>NC_135890.1:116285555-116312600 GCF_964194155.1 Cetorhinus maximus
TTATGTAAAGCAGGAAATACTTGCAGGGCCATGTGGGATGAGCTGAAGTTCCCCTTACAGAGAGCTGGCACAGAAATGATCTTTTGCGGGGGCGGGGGGGGGGTTGCATAATTTAGGGTTAAGGGGTGGGAGGTTTAGAGGGGATTCCAGGGGAAATGTTTTCACCCAGAGGGTGATGGAGATCTGGAACTCACTGCCTGAAATGTTGTCAGGGGCAGAGAAACACTGACCACATTTAAAAACCACTGGGATATGCACGTGAAGTGCCATAATCTACAAGGCTACGAACCAAGAGCTGGAAAGTGAGACGAGGCTGGCGGGATATTTGTAGGTCAGCACCAGACACGATGGGCCCAATGGCCTCCTTCTTTGTTGTAAGTTTCTACACTTCTATGAGAATTTTACCGCATAGGAGACCATTCAGCCCATCATGTCTGTGATGGCTCTTCCAACAGAAATTCTGCACCAACAACATCACAGGAAAAGCTATAGGAATGGCTAGATTCTCCCCCCACAATTGTCCTAGTGGAGGGAAGAATATTGAACAGGAGACTGGGAAAAAAAAAACCAATGCTCTTCTTCAAATAGTGCCATGGGATCTTTAGCATCACCCTCAGCTGACAAGATCTCCCTCCAAGCTGAGGCAATGGTAGATAAAATCATACAGCAGGGACGGAGGAGATTCAGCCCATTGTGCCTCTGCCAACTCTTTGAAAGACACCTGCATGACACTGTTGTCTGGGATCTTGCTGTGCACAAGTCGACCGCTGTGCTTCTGACATTACAACAGTGAGTACACTTTAACTAAGAACTTAATTGCTTGCAAAAAGCTCAGGGATGACCTGAGGTTCTCATAAGGTGCTACGTAAATGTAAGTCTTTGTTTTTTTTTGTCACTTTGCAGCAAGCACCACAGCACTTCACTGGCACTAGTTGATGGTTCTTACACTAAATGTTTCAGAAACTGTCACAAAATTGCCCCCTTCACTGTTCCTTGCTGTAACAGTTGAAAATGAGGCTTCAGAGAACAATGCAGCACAGGAGGACGCCATTCAGCCCATGGTTGCTATATTAATGGCCCTTAGCTTCTGGTGGAGTGACAATTAAGTTGGATTGCCACTCCACTCACAAGTTACTTATCTTGAAATCTAGCCGCTTCTATCTATCCCAACCTTCCGACTGAGGGCGGGAGAGATCTGTGCAGCACAGGAGGTTCCCACGGCCTACTGTCAAGGGCAGCTCAGTTGAAGGTTAAGTAAGCTATGACCTCTGTTTTTTATGACACCCACTGCTGTAGAGCAGATAAGTTTAAAGGTCCAGCCACTTTGACAAGCCAGGGAAGGTAAGTGTATAAGGGAAGTAGGTAGGATTTTGGGGGGTGGGGGTGGGGGTGGGGGTTGGGCCTTGAGGGGATCAGGCCTGGGGGGTGGCGGGTTTGTGCCTGTGGAGTGGGGGTTGGGGGGTGGGGGGGAGGTTGGGCCTGGTTGTGCTGGGGCTGGAGGGGATGGTGGGGGTTAGGGGTGGGTGGCGGAGGCAGGCTGGGTTGGGCCAGGCCGAGTAAGCGGGGGGTTTGGGTTGGGTCAGGTCGGGTTCTGCCAGGCCGATGGGGAAGGGGCGAGGTTGGAGAAGGGGCGAGGTTAGGTCAGGCTGTGGGAGGGAGGGGTCAGGCTGCTCTGAGGGTGAAGGTTGGAGAGGACGGGGTGGGGGGGGTGGGTGGGGTTTGGTGGTTGGGCCGGGGGAGGGGGGAATAGTGGGGGGTGGTGGGAGTAGTCCAGTGGGGGGAAGTGGGGGTGGGGGAGTCTTGGGGGCAGATGGGCCGGGGGGAGGGTGGAGCACTGGGGGCGATGGGAGTAGTCCCATTGGGGGTGGGGCGTGGGCCAGTGCTATCATTATCCAGAAATTAGAAGTGGTTTTAATTCTTCTAACTTTTTCTGGGTAACCATTGCCGTAACAGAGTCAGAACCATCCAAAGTTGGTGATTTAAATTGTATTTTCAGATGGCTCCCAGTGCAGGGCAGTACAGGAAGTTTAAACTTCCCGGGCAATTGCCGTGCAATCCTTACCTGGGAACATCCAATTGCAGGGGGGTGGGTACCCACACCCCCAGGTACACTGCCCTGGAGCTCCGCAGTTACAGCCCGACATCTATTAGTAAAAGCAGGCGTCCTAATACCGGCCCTGAGGGAGACCGTTGTACACTGTCTCCTGTCCAAAAATCAATCTTTCACCATTCCTCCTCTGTTTCTGAGCCAATTTAATATCCAGCCAGTCACTGTCCTTTTCTTCCTCTGGGCTTCCCTCTGCGTTTATTTTAAATAGTCACAGAGACCACTTTAATAAGCTTGGCTGGATTTGCTGCTGGTTTGCTGGGCCAGGGGTTCACTGATGAGCCTGTACGATCTGCCAGGACATCACACTCCTCAGTGAGCTCTATGAGAAAGTGGTCACAGCTGGAATCTAAGTGCCAAAGCTTCAATGTAGGTCAGCAGAAGGAAACATTATTGATTTGAAACATCAACTCACAGATGCTGCCTGACCTGCTGAGTATTTTGCAGCATTCTCCCCGTGTTTTATTTTATTTCAGACTTCCGACGTTCTGCTTTGGCTTCAGAGAATGCTGGGAATCTTCCAACTGAAATGTGAATCCCTCCCTGTTTTATTCCTGTTTTTAACAGTTTCTGATCTATTTCTGTGAGGAAAGGTTGGACAGGCTAGGCTTGGTTCCACTGGAGTATAGAAGAGTGAGGGGGCGACTTGATTGAAGTATACAAGATCCTGAACAGTTTTGACAAGGTGGATGTGGAAATAAAAACAAAAATAGCTGGAAAAACTCAGCAGGTCTAACAGCATCTGCGGAGAGGAACACAGTTAACGTTTCGAGTCTGAATGACTCATCAGAACTAAGAAAAAATAGAAAAGAGGTGAAATATAAGCTGGTTGAGGGGGGGTGGGACAGGTGGAGCTGGATAGAGGGCCAGTGATAGGTGGAGATTGCCAAAGATGTCATAGACAAAAGGACAAAGCAGTTTTGACGGTGGTGATATTAGCTAAAGGATGTGCTAATGGTGACATTAAGGGTAGAAAGCAGGATGAGCAAGTGACAGATAGCCCTAGTGGGGGTGGGGTGGGGGGGAAGGGATCGAAATAGGCTAAAAGGTAGAGATAAAACAATGGATGGAAATACATTTAAAAATAATAGAAATAGCCGGAAAAAGAAAAATATATTAAAAAAATTATAAATTATTGGAAAAAGGTGGATCGGAAAGGGGGTGGGGATGGAGGAGAGAGTTCATGATCTAAAATTGGTGAACTCAATATTCAGTCCGGAAGGCTGTAAAGTGCCTAGTCGGAAGATGAGGTGCTGTTCCTCCAGTTTGCGTTGAGATTCTCTGGAACATTGCAGCAGGCCAAGGATGGACATGTGGGCATGAGAGCAGGGCGGAGTGTTGAAATGGCAAGCGACAGGGAGGCCTGGGTCATGCTTGAGGACAGACCGAAGGTGGATGTAGAAAGGGTGTTTCCTCTTGTGGGTGAGTCCAGAAGTAGGGGGGCACTGTTTTAAAATTAGGGGGTCACCCTTTTAGGACAGAGATGAGGAGAATTTTTTTCTCTCAGAGAGTTGTGCGTCTTTGGAACTCTCTGCCTCTGAAGGTGGTGGAGGTGGGGGTCACTGAATATTTTTAAGCCAGAGGTAGATAAATTCTTGTTAGGCAAGGGAATCAAAGGTTATTGGGGTTAGATGGCAATGTGGGAATCGAAACACAAGCAGATCAACCATGATCCTATTGAATGGCAGAGCAGGCTCGAGGGGCCGAATGGCCTACTCCTGCTCCTATTTGGTATGTTCGTATGTACATATGTCCACTCCCTATTGGCGGAGGGAATGAAACTGACCCGATGCAGCACAGATATGACGAGTCTCGCAGATGTGAATGGAAGATGCTGATCAGTTTCTAACTTTTGGAGAGGGGCTGGATACATTTTAATTTAAAACCAAGTGACTGAACTCCCTCTGGCTCTTAAAATCATGACCAACTCTTGCCAAAGCAACATTTCCCACACATTTAACAAATAAAGACAGACTCAGAGTATTGGCTCTGTACTTAAAATGAGGTCCTTGCTTCTTGTCATAGTTTTGAGTTTATCCTTGAGTTTGAAGAGAGAGACTTGGCTGTGCTCTGCTCTGATTTGTCTCCTTGCCCCATTCGCAGTTTGTGGAGGCAGATCCATGCATTGGGATCATTCTTGCCGTTGACTTTCCTTTACTCTATTGATTCTGATCTCTTTTGCTGCCCAGTGCTAATGTCCCCAGTCAGGAGGGCTTTAGGATCCTGGGAATCGACTCAGCTCCCACATCAGATGCTTCTTGTAAATTTTACAACTTCATTGATAAATTGGTTTGGGGATTAAACGGATTTAAAATGTGTGAGACCAGTGAAGGCAAGGAACAGTTTACAGATACCTGCTTGGTACTTGGATCAAATGGCGAACTGATAAATGTTGAGTTTCTAGATCCTATTTTCTAGTTTATGTATAGGTAACAGATACATGATGCTAGGGAGGCCTTGTGGCACAGTGGGTAGCCTCCCTGTCTTGGAGCTGGAAGCTCTGGGTTCAAGTCCCACCCCAGGATGTGATGGCAAAGCAAGTTGCACTCATAACACAGCCAAACAGGTTGAGTAACAAATTGCAAATCCTTCCAATACACACTGATGGCAGGTGGTAAGAGCAGGAGAGATTCCTGGTCAGCCATGTGATGGAAAGAAAATTCATACTCTGGACTGCAACATGCCTGTAAAAGTGGCCACAGCATTTCACACTACCTGGGTGATCTGTAACACACACACACACCACCATAAATGATATTAATATATTAATTGTATTCTAATTTCCTGTGACAGCCATGGATCAGTGGGTATCACTTCCATGTCTGCATTAGAAAGTTGTCACTCCAGAGAGACTTGTGCATGTAGTCCAGGCTGATACTCCAGTGCAGTACTGAGGGAATGCTGCACTGCTGGAGGTGTTGCCAGTCAGATGAGGTGTTAAAGTAAGGCCCTGTTTGCCCTCGCTGGTGGATGTAAAAGATCCCACAGTACTATTTCAAAGAGGAGCAGGGGAGTTCACCCTGGTGTACTGGCCAATATTTATCCCTCAACCAACATCACAAAAAAAAGGTAATGCAATAATAAAATACTGTAGATGCTGCAAATCTGAAATAAAATCAGAAAATGCCGGAAACACTCAGCAGGTCTGGCAGCACCTGTGGAGAGAAGCAGAGTTAACGTTTCAGTTCCATGACTGTTCATCCAAACTGAGTATGTCCAGCGTATTGTTAGTTCACAAAAAAAAACAGATTATCTGGTCATTATCACCATGCTATTTGTGGGATCTTGCTGTGTGTAAATTGACTGCTGCTTTTCCACATTAGAACAGTGATTACACTTCAAAAGTATTTCAATGGCTGGGTACCACTTAGCAACATCTGAGGCTGTGAAAGGTGATAAATGAAAGTCTACTTTTTACGTAAATTGAATCTTGAAGTGAGATTGTGCTTCCGATCTTCTTCGGTGTTCCAGTGAGATCTGTTTAAAACAACGGCTAAATGTTTGCGGCTAGTGTTCATTTTTTGTAATAATGCCACTTGTATAATTCAGTGCCCCCTCCTCACCCCCACCCCCATGGCTTTTGCCAACACCTGTCCTCAGCACAAGCTACTCCTTGTTCTTCAGAATGGGAAGATACGATGCCCTGTGTAAGTGCTGTGATGTTTCTACACATGGTGCTGCAGCGAAGGTAATCCTGCCCTTGAAAAAGAATGGGAGAGGCTGGTGCAGGATAGGCATAGTGCCCTGTCTCCCCCACACCGCACCTCCCCTCCCCACCCCAAAAAATAAAACCTCAGGATAATAAAGCGTTACAGTGAAGAGGGTGCACTGCAGTTTCCCAGAGGGAACTGAACGGAAGGCTAGTGCATGCATACTCTGCGAAGCTTATTGCTGGAAATGACACTGTTTTAACTGGTCAGACGCCACCATCACCCATATCCAGAGCAGAGGGTAAACCTGGGAGGGCTCTCTCGCCATCATACCCACTGAGCGACCAGTAATGCTACCGAGCGCTCATATTCAAAGAGCTGTGCTTCAGGAGGGCCCCTTTGGCTTTCCGATTCAGTGAACAAAAAGGACAGGCAACTGAGCTGGCAGCATTAGTGAACAAAGCAGCAAGACACCATCACAGACGCCGCTGTCTGCTAGGTCAGACATATATCGGCAGAGTTGACACAACATCATCTCACTGTACAGATTCAGTGACGTATGTTAATTGTGTCCCACATGCGCAACTTCATTTCTTGCTGAAACCTTATTATATCATCTCCCTGAAGAGGCAGGTTAATCCGCCTGAATTTCCTATTTGAAAGCTATAAAGGGACACACGCTCCCCCAACCCGCCCACCACACATACATGCACAGTCAGAAGGGAAGATTCATGGGGACAGATTCCGTTGCAGCAACAATAACACCACCGCCTTTCTCCAAGGGCAATTAGGAGTGAGCAATAAATGCTGGCCCAGCCAGCGACCCCCACATCCCCTACAAGAACTTTAAAAACTCGCATTTATAATGCCCCTTTAATGCAGCACAATGTGACAGGAGCATTATTAAACAAATTTTGACACCAAGCCACATAAAGGAATCTTAAGACAATGACTGAATCTTGATTAAAAAGCTATTAAGCATCTTTAAGAGAGGAGAGAGGGAGATGTTTAGAGAAGGAATTCTAGAGTTTAAGACATAGGCCACTGAAAGCACAGCCACCAATGGTAAGCAGATGCCCAAGAGGCTAGTGAAAAAAAACATCAAACCCATGAAACACTTTGGTTTTGCTCAGCTAAGTGGCTACGACACACACAAACCTGTCAAGTTTAGACATTTACAAACCAGCCTCCTCAGAAATCCACATAAGGAGATATTCTGAAATAAAAAAAAGCAAAAAAATGCCGGAGAAACTCAGCAGGTCTGACAGCATCTGTGGAGAGAAAGACAGAGTTAACGTCTCGAGTCCGTGTGACTCTCCTTCTGAGGAGATATTCTGTTTGGCCGACACAAAGCACACACAGTCCTCATATGACCAAGAGAAAGGAAGACTTGCGTTTATATAGCGCCTCCCACAATCGCAGGCTGTCTCAAAGTGCTTTACAGTCGAATTTCTGTAGTGACTGTTGTAGTGTAGGTAAAACACAACACTGCCATGAAAACAGCAATGTGACTAATGACCAGATAACCTGTTTGACCAGTGTTCGTGTTAGGATAAATATTGACCAGGGCGAACTCTTCTGCTCTTCAGATGGTGCCATGGAGATTTTTTTGTGCCTGAGAGGAGCAGACAGGATCTCCATTTCATCATGTGCCAAGTCTCTGGAGTGGGACTTGAACCCACGACCTTCTGATTCGGAGATGAGTGGGTGTGACAGAAAGTTAACAAAATAGAAGATTACTTTGTGATTGACTTTAATAATCTTTCAAAAGCTACCTCAGGTTTCAAAGGCAAATCTCTCCATGCCACATGCCTGCCAAACATGCAAGATGCTACAATTACCATCAGCTCATCGAGAGGCAGGATTTGTTTCCTGTCAGGAGGGCACACTAGGTTTGAATTGGAGATTAGGGAATGCATTCTCGTGCCAATGTGACAGCATCTTCCTGAAGAATTGGGATGGATTCAAGGTCATACGTGAGGTACAGAGAAGACTTTCTGCTCTCAAAAGACAGTTCCGATAAGGAGATGAAATGCAACATTTCTGCTCGTGGGTCTGATTCCCCACGACTCTCGGATTAATGAAAAGAGTTTTGTTGGTGGAAAAGAAAGGAGTGTCTGTCGGCAGCACCAATCACTCGTTGCCTGGCTCCTGTGCCAACTCATGGATCAGCGAGCAGCAGAGTGATGCCCTTTCCTCTCCAGAATTGGCACTTAACCATTGGCGCGGAACCAGGTTTCTGTTGCTGCTCTGTCTCCCAACATTGAAAGGTTCCTTCCTGAATGGGGACTTATGTTCAAAATTCAGGAGTCAGGTTGTGACCCAGCCATGGTACGAGACAATGTTTATGGGCATTGCAAATAAGGAGGAGCGCCCTACCTGAATTTCCACAGCGCTAAAGAGTTTCTCAAGGCGCATCACTGTGGCCAAGCATTGAGCCACCAGTTCCTAATGGGGAACATTTGTAGACTCACATTTTCCTGGGTCTATGATGCCGGTGGATCCCTGATGGTTACTTACAGTGACGATTCTTATAGATGGAGCATCTTTGAGGGAAGAGATCATCCCCACAAGCTGAATAAATAGATGCAGGGAAAATTGGCAGTGAGCTGGAAGGGACGGGGTACTGCCTCCGACAGTGCAGCACCCCCTCGGTACTGCCTCCGACAGTGCAGCACTCCCTCGGTACTGCCTCCGACAGTGCAGCACTCCCTCGGTACTGCCTCCGACAGTGCAGCACTCCCTCGGTACTGCCTCCGACAGTGCAGCACTCCCTCGGTACTGCCTCCGACAGTGCAGCACTCCCTCGGTACTGCCTCCGACAGTGCAGCACTCCCTCGGTACTGAATCCGACAGTGCAGCACTCCCTCGGTACTGCCTCCGACAGTGCAGCACTCCCTCGGTACTGCCTCCGACAGTGCAGCACTCCCTCGGTACTGCCTCCGACAGTGCAGCACTCCCTCGGTACTGCCTCCAACAGTGCAGCACTCCCTCGGTACTGCCTCCGACAGTGCAGCACTCCCTCGGTACTTCCTCCGACAGTGCAGCACTCCCTCGGTACTGCCTCCGACAGTGCAGCACTCCCTCGGTACTGCCTCCGACAGTGCAGCGCTCCCTCGGTACTGCACTGGTGTGCCAGTGTAGGTTAAGAAAGACTTGTGTTTCTGACTGCCAGACATGTCACAGATCTTTATCTTCTATCTGTGTTCTCTGGTCACTGACCTTCCAGCTGGTGGAAACAGTTTCTCCCTATCGACTCTGTCAGAACACCTCGTAACTTTGAACAACAAAATCACAGAACTATCAGCTAAATGAAGAAAGTTAACCACTAATGGGACAGGATCTCCCCGAGCATCACTCTGTGCGAGGAATCTGTGCACTCTAAGTTCCCAGAATGGAGCTTATGGCTCTATCGCTGTACAACGATGTTATATATTGGAGCAGGGGTGGTGCCACCCAACCAGGATTAGTATTAATAGTTTTGATACTGATAACAGGCCTTGTTCATTGGTCCAGCCACATTAGTTAATGTTTTATTCCTAGATATTGAGGCGATCATCGAGCTAGATAGCAGAGTTTATAAAGTGGGCTGGGGTGGGCCAGTAAGGAAGAGACCAGGTACGTAAAGGCCAGTATAAAAGTACCAGCTGTGCCTCCACTGGTAGCAAGCTTGCCTTTATGTCAGAAGGTTGTGGATTCAAGTCCCACTCCAGGACTTGAGCACAAAAGTACCCACTGTACCACCCGGCCTCTCACAACAGCCGGGCTTAATGCATCTTTGCTGGTAAACAGAAACAGAAGCCCAGATGATTAGTGCACGGTTAATTTATTATTATTATTATTACATCATATTGTAAACATTGCCCAAACTATGAGAAATAACAATATAACATAGAAATTACGACAATAAAAGGTCACACCTAGAACAAACTACACAACATTGAGAGGAGAGAGATGTGAAGGGGTTGGGGTAATTCATATCTGCTCATTGCCAGTTTGTGACACAGTTCTACTGGAGCAGCATCTTCTCACACAAGCGTTTTAGCAAACAAAAAATAAACATTTTTTTGCTTATTTTTTGAAATCATTCACAAGCTGTGGACATCACTGGCAAGGCCAGCATTTAGAGACCATCCCTAATTACCCTTGAGAAGGCAGGGGCAAGCCCCCTTCTTCAAAGTGGCTGATTGGCTTGCTAGACCATTTCAGAGGACAGTTAAGAGGTCGACCACATTGCTGTGGGTCTGGAGTCACATGTCTCAGGTCAGACTGGGTAAGGACGGCAGATTTCCTTCCCTAAAGGGCACTGGCAAAGCAGATGGGTTTTTAATGGTAATCCAATAGTTACATGGTCACCATTACTGGTGTCCGCTTTTTATTCCAGCTTTATTTAGTTCATCAGTTGGCTCAATGGTAAAAGCTGGGTATGCTAAGCAGATGGCAGGAGTGTTCCAGAGCCCCTTGCAGCCACCTCAACCAGCACTGAAAATGGAATACCTGCACCCCCCCTTCCCCTTTCCAGACAAATTGGGTTCTGTACCACTTGGCGCTTCTTTGGAACAAGCCTCTCAGGAGGGCCGACATGACGTAGCATTGCATTGCATGGTGGGTAATGGACATCATTGGTGGTGTCACTGCTTGTGGATTCCAAGGAATTTCCAATTTCTATGGAATTGCAAAACTTTTTTTTTTGTTTATGGGTTGAAGGCATCGCTGGCTAGGCTAGCATTTATTGCCCATCCCTAACTGCCCTTGAGAACCAAGTGGCTTGCTAGGCCATTTCAGAGGGCATTTAAGAGTCAACCTCATTGCTGTGGGTTTGGAGTCACATGTAGGCCAGACCAGGTTAGGACAGCAGATTTCCTTCCCTAAAGGACATTAGTGACCCAGGTGGATTCTGCTACAGACATCTGAAGAGCCACAAGGTTAGAATATTCCCCTTCCTATTAATGTTAGGGTACACAGTTTGGGTTGACTGTAAGTTTTAGAGTTGGGGTGGGGGGGAGGGGGGTCCAGGCTTTGTGTGGCCTCCTTAAGGTCTTGGGGTCTTGAGGCCAATTACAAAATTAAACACTGACCCCTCAACACCCCCACCCCTATCACAAATTAATTTACATTCACAGAAGGAACCACTCCTTCAGGCTAAGAGACTGACAAATTAACAACAATAGAACAACTGAAAGAGTTGGACTCGGCAGAGTAATAACAATAAGGTCAAATGGGCGTTGCACCTTCACAGGATGGCAAGAGCCTATGGCCATGGATTAGAAACATAGGAACCAGATGAGGCCATTCAGCCCCTCAAGTGTTCCATCATTCAATGAGATCATGGCTGATCTGCAATATAACTCCATCTTAATTGCCTTGGCTTCATGCCGTTTGGGATACACAAGGCCTCTACAATGAATACCCATGATCCACAGCAGCTGTTCTCGTGGTTACATGATCTCCGCCCCCCACTCCAACCTCCCCCAACCCCCAACCCCCATCCCCCATCCCTTGCCAATGAGACCTCCGTACTGGGAGGTCCATTTTGTTCAGATTGTTTGTGTTTCACAGTCTGTAGGCACTTAAAACCATTAGTTATTTATCTTTTAAACCCCTTCTCACAATAATAAAAAGGACATTAAAAAGACGACAGTCACTTTGGCACAAATAAAATAAAAATATTCAAACAGGCATCACCAGTTATTGGCACGTAATACATTAACAAGGCCACGGGTCACCTGGCTACATTAATAATTTAACTCTTTCTGTTGCCCGATGTGATTGGCTCACAGACTAAATAGTACGTTGCTTGGCAACACAAACTGAGGGAATCATCCTCCAGAGTTGGCCGATTCTAAATGCGTACGTTGCCCCTCTTCCTGTTGAGATCCAGTTGTCCTTCTCGTGGTCACCTGCTACCCACCCTCCCCATCCCACCCTTCTGGTTTCCATGGCCGTGATCTCCCTCACCACCCTCCCCACCCCAACTTCCCCCAATGACTTCAGTCTGTCTTCCAAACCTTGTTCAGCACCTTCACCACTTCTTCGTAGATGATGAAAACAATGGCAACATCCAGGCAAACTCGCCCTAAGCGTGGAACGGTCCCTTTGTAAAACCTTGGGGAGGGATGGGAAGACAAAAGATATTTAATTAGGGTTGCCAGCTCTCCACTTTGCCCCCTGGAGTCTCCAGGAATTAAGGACTAATCTTCATGACAAGTAGGGAACTGAAGAACGTAAGAAATTCCAAGCGGGAGTAGACCACGCGACCCATCGGGCCTGTTCCCTGACTGTCGTGGTTGATCCCGGGCTTCAACTCCATTTTCCTGCCCACTTCCCATATCCCTCAATTCCCTGAGAGCAAAAATGTCTCTCCCAGCCTGAAATGGATTCAACGTTGTGGAGCATCCACAACCCTCTGGGGTAGAGAATTCCAAAAAAAATCAGGCGAAGACATTTCTCCTCATCTCAGTCCTAATGATCGCCTCCTTATCCTGAGACTGAGACCCCGTGTTTTAGGCTCCCCGATCAGCAGAAACAATCCCTCAGTGTTCACCCTATCCAGCCCCTTCAGAATTTTGTAGGTTTCAGTGAGATCATTTCTCATTCTCTCTCTCTTCACGTAGTGTCCCCAGTTGCGCCCAAGCATTGCTAACCATGGCTCTCCACACAAGCCCCAATTCTAGCAGCCCTTCCATGGGTATCACAGTGGGGCAAGTAAACGAGGCAGGCCCCAAGCACTACCTCAGTTGGTACAGGGAGTGAACCTGCACTGTTAATGCCTTTAAGTACCATGCTTAGACCGATTGAGCTAACCAGCCCTATTTCAGTTTATTAGTTCTAAGAATTATCAGAGATGAGGGAGGAGTTTGGGGGCTGTTTGATCAAGAACCATTCAATCCCAGGGGCAATTCACAGAATAGTGTGCGCAAAGGAAGATTTCCCTTCAACTTTCTGTAAGAAAAAATATTTTATAAGATATAATATAAAATATAAAAATTAATTAAAAGCAACAGAGACATGGGGGAGAAACTTTTTCACGCAGCGAGTGGTTAGGGTCTGGAATGCGCTGCCTGAGAGTGTGGTGAAGGCAGCATCAATCGATACATTCGTGAGGGAGCTGGATTACTATCTGCAAAGGAAGAATGTGCAGGGTTACGGGGAGAAGGCAGGGGAGCGGCACTGGGTGAAGCGCTCCTTCGGGGAACTGGTGCAGACACGATGGGCTGAATGGCCTCCTCCTGTGCTGTAACAACTCAAGTGTTTGAGGGGAGAAGAGGCTGTCTCAAAATCATCCAATCGGGTACTGACGATTACATTTGCTTTTCGATGGGCTGTGGCACTCTGTGAGGATGGGCGTGTTGGATGACCAATTGCGACGGCGAGCGCAACCCGTTCAACCAGAGTCGGCAGGGTCACACAGAACTATACAGCACGGAAGGATGTAAGGAATAGGAGCAGGAGTAGGCCATTCAGCCCTTCAAGCCCGCTCCACGTTTTTAATATGTAGGAGGAGGCCATTCAGCCCATCGTGCCTGTGCTGGCTCTTTGAAAGAGCTATCCCATTAGTCCCACTACCCTCTAGACGCTTTCCCCATTGCCCAGCCTATTGGTCCTTTTCATGTATTTATCCGATTTCCTTTTTAAAGTAACATTTGAATCTGCTTTCGCCAGCCTTTGAGACAGTGACCATAACAGCTCACTGCAAAAAACAATTCTCCTCACACCGCTTTTCATTCTTTTGGGCAATCACTTTAAATTTGTCTTCTAGTTACTGACGCTACTATTACTGGAAACATCCCCTTCCCATCTACATTATCGAAACCCTTCATGATTTTGAATACCTCTATCAGATCCTCCCCCCTCTTAGCTTTCTCTCCTGTAAGGAGAACACCCAGGGCTAATCCCGAACAAAAACATAAAATGCTGGAAAAACTCAGCAGGTCTGACAGCATCTGTGGAGAGGGGGAAAAAAAAGAGTTAACGTTTTGCGTGCAGATTAGCTCTGCAGAGCTAACCCAGCTTTGATGTACTGCTGTAAGTGAGGATAAGCAGGCAGCCTGATTTCGGGCTCGGAGTGAGGTGTAATTCTCAGGATACTGGTGGCCGTTTGATCAGCTGGGTGGAGTGGTGCCTGTCTCTGTGGTTAGGGATTGATCGGGGAGTTTGTGTCATCCCAAACCCTGGATGCAATGGCACGTGCCAATTTTCAATGGATGCCTTTTGGAAATGAACACACGTGACAGGGAATGTTTCCTGTTTGACACACAGGCTAGTGCTGCTAGTATAGCTGCTCTCCCCCACCGGAGGGGGGAGAAAACCACAGAAAGTGCAGCTTTGACACAATAAAAACAATGTTCCAAAGCAGAACTGTTGAAACTATTAAGAGAACGCAAGAAACCGTGGGAACACGATGATAAACCTTAAACTCAAGATTGGACCCAGGAGAACAAAATCATTTGGTCGCAAGTAACAGTTTCCTGATTTGGTAAGAACTGAAGCTGCCACTAGAAGTATAAAAAGGACTTTGGAAATAGCGAGAGACTTCAAGGTATGAACATCCAGACGAACACTCAAATTAGGAGCTGGGTAGGCCATTCGGCCCCTCGAGCCTGCTCCGCCATTCGATAAGATCATAGCATTGTAATGTAGCATTGGCAGAACTGGCAGCTGAGGGCAGGGGAAAGGGGAGGGCAGCCAGTGTGGCTAAGAGCACATCAGTAAAGAGGAATATCTTCCGCGATTGCTCAGTAGAGTTCGCTCGATCGGCAAGCCGCCAAGTGGCTCCCTCCACCACTGGTGCACAGTGACTGCAGGGTGTCCTTTATACAAGATGCACTGCAGCAACTTGCCAAGGCTCCTTAGACAGCACCTTCCAAACCCATGACCGCTACCATCTAGAAGGACGAGGGCAGCAGATTCATGGGGACACCACCACCTGGAAGTTCCCCTCCAAGTCACTCACCACCCTGACTTGGAAATATATCACCGTTCCTTCACTGTCGCTGAGTCAAAATCCTGGAAATCCCTCCCTAACAGCGCTGTGGGTGTACCTACACCACATGGACTGCAGCGGTTCAAGAAGAAACACTTGCATTTATATAGTGCCTTTCGCAACCTCAGGATACCTCAAAGCTCTTTACAACCAATTAATTATTTTTTTGAAGTGTAGTCACTGTTGTAATATATGAAACATGGCAGCCAATTTGCGCACAGCAAGCTCCCACAAACAGCAACGTGATAATGACCTGTCTCCGGTTTCTGGAACGTGTGCAACTATCTTCTCAAGGGGCAATTCGAGATGGGCAATAAATGCCTGTCTTGTCAGTGACTCCCACATCCCAAGAATAAATCGGACAAAAGATAACTTTATGCAGAAATTTCCTCAGGAGATCAGTGGGGTTGGGGAGGGTGGTGGGGTTTGGCGCAGGAGGATGGGAGTTGCTTGCAGCAATCTCCTACCTGACCTGGGTAACAGTAAAGCTCTCTTCAAAACCCGGGCATGAGGCAGCAGGACTGACAGAAGGTGAGATAGAGAGGGGGGAGCGAGGGGCAGACAACGAGAGATAGGGAGAGAGCGAGATCCAGGAAGGACAAATGTTCCCTGGCAGCGGGAAACAGGCTTTTAAACAAAAGACCTTGTACAACACAAAGCGGAAACTGGCAGCGGAGCCAGAGATTTGATTTCAATTGAGCTCGAGAAGATTGGGGTTGGTAGGGAGGGGAGGGGAGGGAGGGAGCGTGCAGAGGGAGGAGAGTAAGATTTCAAACGGTTCCTTTCTGATGCTCTTACCAGCTCCCTTCTGCATTCCCACTATCTCGGTCTTACTTCACCATTTCTCATCTACATCAAGTGTTGCTGACGCTTTGTCAGAGAGGAAGGGGCTATCGCTACAACATGGGCTGACGGGTCATATCCACACGGAGCTCCCTTCTTTCACTCCAGCTCTTAGCTGCGGCCATGTGACAGGCAGACAAATCTCTCCGAATGGGGAATTCAGAACAAGCTGTATCTCTCCGTGAAAGGTAACCTCCTAATTCCCCAGCCCATTTTGTTTTTTTTTGCTGGGGAGAACTTGCATTTCTCTGGCGCCTTTCACATCCACAGGGCTTCCCAAAGCACTTGACAGCCAATGAAGTGCTTTTTGAAATGTAGTCACTGCTGTAATGTAGGAAACACAGCGGCCAAATTTGCGCACAGCAAGCTCCCACAAACAGCAGTGTGATCATGACCAAATAATCTGCCTTGGTGATGCTGGGATAAATATTGACCAAGAGAACTCTCCTGTTCTTCTTCAAAATAGCGCTGTGAGATCTCTTATGTCCTCCTAAGAGAGCAGACAAGGCCTCAGTTTAATATCTCATTCAAAAGACAGCACCTCTGATGGTGCAGCACTCCCTCAGCGGGACAAACGCTTCATTTCTGTGCCAGACTCGAGGTGCGGTACTAAGTGCAGTGATGGGGATTGGCTGTCACTGAAACCGGGCCTGTTGTTTATCGTCTCCTCAACACTCAGTGTTGGCGCTACCAAATCTGGCAGGAGGTGTCACATGACCTCTGGCCTCCAACTGCCCCGCCCTCACACTGCCCCGCCCCACCCCACCCCATTGGCTGTCCGACACATTCATCCCTGTGGTGCACCGCCTTCCAACAGCCAATCAGACTGCAAAGTGATCCTACCTTATCCAATTGGATGATTCCTGGCTGTAGCTCAGACGGCCTTTTCCCTTCCCAACTCCGAGCATTTCTCAAATGAGTAAACAATTGTTTTTTTACGGCTGGGGATCAATGGCTGGACCCTCGGGTACACACCCCCTGAGGGTGAAGTCTTGCATTGCTCTAGATTTGGGGCTGTGTTCTGCTTTTTTTTTCCTGCTGTGCTCCCCTTTCCTTTGGTAGGAAGAAGGCAGAGAGACAATATAGGCCTTAACTCCCAATGGGGTGGCAATGGAGTCAGGTCGCCACTCTGCTCGAAATTACTTACCTGGAAATCCAGGTGATCCTATCCCCACCCCCGACCTTCCAGGCTCAGGCTGGGTGAAATCTGTGTGGCGCTCCTGGGGCCTAGTGTCGAGGGCAGCTCAGTCTCAGGTGAGTGAGCCACACCCCCTTTTCTTGCATCACCTGCTGCTGTAAACCAGGTAAGTTTATAGGTCTTCGACAAGCCAGGAGAAGGTAAGTGTACACGGTGAGTGAGTAGGATTCATGGGGGTGTGGGGTCGGGCCTGGTGGGGGAGGCTGGTAGTCCGTCTGGGTGGGCGGGATAGGGGAGGAGGTCGGGAGTTGGGTCTTGGTTGGGGGAGGGGAGGGGGTGGTGGGGGTGCTGAGGTCGGGAGTTGGCCCTGGAGGTGGTGGGAGCGACCAGGACTCGGGTCTGGAAGGGTGCGAATGGGGGTGGGGTGGGTGGTCAGTTGGTTGCGGGGGGGTGGGGTGGTGGAGGAGTCTGGTTGGGGGTTCGGGGGTGGGGGTGGATGGGGAAGCCCCTGGGGGAGTTGGGGGCGGAAGTAGGCAGGAGCGGGGAGTCCCGGGAGAGGGAGGGAGGGGTGTGAGGTGGGGTGGATTTAAACTGCATTTTCAGATGGTTCCCTGTGCAGGGCAATTGCTCATTGGGAGTTTGAACTTCCCGGGCAATTGGCATGCAATCCCTACCCTGGGAACTTCCGGGTCGGAGTGGGGTCCTCCAGTGTTTCTTTGGGGTACCCCCACCCCCGAATCACTGCTCTGGAGCTTGGAAGTTACTGTCCAATGTGAAAGGAAGGGTGTAGGAGCTGAGGGACCTGGGTGTATATGTGCATAAATCGTTGAAGGTGGAAGGACAGGTTGAGGGTGCGGTTAATAAAGTGTACAGTATCCTGGGCTCTAGTATTAGGGGCATTGAGCATAAGAGCAGGGAGGTTACGTTAAACTTGTCTAAAACACTGGCTCGGCCTCAGCTGGAGTGTTGCTCCCAGTTCTGGGTTACCGCACTTTATGTTAGAGAGGCTGCAGGGAGAAAAAAATCCTGAAGATGGTTCCAGGGATGGGGAATCCGTTACCTAGACTGGAGAAGCTGGGGCTGTCTTCCTCGGAGAAGAGAAGGTGGAGGGGGGGGTGATTTGATAGAGGTGTTCGAAATCAGGAGGGGGCTGGACAGAGCCAGATAGGGAGAAGCTGTTCCCACTGGTGGGAAGTATTGAGGACCAGAGTTGAAGGGGACGGGGCATGAGAAGCAACTGAGACGTCGCTTTATTCCGTTTCAACAACCCGAACCAGTTACCTCCAGCTGCCCGCCGGTTTGAGGCCTGCCTTGTTTTACCATCGATTTATAGCCAGCCCCGACACATCCACACACTCCTGCCAGATACAGTCTGCGGCTCGTTGAAAGGTGGGTTGGGTTGTCTTCCTTTTAATGTTCCGGGTCAGTCTGAACGGATATATCAAAAGATGCTGACTCCCCTTCTCCCAAATCATCCTCGTGCCCCGGCTTTCCCCACCACTCGGTGTCTCCGGCCTCCAGAGCAGGGGGATTTAGTGCTGTCTGACACACTGGGCCCTCTCCAGCCACCACCCCATATATCTTGTAGGATTATCCCAGCTTTGCTTGTGGGGACATGAACCCTCAACCACAACATCTGGGACACAGCTGACCAAAAACATCTGGAACCGACATTATTAAAAAAGACAATTCTAATTGGGGGGGGCCCCCATTTGTATCTATGTATAAAATCAGCTATCCAAAATAACACCAAGCCCTGCTCACCCATCAACCCCTGTGCTCGCTGACCTAGACTGGCCCCCCCCTCTCCCCCATTAAGCAACCCCTCGATTTTAAAATTCTCACTCTCGTTTTCAAATCCCTCAGTTGCCTCATCACCCCCCCTCTCTATCTCTGTAATCTCCTCCAGCCCCACAACCCTCAGAGATCTCTGCACTCCTCCAATTCTGACCACTTGCATATCGCTGATTTCCATCGCTCCACCATTGGGTGGCCGTGCCTTCAGCTGCCTGGGCCTCAAGCTCTGAAACCACCCCCCTACACCTCTCCACCTCCGTAACTCTCTCTCTCTCGCTCTTTAATATGCATCTTAAAACCAACTCTTTGACCAAGCTTTTGGTCATCTGTCCTAATATCTCCTTATGCGATTCAGTGTCAAATTTTACTTGATAAAACTCCAGTGAAGTGCCTTGGGATGTTTTACTATGTTAAAGGTGCTATATAAATGCAAGCGGCTGTTGTTATTGTTAAGTTCCCTCCTGTCAATCAGCGGCAGGGGAAGGAGATGGAGAATTGCGGAACTCAAATGGAGTAAGACACGGTTGCTGGGGCGTGAATGTTAAAAGGGTTTGTGTGTTTGTGATGAGGATGAAACTGGGCTCTGCTATGACGCCTCCCACAGTCCACTAGCTCATTTCCGCTTGCTGCTAAAGCTCACCCAAGCCGAATGCCTGTTGGCTCAGGATTGAGGAGAGGGTGGGACTCACGATCGGGGAGAAGGTTGCTGCCGACAGGGTCTTTGGAAGAGACAGGGAGGGGTAATGAACAGGAGAGAGGATTAACAAGATGCAGATCTTCAGCATGGCGCGAGAGGGGGGGTGACGTGTGCCAGTGAGTCACTCACAAACCACACTCTAGCGAGGTTAGTTAACTCAGCACTGACCAGGAATCAAACATATCCACCCGTAACCTTCACCTCCAGGCTGCCTCCACCACACTGGCCCGACAGGGGGGGTGCGTGTGAGGCCATTTAACGGCATCTCCTGTCGATAGATTCACTGTTGTGGTTGCATGCCAGCCAATGTGTGCACAGCAAGATCCCACTTACAGCAATGCGGTAATGACCAGGTAATCAGTTTTCTTTTCCCAAGACGGGTGCTGGTTGAGGGACCAACTTTAACCAGGACAATGCCCCTGCTCTTCTTTGAGATAGTACCATGGGATCTTTCACATCCACCTGAGGGGGCAGGTGGGGCCTCAGTTTATTAACACCTTAACCCCCCCCAACTCCAACAAAGGACAGACAGCACCTCCAACTGTGTAGCACTCCCTCAGTACCACACTGCAGCGTCAGCCTTGATTTTTGTGGGACTTGAACCCAAATCTTCAGGCTCAGAGCCAAGCGGCACCACAGCTGTCACCGTATAAAAGCTTAAATTATTTTACTTACGCTGAGGGACCTTCATACTTCATTATTTTGAAAGCACAGTCCCAGGTGCTGTTGTATTTGTGAGCTTCCAAGCCCTAGACAAATTGAGACAAGGTTTACAATACAGGACAGACCATCCCATCCCATCCCATCCCATCCCATCTCATCCCACCCCATCTCATCCCATCCCATCCCATCCCATCTCATCTCATCCCATCCCATCCCATCCCGTCTCATCCCATCCCATCTCATCCCATCCCATCCCATCTCATCCCATCCCATCTCATCTCATCCCATCCCATCTCATCCCATCTCATCTCATCCCATCTCATCTCATCCCATCTCATCTCATCCCATCTCATCCCATCCCATCTCATCTCATCCCATCTCATCCCATCTCATCTCATCTAATTCCATCCCATCTCATCCCATCCCATCCCATCTCATCCCATCCCATCACATCCCATCCCATCTCATCTCATCCCATCTCATCCCATCCCATCCCATCTCATCTCATCCCATCCCATCCCATCTCATCCCAGCCCATCTCATCTCATTTCATCTCATCTAATCCCATCTCATCCCATCCCATCTCACTCTCACTCACGAACCAAGGGCTTGGCATGATGAATGTTCCTAGACTGACTGTGTGTCGAGGGGTTTCCAGTCTGCTGGAGCTCCCAGTCTGAAGGAAGTGGGCTCCACAGATACTGCGGCCTCCCACAGCCCCAGCAGTGCACCCAGCTTCTCTACGTCTGGTGTCTGCCTCTCTCGCCACCCAAACCCTTTGCTGGTTATTCAATGGGTGTGGTGTCGGAGCAGAGCGAGGATCTTTCATAGCAGAACCTTCCTCCCCTCTCCCTCTCCCTCCCCCTCTCCCTCCCTCCCTCCCTCCCTCCAACGCACATTATCTTCAGCAATCGATCCCAGGGCCCATTCAGGAGCGGGTAGACCCTGGTTCAAGCAGGACAGCTCATGCCATTGAGCGAGCCAATGACGTGTGGGTGATTCGCTGTGACGCCAGTGAACTAACCTACCGAACCTTCCAATCATACAGCACAGAAGGAGGCCATTTGGCCCATCTTTGAAAGAGCTGTCCAAAAAGTCCCACTCCCCCCGTGCTCTTCCCCATCGTCGAACTCTCCTGTCGAAGCATTTATCCAATTCCCCTTCTGAAGGTTGCTATCGAATCTGCTTCCGCCGCCCTTTCAGACAGTACCTTCCACATCACAACAACTCTCTGTGTAAAGGAATTCTCTCCCTCTCCCTCTTCTGTGTTTTGCAGCTATTTTCTTCAATCTGTGTCCCTCTGATTCCCAACCCCCGCCTGCCTCTGGAAACAGTCTCTTCTTATTTACTTTGTCTAATCCCCTCATCATTCTGAACGCCCTGAATAAATCTCCCCTTAGCCTTCCCTGCCCTCAGGAGAGCAGCCCCAGTCTCTCCCCCTCCCCCCATCCAACCGTTCTTCCATTCTGTTTTTTATTGGTGGACAGTTTAGTTGCCGTGCAATCCTTTCCAGCTAACACTGCCCCCCACCATCCCACACCCCCCACCCCTCCCCACACTCCCCACCCCCCACCCCTCCCCATACTCCCCACCCCCATCCCACCCTCCTACCTCTCCCCACCCCCCACCCCTCCCCACACTCCCCGCCTCCCCCACCTCTCCCCACACCCCCCACCCCCCTAGCCCCCAATCCAGCCATTTGCTGTTTCTGGGTTAATCTGAATGAAATGACTGGGTTATCAGGAGGGATTTCAGTCAGTGTCGGGCAGTCTCGAACCCTCGTACCTGCATCCTGGTTTTCACAACATCGAGGGGGGTGTTCCCAAACACACTGGCAGCCCCAGCCAGTGCTCCAAACAAGCCCGTAACCAGAGGGTTTATCTCCTTGGCTGTGTTGTCCCCTGATTGAGAAAACAAAGGATCATTACAATTATCCAGCAAATATACTGAAATCGTAATTTCGCGCGATCACATAATCGTCCAGCACAGGAGGCCATTCAGCCCATCGGGCCCGTGCCAGCTCTTTGAAAGAACCATCCAATTGGTCCCGCTCGCCATTGTCCTGCACGCTTTCCCTCTTCGGTATCGATCCAATTCTCTTTTCAATGCTCCCGTTGAATCTGTTTCCACCATCCTTTCCGGCCGTGTGTTCCAGATCACAACAACCCTCTGCGTGAAATTAATTCTCCTCCTTTCTCCCTCCGGTGCTTTTGCCGATTATTTTCAATCCATGGCCACTGGTTTCTTATTCACGTGCCAGCGGAAACCGTTCATCTCTAAACCCTTCACGGCTCTGAGCACCTCAATCAAATCGCTCCTTAACCTTCTTTGCTCTAAGGGGAACAGTCCCAGCTCCTCCAAGCTCTCCCTCATCCCCGGAATCATCCTGGTAACAAAAAAAACCTCTCCAGGGTCTTGGCGTCGTCCCTGAAATATGGTGCCTGGAATTGGACCCAACCCTCCGAGCTGGGGAATAGAGAGGAACCTTGAGACACATGTCCACAGGTCTCTGAAGGTAGCAGGACAAGATGGATATAGTGATTAAGGAGGCATAAGTGAGACATTATTAGCTGAGCTATAGAATATAAGAGCAGACAGGTTATGCCAGAACTGTATAGAACACTAGTTAGGTCACAGCTACAGTACTGCGTACAGTTCTGGTCACTACATCACAGGAAGGATATAATTACACTAGAGAGGTTATGGATGAGATTTACACAGGATGTAACTGGGACGAGAGATTTTTAGTGAGGAGGGAGGATTGGAGAGGCTGGGGGTGTGTTTTCTTACAAGTAGTGGAGGCTGAGGAGAGATTTAATTGAAGTGAATAAATCTGATTGGCCTCGATAGAGTGGATCAGAAGGACCGATTCCCCAGAGTCAGTCTGCACGGGGCATCGATGGGAAGTAATCGGTGGGAGGACTGGAGGGGAGTCGAAGGATTCTTTTCACCTAGACGGTGGTCTGAGTCTGGAACTCACTGCCTGAAAAGGCCGGTAGAGGCAGAAACCCACGTCACATTTAAAAAACGCCTGGATACACACTCGGGGGGTCAGAAGATTAGGGACCGAGAGCCCGAAAGTGGGATTAGGCTGGATTACCCTGTTTCGGCTGGTACAGACAACAATGGGCAGAATGGCGTCCTTCTGTGCCGCAAATCTTTCTATGTTTTTGAGGCTCAGCAGTGATCTGTAAGGGTTTAGCATGAGCTCCTGGCTCTTTGCAACCAATGCCCCTCTTTGCAAAGCCAAGTGTTCCACAACCTTTCTTAACGGTCCGATCGAGTCAGTGAAGCGACATTTTCTCCCAGCTGGGCTGGGGAGGGACAGGCAGGGCTGGCAGTATTGATGGAACAATGTCTCCCCCTGATGGCAGACACTGGACACTGCCGTTGCCACTGCCATAAACCTCTCGCCAGATTCTAGCCCAAAAGCTGGTTGTGTTCCCGGCTAATGCCTCTCGCACTGGGGGGTCACAGGATGTAGTTATTGAGTTTCAGGCATTTCTCTTGGCCAACACACCACGCAGAGTGTCGGGAAGGAATCACTGTATCAAGTCTACAGCACAGGAACAGGCCCAACTGCTCTGTACTGTTCAAGCTCCACATGAGCCTCCTCCAACCCTTCTTTATCTCACCCCCTCAATATAACCTTCTATTCCTTTCTCTCTCATGTGCTTAACTAGATTCCCTTAAATGCATTCATACTATTCAACCGTCCCCGTGATAGCGAGCTCCACATCCTAACCACTCTCTGGATAAGTAAGTTTCTCCTGAATTTCCTATTCATAAATAAGTTTCTCCTGAATTCCCTATTTATTGGCTGTGTGAACTAACACAGAACACTTTGGTCTTCAGTTAAATCAACAGGTAGGTAGATAATTAACCATAGTCCATGAGGGACTGTAGGTATCTCCCTCTATTAGGGAGACAATTGGCTGAATAGCTTGGGGCAGGTCAAGGAGGCAGGTCCAAGTCTACCTCGGCCTGAGCAGGAATTGAACTCGTGCTGTTGTGTTATTCTGAACCTCACACTAGCCACTTAGCCAACTGAGCTAACTGGCCCCCTGTTAAACCATAGGCAGTATAAATATTAATAATGTAACTGTGCCTTCATTGTATTCACACTCCCCACACTACAAGATGAATGCTGGTCCACCTTTACCTTTGTACCAGTTCTTCAGTGAGGTCATGACAAAGAATCGGATGGCCTGGTTCGATCCCTGCTTCAGGATAGTTGCCGTCAGTCCCTGATATGTACCTTTCAATCCTGCAGCAGTGAAGAGACAGAGGGGCAGTAAGACAGGGATTAACCCACACAGGGGATAGTGGCACCCTTCTCCCCTCCGGCAGAGGGAAGTCGAGAGTCCAGCTCGTGTGACCTGGCATTCACCCTCCACCCAGACCTCCTTCTGCCCCCCATCCTGGCATAATGCACTCGTGCCCCCCAGTGCAAACCCACAGATTGGCCCCTGCATAAGAAATAGGAGCAGGAGTAGGCCATTCAGCCCATCGAGCCTGCTCCACCATTCAATAAGATCATAGCTGATCTGATATGGCTTTAACTGCAATTCCCTGCCTGCCCCCCTATAACCTTTATTCATCAAAAATCTGTCTAACTCAAGCCTTAAATATACTCAATGGCCAGCCCCACTGCTCTCTGGGGAAGAGAATTTCAAACACTAATGACCCTCTGAGAACAAATTCCTCCTCAGCTCTGTCTTAAATGGGAGTCCCCTTATTTTGAAACTGTGTCCCCTAGTTGTAGATTCCCCCAAAGGGGGAACATCCTCTCCGTATCCCCCCTGTCAAACTCCCTCAGAATCTTCCTTGTTTCAATAAGATCACCTCTCATCCTTCTAAACTCCAATGGGCCACGCACACTTCATGTGCTTCACATTACTGGGTTCAGCCAAGCATAACAGCAGGAGATAGGTGAGCGAGAGAGGGGAGAGAGAGGGAGGGGGGTAGTGAGAGAGAGGGGGGAGAGAGAGAGGGGGGAGAAGGGGGGAGAGAGAGAGAGAGTGAGGGGTGAGAGAGAGAGAGAGGGGGAGAGAGAGAGAGGGGGAGAGGGGCGAGAGAGAGAGAGAGAGAGGGGAGGGAGAGAGAGAGAGGAGGGGGAGAGAGAGGGGGGTAGAGGGGCGAGAGAGAGAGAGAGAGAGAGGGGAGGGAGAGAGAGAGGGGGGAGAGAGAGGGGGAGAGGGGCGAGAGAGAGAGGGGGAGAGGGGCGAGAGAGAGAGAGGGAGGGAGAGAGAGAGAGGAGGGAGAGAGAGATGGGGGGAGGGGGAGAGAGAGAGATGAGGGGAGGGGGAGAGAGAGAGAGAGAGGGGGAGAGAGGGGGAGAGAGAGGAGGGGGAGAGAGAGGGGGGTAGAGAGAGAGGGGTAGAGAGAGAGAGAGGGGGGAGAGAGAGAGGGGGAGAGAGAGAGGGAGGAAGGGGGAGAGAGAGAGGGAGGGAGGGGGAAGAGAGAGAGGGAGGGAGGGAGGGGGGAGAGAGAGAGGGAGGGAGGGGAGAGAGAGAGGGAGGGAGGGCGAGAGAGAGAGGGAGGGAGGGGGAGAGAGGGAGGGGGAGAGAGGGAGGGGGAGAGAGAGGGCGGCGGAGAGGGAGGGGGAGAGAGGGAGGGGGAGAGAGAGGCGGCGGAGAGGGGGGGGGAGAGAAACCTGCTGTGTGTGCCCTCACCTATCTCCTCATGCCCAAACACAACATGGCAGAGACCTGGCAACACTGGTGGTGAGGGAGACTCCAGAATGGAGCTGGGGGATTTAACCAGACAATTGGTTGCCGGCTGTGTTTATATATATATAAATATTCTCTCTGGCTGACTGCTCACCCTCGCAAACTCCACCTCGTTAAAGACCCCCGAGATTGGAAACCATTTCAAAACCCGGGTGGCATTAACAGCTTAAGAGTTAAACCCCCCCCCACCAGCACCTCAAGTTAAAGCTTTCCGGAACTTTCTGCGGACGGGGCTCGATAAAGGAACGATGTTTCCGTGTTACAGCCAAGGTCAGGCTGCACCAGAATTAAATCCTATTCTGTGATTTAAGGAAGTTAATGGGTTAAATCCGGCAGAGTGTGGGCCTGGAGTGAAATTTTACTCATTGGCATCTTGGGAGCTGAGCAGATTCTGTCATTATTCTGGGCACCACCAGGGGGAGCAGCTTGTCCTTTGCTGAAACTCCCAATGGGGCTGGGTTTTACCCTCCCCACCGACAACTTTCTGAGTGGGGGGGGCGGGAACGGGACATGTAAAACCCAGCGGGTGGTCTGCCCACCCCCGACCTGTCTGAAACTTTACAGGGTGTGGGGAGGCTCAGGGTCACAGGGTCATAGGGTAATCTACTTGCCCCTGGCCCGACTGACATCCAATTAATGGCTACAAAAGAGCCTTTTCCTGCTTCCACTGGTATTGTACCCAGGGAGTAGGGG
Source organism: Cetorhinus maximus (assembly GCF_964194155.1). Taxonomy (NCBI): domain Eukaryota; kingdom Metazoa; phylum Chordata; class Chondrichthyes; order Lamniformes; family Cetorhinidae; genus Cetorhinus; species Cetorhinus maximus. The sequence continues at coordinate 116,311,859 of NC_135890.1, forward strand.
TTGGGTCGGGGGGCAGGGGTTGTGGGGGCTAGGGGCCGGGTCGTGGGGGGGGTTGGGGTCGTGGGGGGGTAGGGGCCGGGTCGTGGGGAGGGTAGGGGTCGGGTCGTGGGGGGGTAGGGGCCGGGTCGTGGGGGGGGTAGGGGTCGGGTCGTGGGGGGGTAGGGGTCGGGTCGTGGGGGGGGTAGGGGTCGGGTCGTGGGGGGGGTAGGGGCCTGGTCAGGGGGTAGGGGTCGGTTCGGGTCGAGGTGGGGTAGGTGTCAGGGGGGGTAGGGGTCAGGGGGGTAGGGGTCAGGGGGTAGGGGTCAGGGGGGTAGGGGTCGGGGGGTAGGTGTCAGGGGGGTAGGGGTCAGGGGGATAGAGGTCGGGTCAGGGAGATAGGGGTCGGGGGGATAGGGGTCGGGGGTGTAGGGGTCGGGAGGGTAGGGGTCGGGGGGGATAGGGGTCGGGGGGATAGGGGTCGGGGGGTAGGGGTCAGGGGGGTAGGGGTTGGGGGTTAGGGGTCAGGGGGTAGGGGTCGGGGGTAGGGGTCAGGGGGGCTAGGCGTCAGGGGGGCTAGGGTCGGGGGGGGGGTGCCCATGCCATGTGGGAAGCTCGGCAGCTGTAGCTGTGCAGGTTGGTGTCGGGCAAAGGGAGGTCGGAACCTATTTTGTGAGGTCCCTGGGCCCATCGGAGACCCTCCCTCCTCCCGGTCCCTTGACCTTTGCACCCCCCTGCACCCTCGCTGAGGCCACTGACCCCAGGC
>NC_135890.1:116312800-116467800 GCF_964194155.1 Cetorhinus maximus
AGCAGGGGAGGGGGTGGGGAGGGGAGGGCAGGGGGGGGAGGGCGGGGGGAGGGTAGGAGGGGAGGGAGGGGAGGGAGGAGAGTGGGGAGAGGGAGGGAAGAGGGAGGGGAGAGGGGGAATGGGAGGGGGAGAGGTGGAGAGGGGGGAGAGGGATGGAGGGGGGAGAGGGAGGGGAGAGGGGGAGGGGGAGAGGTGGAGAGGGGGGAGAGGGATGGAGGGGGGGAGAGGGGGGAGAGGGATGGAGTGGGGGAGACGGGGGGGAGGGGAGGGGAGAGGGGAGAGGACTAGTGGACTAGTGATCTTAAAACCTACATAAATAACCTAGATATGGTGAGGAATTTAAATTCAGCTAATCAAATAAGAAATAACTAGCGCCAACAATGATAACCATGAAAGTACTGGATTGCCATAAAAATCCAACTCTCTCACTAATTTCCTCAGGGAGGGAAATCTGCCGTCCTTACCTGGTCTGGCCTAAACGTGACTCCAGACCCACAGCAATGTGGTTGACTCTTAACTGCCCTCAGAAACAGCCTAGCAAGTCATTCAGTTGCATTAAAAACTACCACAATAGATTATAGCGCTTCAAGAATTCACCAAGGCTCCTTAGGCAGCACCTACCAAACCCACAACCACTACCATCTAGAAGGACAAGGGCAGCAGATAGATGGGAACACCACCACCTGGAAGTTCCCCTCCAAGTCACTCTCCATCCTGACTTGGAAATATTTCGGCCATTCCTTCACTGTCACTGGGTCAGAATCCTGGAACTCCCTTCCTAACAGCGCTATGGGTGTACCTACACCACAGGGACTACAGCGGTTCAAGAAGGCAGCTCACCACCACCTGCTCAAGGGCAGTTAGGGTTGGGTAATAAATGCTGAGCTTGCAAGCAATGTCCAGCTCTTGTAAATAAAAAAACCTAATGTATGTTTATTTAATGTCTAACACCGTTCAGAAGCCAAGTAGTAAAGCACTTCTGTACATTACACGGACTGGTATGTTCTACTTTTTGTGTTGACATTTTACCCACAAACAGGTCTAAAGTTCACATACATACACTGTGCAAATAAGGATATGGGAATCACATTGCCCAACAGTGACCATTACTTATTTTCCATTAATTAATCGGAATTGCAAAGCACCAGCTCTGGATTCCCAATCAGCCACAAAATTAAGGTATTTTACATCTCTGTTCTAGACGACTGTTAAGAATCTTGAAAATGTGGCAGTCAGATTAGGATCTCCATGCACCGTGTCTCTAGTTCACGTTCTGACTTCCTATTGCACCAGCTGGTCACAGTTTGGGAAGAGCAAACCAGACTGCAGGGGGTAAACTGAGGAGGGCCATCTCATAACCTTGGTGGTGTGCCGGGGTGCATGAACTATGCAGAGTGAGGCTGCAATGCTCACAGGCTAAGCATGCTCAAAGGGTAGGCAGCAAAGATGCAGAAAGCAACAACAGGGCTGATGTAATGTAAATTTCCAATGTAGTCAGAGTCAGTGGTGTGGTACGCAGTTACCCAGGGCGGGGGCTTACATCTGTGAATCCTGGCTCAATGGTGAGGCTGCGGTAATGGAGCACTGCAGTATATCAGAGCCTGAGAGCTAGAGAGAAGAAAGAAACAGCTTGCATTTATGTAGCACCTTTCACATCCTGACAGCATCCCAAAGTGCCCCACTGCCAAGTCACAGCTATGAAGTCAGGAAATACAGCAACCGAGATGTGCACAGCAATGTGATAAATGACCAGATAGTCAAGTTACTAGTGATGTTGATTTCAAAATAAATGTTGGTTAGGACACTGAGCGAGAGAATAACACAAGAATTTGCACTTAGATTGAGTTCATCCTGTGAACACTTGAAATAGGCGAAGTGGAAATCCAGATTCAGCTTGGTTAGTCAGAAAGAGTTGCATTTATCTAGTGCCTTTCTCTACACAAATACACCCCAAAACACTTCAAAGCCAATGAAGGACTTTTTGAAGTGTAGTTGCTGTTGCAATGAAGGGAAGGTGGGGGAAAAATTACGCACAGCAAGCTCCCACAAACAATCTCCATGGCAACGCCTCTACCAATCACAGTCCACTTGCCAACTAATCAGCACTCTCTTCACGTACACTAAAAATTGTTGTTCCCTTTACATTTGGTATTCTTGCAAATTGTCCTGATGAGTGCAAGACAAAAAGCTTCAACAGAAATGTCTCTTTTCCAGCAACAATTAAATAAATGACCAGATAATCTGCTTCAGTGATGTTGATTGAGGGATAAATATTGGCCAGGAAACCAGGGAGAACCCCCCTGTTCCCCATTGAAATTGTGTCACAGGAGCTTTTACGTCCACCGAGGAAGGCAAACAAGGTTCGGTTTAACATTTCACCTGAATGATGGCACCTCTGACAGTGCTGCACTCCCTCAGTGGGTAACTTTGGATTGTAGGTTCAAGCATCTGAAGCGGGACTTGAAGCCACAATCTTCTGAGTCAGAGGCAAGAGGGCTGATTAAAAAAAGGAAATTAAAACTCGTCACTCTCTATGTCTGCTGACTCATGCGTTACAACTGAACGACACCTCCAGTATTCATTTGTTCACGGAGTGTGGGTGTCACTGGCGAGGCCAGCTCATCCCTAATTGCCCTTGAGAAGGTGGTGTTGAGCTGCCTTCTTGAGCCGCTGCAGTCCATGTGGTGTAGGTACACCCACAGTGCTGTTAGGGAGGGAGTTCCAGGATTTTGACCCAGTGACAGTGATGGAACGGCGATATATTTCCAAGTCAAGATGGTGTGTGGCTTGGAGGGGAACTTGCAGGTGGTGGTGTTCCTATCTATCTGCTGCCCTTGTCCTTCTGGGTGGTAGAGGTCGTGGGTTTGGAAGGTGCTGTTGAAGGAGCCTTGGTGAGTTGCTGTTTGAATTTGTTACAGTTTTTCTGCGAGTCCAATACAGAAAGTCCAGGCGGCTCAGTCTGTTGGAAGGGCAGCCATCCCCAGTGTCAGAGAGCCTCACACACCAGGACAAACTAGGCCACAGCAATAGATACTACAAATGACACAAGATTAGTTTCCTACGCTCTTAAAATACATCAGGTACCAATTTCCATCACCAAAAGCTCAACTGAAGTGGAAGAAATAAAGTTGGTCATGGCTCATTTGCTTCAAAACTTTCCACACAGATTCATTGAGAAATTCAGGAGATGGAGCTGCAAACTCCACATCTCAGGTCACCTTCTGTCTCCTAATGGACAATGCCTAGCAGCAACAAATCCATTAGCTGCAGCCTGAAGAGCTTGTTGTGGATTAGGTGGTGATGCAAAAAGCTCTTAATGCATGCAAGCTTGTAACGTAATCAGGTATATAGAAAACCCATTGACATCAAGTCATTGAAGCTATCCCTGAACTGTAGGGTATGAGTCATTGCCTGTGTACATCTTACTGAAGAGTTGAGCAGTTTTAAAAGAAAGACTTACATTTATATAGCACTTTCCACGACCACTGGATGTCTCAAAGCGTTACTCAGCCAATGAAGTACTTTAGAAGTGTAGTCACTGTTGTGATATAGGAAACCTGGCAGCCAGTTTGCACACAGCAAACCCCACAAAGAGCAACATGACAATGGCCAGATAATCTGTTTTAGTGACGTTGATTGAGGGATAAATATTGGCCACTACACCAAGGATAACTCCCCTGTTATTCAAAATAGTGCCAAGGGATCTTCTACATCCACCCCAGCAGGCAGGTGGGACCTGGGTTTAATATCTCATCTGAAAGATGGCACCTGTGACAGTGCAGTGCTCCCTCAGTGCTGCACTGGAGTGTCAGCCTTGATTTTATTTGCACAAGTGACACAGGGGTGCCACTTGAACCCAGAACCTTCTGATTCAGTGGTGAGAATGCCTATTAAGTGATGTTGTGAAGCAAGCTATCAAGTCACTGTAGTGTGAGCAAATAGTTTACCTTGTATCTATAAAGAACATCTATAAAGACATCACTGCAGGAGCTCCTCAAGGTAGTGTCCTTGGCCCAACCATCTTCAGCTACTTCATCAATGACCTTCCTTCCATCATAAGGTCAGAAGTGGGGATGTTTGCTGATGATTGCACAATGTTCAGCACCATTCGCGACTCCTCAGATGCTGAAACAGTCCATGTCCGAATGCAACAAGACCTGGACAATATCCAGGCTTGGGCTGACAAGCGGCAAGTAACATTCGCTCCACACAAGTGTCAGGCAATGATCATCTCCAACAAGAGAGAATCCAATCACTGCCCCTTGATGTTCAATGGCATTACCATCACTGAATCCCCCACTATTAACATCCTGGGGGTTACCATTGACCAGAAACTGAACTGGATTAGCCATATAAATACTGTGGCTACAAGAGCAGGTCAGTGGCTGGGAATCATGCAACTAGCAACTCACCTCCTGACTCCCCAGAGCCTGTCCACCATCTACAAGGCAGAAGTCAGGAGTGTGATGGAATACTCCCCACTTGCCTGGATGAGTGCAGCTCCCACAACACACAAGAAGCTTGACACAGCCCAGGACAAAGCAGCCTGCTTGATTGGCACCACACCCACAAACATTCACTCCCTCCATCACCAATGCACAGTAGCAGCAGTGTGTACTATCTACAAGATGCACTGCAGGAATTCACCAAGGCTCCTTCGACAGCACCTTCCAAACCCATGACCACTACCATCTAGAAGGACAAAGGTCAGCAGATAGATGGGAACACCACCATCTGGAAGTTCCCCTCCAAGCCACTCACCATCCTGACTTGGAAATATATCAGCCATTCCTTCACTGTCTCTGGGTCAAAATCCTGGAACTCCCTTCCTAACAGCACTGTGGGTGTACCTACACCACACGGACTGCAACGGTTCAAGAAGGCAGCTCACCACCACCTTCTCGAGGGCAACTAGGGATGGGCAATAAATGCTGGCCCAGCCAGCGAAGCCCAAATCCCGCGAATGAATAAAAAAAATCCGCATGCGCGTGCATAAAGAACATAAAAACTGGGGTAAGCAGGAAAGATGAGTTCATGCAGAAGATTGCATATGATCTTACTGAATGGTGAAGCAGGTTCGAAGGGCCGAATGGCCTGCTCCTGTTTCGTATGTTAAGCTTGGTTGGATTGTCTCCTGAAAACTCCCACATGTGAGTGGGCGAGCTGCCACTGGGAGTCGGTTTGGGTCAATGCTGAGAGGTCAAGGTTATACAGTCTAAGTTGGTGAATTTCACTTATTGTGTAACAGGATGTGTATATTCTGCTCTTTTATTTAGAGGAATAAAAATAATTCACGGGATGTGGGCTTTGCTGACAAAGTCCAGCATTTATTATCCAACCCCAGTCACTTAAGGACAAAGCAGCCCGCTTGATTGGCACCACATCCACAAACATTCACTCCCTCTACCAACAATGCACAGTGGCAGCAGTGTGTGTACCATCTACAAGATGTACCACAGGAATTCACCAAGGGTCCTTTGACAGCACCTTCCAAACTCACGACCACTACTATCTAGAAGGACAAAGGACAGCAGATAGATGGGAACACCGCCATCTGGAAGTTCCCCTCCGAATCACTCACCAACCTGACTTGGAAATATATCAGCTGAACCGCCTGCTTGAAGCAGATTTCAGGTTACGAACAGATCAGCCATGATCTTATTGAATGGTGGAGCAGGCTCGATGGACTTGACTGACTCCTGTTCCTTGCTCGTATGTTCATATGTCCAGTTCAAGGTCTGAAACAGGCTTTGCAAAATTTTCGATACAAACAAAAATGTTGGAAATACTCAGCAGGTCTGGCAGTACCAGTGAAGAGAGAAACAGAGTTCATATTTCAGGTCTGCTACCTGCGACAGTTCTGACGATAGGCCACCGACTGAAACGTTTACTCTGTTTCTCTCTCTCTGCAGATGCTGCCAGACCTGCTGAGTTTCTGTTTCTCAGTCAGATTTGCAGCCTCCGCAGTATTTTGCTTTTGCAAAATTCTCTGTCAGACCACTTGAATCAGTCCGTTAAAGTTCCTCAAGCACGTGGAGAAAAGGTGACACCCAGGAGGCAATCGATGGAGTCTCCCGTGAACCCAAATCTCCACTGTCGACCTGTGCATGTCTCAGACAGTGCATTGAGGAGGAAGGATCAGGCTTTATGCTGCAATGATGGTCGGTGATGACTGAGATCCCTCACCCTCCTATATTCGCCTGCATTCTCAAAGATGCAATAATCAATAATAGTGGCCAAGTTGATTAAGAAACCAGAAATGCAGGTTTGGTAGGATTATTAATCTGACATCTCTTCTTCCAACTTGTTTCACTGCCAGCCACAGGAAGCAAGAAGATGCTTTTCTTTCTGCAATCATTTGGTTGACTCAGGTTAGGTGTGTGTTAGAACGTGTAAGGAGCCCAAACCAGTTTCTTATAAATATTCTTTTCCTTTTCTCATTCTGCCGGCACTGACTCGAGCTGGGCTTTAAGCGAGGGTTGGCAGCCCTCTCACAGCTGGGCTAATGTGGCCTTTTTTTAAATATCTCTGAGGGTAGAGGGTGAGTGTTATCAGGCTATTGCACCTAACAAGAACTTGTATTTCTGTCACACCTTCGACACAGTGAAATGTCCCAGAGCATAACCTATAAATGTCACCAAACAACATCTGATGTGCAGCCACCTATTGGAGCAGATGGCCAAAACCTGGCCAAAGTGGTCGGTTTTAAGGAGATTCCTAAAGGAAGAGAGAGAAAGGTGGAGAAATGGAGAGGTTTGAGGAGGACATTGCAGAGCTTAGGGTCCATGCAGCTGAAGGCATGGCCACCAACAGTGGAGAAATTAAAATCAGGCGTGCACAAGGGGCCAGAATTATTGGTTTGCAGTTATCTCAGATGGTTGTAGGGCTGGAGGTGATAGGGAAGGGTTAGGCCATGGTGGGGGGGATCTGAATACCTCGAATCAGAATCTTACAGTACAGAAGGAGGCCATTTGGCCCATCACACATGTGAAAGCTCTTTGAAGGAGCTGCCCAATTTTGTCCCATTTTCCAGTTTTTTCACCATAACCTTGTACTTAAACAGGACTTGTGTACATGTCGAATTGCCTTTTGAAAGTTCCTATGGAATCGGATTCCTCCACTCTTGCAGGATAGCTAGATATTTGTGCTCAAACCCTAAAGTGGGACTTGACCCTGCAACCTAACTCAGAGGTGGCGGTGCTACAGACTGAGCCATGATGGTGTATTCCAGACCTTAACAACAGTGTGTGTGCAAATATTTCTCCCCTAGTTCTTTTGCCAATTACTTTAAACCTATTAACCACTGGTTACTGACCCATTACCAGAGGAAAAAATATTGCTCCTGACTCACTCTTTCCAATTTCGAGCACTTCTTTTCCAGCTGCCCTTAACCTTCTCTGCTTCAGGGAGAACAATCTCAGCTTCTCGCCACCCAAGTCCCTCATCCCTAGTATCGTTCAGGTAACTCTCCTCTGCACCATCACCAAAGTCTTGACATCATCCTACCTAAAGCGTGTTGCCCAGGTTTGTACACAATCCTCCAGCTCGGGAGTAACCAGCGATTTGTAATGGCTTAGCACGAGTTCCTTGCTTTTGTTCTCAATGCCCCTACATGCAAAGCCATATATCCAATACACTGCCTAAACCACTTTAGCAACTTGCCCTGCCACCTTTAAGGATATATGAATGTGTACCCTCCTCCTTGATGACTCTCTCTAAAAACACCTCTTTGTCCAATGTTTCAGCTACCTCCCCTGACCTCACCTCCCTTGACCCAGCTTGGCAATGTACTCCCATTGGCTGTCAACTACTTTGGGAACTCCAGAGCTTTTGAAAGGCTCCATAGAAATGTTGTTTCTATAATTGTATTTTGACAGTTTTGCGAGCTGGGAAAGAGAAATCCCAGCAATAATGTCGCAAGGCTTTGACTGGTCGTCACCGGCAGATTTTATTCGAGCCACAATATCACCTTCAGAACATTACTGTAGCCAAAAGGAACCTCACAATTTAAACTGCTGTTCACATGCACCATGTCATTCGATGTGATATGATTTGAACAACTGTGCCCTGACCAAAAGAAATGTTCTGAAATCAAGGACCTATATCCGCCATTGCCTTGCTTGAGGAAAACTTTCTGGAATATTGGAATACTTCCCCATGGAACAATGGGAATCCTACTCTAGCTTGGAATGTCCCCCTGGTTTCAATCATCTCATTGGGCAGTTGCCGCTCGATGAGGGCGATAGAATTTACATCGAGTTTACATCCGGCCCAACTTGGTTTTTTTTTTAATTCACTCACAGGATGTGGACGTCGTTGGCAAGGCCAGCATTTATTACCCTTCCCTAATTGCGCTTGAGAGGGTGGTATGAGCACCTTCTTGACAACCAAGTGGCCTTGCTAGGCCATTTCACAGGGGCTGTTAAGAGTCAACCACATTGCTGTGGGTCTGGAGACATGTGTAGGCCGGATTAGGCAAGAACAGAGGACTTCCTTCCCTAAAGTGAACTGGATAAGTTTTTGTTGCAATTTCGTAGTTTCATGGTCACCATTACAGATGCTAGCTTTTTAATCCAGATTTATTTAATTAACTGAATTTAAATTCCCCCAGATGCCATGGTGGGATTTGAACTCAAGTTCAAGAGAATTAATCCAGGCATCTGGATGATTAGCCCACTAACATTTCCACTGCACTAATGCTATCAACATGGATGCCTGGTCTACGCCAGCATTTATGTTCCACGTAAGTCTCCTTCCACCCCTCTTCATTTCACCTCTCGTTTCATTGATCCTATATGAACTAACAGTTCTATTAAACTGATCTGCTTTCACAAGACTCTCTCACTTGCTGGCCAAAAGCTGGGATAACCCAATATCCATACTTTCTGCAGCCGATCAGTCAAAGCAGGGATTGGAAACAAGATAGAATCACAGCTCATGATGGAGGCTCAAGAATACAATGGAGCACCAGGTCTAGCCAAAGGGAAGGCGCTTGTCCAGGAGCCCAGTAATTAATATAATTACCCTCCCCGTATTAGAGTGTTCAAATGTTTTTTTTTTAAAGTCCGTCATTCTTGGAAGCAGAACTTGGACAAGGAGAGGATACGTTGTCGTCAACACAGGAACCGATGACGTTGGGAGAACTAGTGCTGATAATTTGCTGAGAGAGTTTGAGGAGCTCGTGTAGAAAGTAAAAAGCTGAACTTCAAAATTTAATCAGCTCTCAATTGTTAACTGAGCCACACACACATTGGCACAGAGACAAACAGCTTAGAGATTTAAATGGGTGGTTGAATAAATGGTGTGGCAGCCAACAAGGCTTACCAGCTCTAGGGAAGGAGGGAGCATCCCACTGGGACAGACTCCACTTAAACCAGGCTGGGACCAGGGACCTGAGGTATTGAATACTGTATCTAGGATGGCAGATAAGGCTTTTAATTGATAAGGAGGAAGGAGGGTTAAAGTAAGTGCAAATTTATAAGTCTGATGAGGAAAGTCAATCAGATTGTGTCAGGAAGGGGCTGAGATTATTAACAGTGTTTAGGGGATGACCAAACAATGCCACCTCAGGGAAAAATAGTCAAACGTTAAAATTAACGGGACTACATCTGAATGCATGAAGCATTCGCTAACAAGATAAATGAACTAACAACACAAATAAAGATAAATGGGGTTGATCGAGTAGCCATTACTGAGATGTGGTAAAAGGGGACCAAGACTGAGAACTAAATATTCCAAGGTATGTGATTTTTTTTTAGAAAAGATAACTAACATGAAAATGGAATGGGAGTAGCCTTGTTAATAAAGGATGAGATAAAAATTGCAAAGAGAAAGGATCTTAGCCTAAAACGTCAAGATGTAGAATCAGTTTGTGTGGAGCCAAGAAATAAGTAGGGCCAGAAAACACTGGTGGGAGTAATTTACAGGCCCCTTAACACTAATCAGAGTGTTGGACAAAGTATCTCAGCAAAATTAGGAATATGTAACAAGAGCAATTCAATAATCCTGGGGGACTTTAATCCTCATTTGGACAGGGAAAACCAGATTGACAAAACTAGTATGGAGGACAAGTTCATGGAATGCATTTAAGATAGTTTAAAGGAACAGTATGTCAAGAAACCAACTGGGGGGACAGGCTATTTTGTAGTGAGACAGTGTTAATTAGTACTCTTATAGTCAAGGATCTTCTGGGGAAGAGTGATCATAATATGATGAATTTCATATTAAGTTTGAGTGTGATGTGGTTAAATCCAAAACTAGGGTCTTAAATTGAAACAAAATCAATTACACAGCTATGAGGGGCAAGTTGGCTGAGGTAGGTTTGGAAATGAGATTAAAAGGTATGACTGTAGATAAGCAATAGTAAACATTTAGAATTACAAATGTATATACATTCCCTTGAGGAATAATATGCCCACTGGAAAAAGTGGTAAAGTGATGGCTAACCAAAGAAGTTATGGATAGTATTAGATTAAAAGAAGAGGCTTACAATGTTGCCAAAAAGACTAGAAGCCTGAGGATTTAGGGGGGAGAGAGGGAGGGGGGAGGGTTAAAAATCACCAAAGGATGACCAAAAATTGATAAAGAGGGAGGAAACAGAATTAGAGTAAACAAGCAAGAAATATAAAAACAGATTGTAAGAACTTCTACAAGTATGTAAAAAGGAAGAGTTTAGCAAAAGTAAACATGGATCCTTTAGAGGCTGAGACAGGAGAAATTATAATTATAAATTATAAAATTATAAAAGGAGAATAAAGAAATGGCAGGAGATGTTAAACAAACATTTTGCGTCTGTTAAACATATTCAAGATTATGAGGAGCCAAGTAGCTGAGAAATTCATTGAACTAAAAGCTGACAAACCTCCTGGAGCTGATGGCCTACACTCCTAGGGTTTTAAAAGAGGAGGCTGCAGAGATAATGGATGCATTGGTTTTGATCATCCAGAATTTCCTAGGGTGGAGTTTTACGACCCCCCTCTCGCTGGTGGGATTTTACGGTCCCATCAAAGTCAATGGAGTTTTGAGCGGCTCGCCACATGTTATGGCCCTGTCCCCACCACAACAGGGCCGAAAAATTCTGACCCTGTGGATTGGAAGGTGCTAATGTAACCCAGCTTTCCCAGGAAGGAGGGAGAGGGAAAACAGGGAACTTGAGACTACTTACGTTATCAGTAAGGCATTTTTTTAAAAAAAATTATTCTTTCATGGGATGTGAGTGTCGCTGGCAAGGTCAGCATTTTCTGCCCATCCCTAATTGCCCTTGAACTGAGTGGCTTGCTAGCCCATTTCAGAGGGGCAGTTAAGAGTCAACCACATTGCTTAATCATAGTGATTTTCCAAGTGCCCAGTTGCCATGTCACCCCCCCTCCCCCAGTATATTCTAGTATTAGCAACTTCACAGGGTAGAAGGTAGCGGACTAGAAATCCAGAGGCCTAGACTTGCTGTGGGTCAGAAGCCACATGTAGGCCAAACCAGGTAAGGATGGCAGATTTCCTTCCCTAAAGGACATTAATGAACCAAATGGGCTTTTGTAACAATCGATGATAGTTTCATGGTCACCATTACTGAGGCTAGCTTTCAATTCCAGGTTTTATTAATAGTATTTAAATTCCATCAGCTACCATGGTGGGATTTGAACCCATGATCCCAGAGCATTAGTCTGGGCCTCTGGATTTCTAGTCCGTTACCTTCTACCCTGTGAGATTGCTAATACTAGAATATACTGGGGGAGGGGAGGACATGGTAACTGGGCACTTAGAAAATCACTATGATTAAGCAGAATCAACCCGGTTTTAATAAAGGGAAATATTTGACAAATCCCTTAGAATTCTTTGGGGTTGTAACTAGCAGAGCAGATAAGGGGGGGACCCAGTGGATGTAGTGTATTTGGATTTTCAGAAGGCATAAGGTGTCACACATGGGATTGTTACGCTAGATTAGGACTCACTAGGGCTAATATATTGGAATAGGCTGAGGATTGGTTAATGGATAGAAAACAGAGCAGGAATAAACGGGTCATTTTTGGGATAGCCTTAAGAATCAGAGCTTGGGCCGCAGCTATTTACACTCAATCCGGGATTTAGATGAAGGGACAGAGTGTGCTATATCCAAGTTGGTTGATGATATAAAAAGCTAGGTGGGAATGTAAGCTGAGAGAAGGATGCAATGGGGGTGCAAACAGACACAGACCAGTTAAGTGAGCGGACAGCAAGGTGGCAAATGAGGGGAAATGTGAAACTCTCTACATCAGAAGGAGGAATCGAAAAGCAGATTTTTTTTTAAAATTAAGGTGAGAGACTAGTAAATGTTGATATGCAGATTCATTTGGGCATCCTTTACAGTACATGAATCACAAAGTTAGCACTTTTAGGAAGGCAAATGTATGATGGCCTTTATTGCAAGGGGGTTGGAGTATAAGAGGAAGGAAGGGCTGAATTTTAAGGCCCCATCTCAGCGGAGGGGCAGGGCCGGAACACGCGACAAGCTGTTCAAAAGACTTTGGTGGGACTGGAAAATCCCCCCGGTGGGAGCGGCTGTAAAATTCCACCCGGAGTCTTGCTGCAATTACATAAGGCTTTGATGAGGCCACACCCGGAACACTGTACAGTTTTAATCTCTTATTTAAGGAAGGGATATGCCAGCCTAGGATGGAGTTTAAAGGTTCACTAGATTGATTCCTGGTAAGATAGAGGTGTCCTAGGAGGAGAAATTGAGTAGAAGGGGTCTATACTCTCAGAAGAATGAAAGGTGATCTCACTGAAGTGTATAACATTCTTAGATGGCTTTACATCTAAGATGCACCATCTGAGTGGTGCCTGGATGCAGAATCTAGAACTAAGGGTCAGCCATTTAAGACTGGGATGGGTATTGTCTCCAATCAACAAGTTCTGAATCTTTAGAATTCTGTACACCACAGGACTGTGGATGCTCAGTCAATTACTACATTCAAGACTGAGTGTGATAGATTTTTGGACAGGAAAATAGAGTCGAGGTAAAGATCAGCCATGATCTTACTGAATGGCAGGACAGGTACAAGGGCCAGGTGTCTTCCTCCTATTCTTATGTTCTTATTCAAGCATTTCACAGACATCCCCATAGCACACATCTCACAGGAATATCAGACGTTTACACACCTGACAAACTACAGAGGGCATGCAGCAGTAATACACTGACTGCATGGCCCATAGCACATCTGTGATTCCAGAAAAGCAACCAAAGCCCTCTCCATGCAGATTACTAAGTGGGTCTAATCCTCTCACCGTGACACCATTTCCCAAGACTTGCTTATCAGTTGCTCCATCATTTATTGTGCGCATGACACTTAAAGATGGTTTCTACCCTAACTTGAACCAAATCCCATTCACACATCCACCCCTGTGTTTGCTGGCTCCCAGTCTGGCAACACCACATTTTTAAAAGTCACATTCTGGTTTTCAAATCCCCAGCCATGGCCTCACCCTTTCCCATCTGTGTAATTCCCTCCAAACTTTCCTATCTCTGTGATCCCCTCCAATCTTTCCTATCTCTGTAATTCCCTCCAAACTTTCCTATCTCTGTAATCCCCTCCAAACTTTCCTATCTCTGTAATTCCCTCCAAACTTTCCTATCTCTGTAATCCCCTCCAAACTTTCCTATCTCTGTAATCCCCTCCAAACTTTCCTATCTCTGTAATCCCCTCCAAACTTTCCTATCTCTGTAATCCCCTCCAAACTTTCCTATCTCTGTAATCCCCTCCAAACTTTCCTATCTCTGTAATCCCCTCCAAACTTTCCTATCTCTGTAATCCCCTCCAAACCTCCAAGACCTCAGCACTCCTCTCCTCTAATTCTGGCCTCTTGTGAATCCCCCATTTCATTCAATCTGCAGTTGGCGGTCATTCTTCAGCTGCCCAGACTCCAAACTCTGGAATTCTCTCCCTAATCCTCTCCATCTCTCTACCTCTCCTCAAAGACCTGTCTCTTGCCTCTTCGACTGAGCTTTCAGTCACCTGCCTCAATTTCACCTTTGGCTCAGTGCCAATTGCTGTCTGATTACGCTCCTCTGAACAGCCTCAAGCCGTTTTGTCCAAACTCAAAGGAAGTTAATGTTCGTGATGATGTGAATCATCTCCATAAAAATGCAGGAATTCCTTGTCTACATTCTTCGAGTTGGCAATTGAGCTGTGAAAAGCAGTGAAGTGAAATGATTGGGAAAAGCAACAGTATCCATTAGACATACCTGTCATTAACATTACGTTGCACAGGAATTTCGATAACAGATTATCCTCCCACAGAAACTCACCAAGGCTCCATAGGCAGCAGCTTCCAAACCCACAACACCATCCAGGGCAAAGCAACCCGCTTGATTGGCACCCCATCCCCAAACATTCATTCCCTCCACCACCGAAGCATGGTGGCAGCAGTGTGTACCACCTACAAGATGCACTGCAGAAATTCACCAAGGCTCCTTCAACAGCACCTCCCAAACCCACGATCACTACCATCTAGAAGGACAAGGGCAGCAGACGCATGGGAACACCACCACCTGGAAGTTCCCCTCCAAGTTACTCACCACCCTGACTTGGAAATATATCGCCATTCCTTCACTGTCGCTGGGTCAAAATCCTGGCAATCCCTCCCTAACAGCACTGTGGGTGTACCTACACCACATGGACTGCAGCGGTTCAAGAAGGCAGCTCACCACCACCTTCTCAAGGGCAACTAGGGATGAGAAATAAATAGTGGCCCAGCCAGCGATGCCCACATCTCATAAATGAATAAAACAAAGAAGTTCCTTAAATCCTGGTTAACATCCGGTAACTCTTAGAGAGACCGACAATCTGACAAGACAAGCCAAGTTATACACACACACACGTTGAGACCGAGTTTTTAATAGTTATATTAATATAAGCCAGGCAGAATATCCCCAAAATATTGTGGGGGTGAAGAAGGGGGTGGATTTTAGAATTACAAAACCAGTTACATTATTCCTAAGCAAACTGAACCAAAACTAGCAAATTACCTGACCAATTATCCCATCGTTGTTTGTTGAACTGGGCTTTCTTTCTAGAGAAAGCACGAAGATAACGATAAATTTATCTAGAACCACGCATAGGCCGCACTTGGGGCGGAATTTTACACCGGCAGGATTTTACGGTCCTGTCGAAGTCTACGGCCTTTTGAATGGCTCCCAACATTTTTCGGCCCAGCCCCCAATGCGACAGGGCTGTAAAATTCCACCCTTGGAGTCGCGTGTGCAGTTCTACTCTCCGTACTACAAAAGCAACACAGGGACACGGGAGAAAGCGAAGACAAGATTTACAAGGATTCAAGGATTTACAAGGATTGAGAGGGTTTCAGTTGTCAGGAAAGATTGAGCAAGATGGGGGCTCTTTTCTGTGGAACAGGAAGGACTAAGAGGATAGAGGTTCAACCTGGGTGTGGAGAAACTATTTCCACTTGTGGGGTGAGCACTGAACACGGGGCAGAGATACAAAATGGCCACCGACAAGATCAAAGAAGCATCAGCAAGTGTATCGTGGACCTCCCAGCTCTTCTTCAAATAACGCCACAGGATTCACTTATTCTGCACGGGTCTCGGTTTAACGTCTCATCCAAAAGACAGCACCTCTGACAGTGCAGCTCTCCTGCGTTGGGCAGCCGGCCAAGATCAGGCATTTGAGCCACTGGAATGTGACTTGAATCGACTGCCCACTGACCCAGAAGTGACAGTGCGGCCAACTGAGCCAATCAACTAGAAACAGGTTAACCTTTGTCAAAACTGCAGCCAAAAGGAATTTCACAAAAACATGACAAGTAAACACAAATATTCACACAAAGGTAGGCTGAGGGCCTTTTTTTACACTTCCCCCATTTACTCAAGATATTGTACTGTCACCTGTGCTTTTTACCAGGTATTGAGGAATGGAAGCATTTGAGCTCAAGGCTCCTCTTTTTTTTTACTTGAGACCAGCAATGAAGAGCAGAGGCCAGACCGAGCTGAAGGAGGGCAAAAAAGAGATGTGAAAGCATTGGAGAGGGTGCAGAAAAAAATCATGAAGATGGTTCCAGGGATGGAGAACTTCAGTTACGTCGGTAGATTGGAGAAGTAGGGACAAAAACAAAAATTGCTGGAAAAACTCAGCAGGTCTGACAGCATCTGTGGAAAGGAAGACAGAGTTAACGTTTCGAGTCCGTATCACTCTTCAAGGCTGAGAAGAGATTTGAAAGAAGTGTTCAAAATCACGAGGGGTCTGGACACGAAGGCCTAAACACAGCTTTCAGCAGCATTTCACTTGCACTTCCTTCAGTTTAGTCTACTGCATTCGCTGCTCCCAATGCGGGTTGCTCTACATCGGAGAGACCAAACGCAGACTGGGTGGCCGCTTTGCGGAACACCTTCAGTCTGTCCGCAAGCATGACCCGGACCTCCCTGTCGCTTGCCATTTCAACACTCCACCCTGCTCTCGTACCCACATGTCCATCCTTGGCCTGCTGCAATGTTCCAGTGAAGCTCAACGCAAACTGGAGGAACAGCACCTCATCTTCCGACTAGGCACTTTACAGCCTGCCAGACTAAACATTGAGTTCAACAACTTCAGACCATGAACTCTCTCCTCTATCTATACCCCTTTTTTTTAAATGAAAACAAAAAATGCTGGAAATACTCAGCAGGTCTGGCGACATCTGTGCTACCTACTGATCCACAACATCTACAGGTCTGTAAAAGAGTCATACGGACTCGAAACGTTAACTCTGTCTCTCTCTCTCTCTCCACAGATGTTGTCAGACCTGCTGAGTTTTTCCAGCATGTTTTGTTTTCATTTCAGGTTTCCAGCATCCGCAGTATTTTTCCCCCTTTTATAATCCCTTTTTAAAAATGCATTTTTATCTACTTATTTTTATTCATTTATTCATTGTTTTATCACCTTTTTTTACCCCCTTTTTCATCCCTTTTTCTATCCTTTTTTTCCCCAATCACTGCTCCCTCCCTTCCCCACCCCCAATAGGGTCTCTGTTACTTGTTCCATGTTGTTCTTTCACAGAGTGCTGACCCCTTGTTCTGCTATGAACACATTCTGCTTTCTTACCTTTATGCCACTATCAGCACCTCCTTCAGCCCTTACCACAACCATTAACACTCCCTTTGTCTTTTCGTCCATGTCATCTTTGTCAATCTCTCCTTAGCCCCCATCTATCTCTGGCCTTCTTTCCAACTTCACCTGCTCCGCCCCCTTAAACAGCATAAATTTAATCACATTTCTACTTCTCTGTAGCTCTGAAGAAGAGTCATACGGACTCAAAACGTTAACTCTGTTTCCTTCTCCACAGATGCTGTCAATCCTGCTGAGCTTTTCCAGCATTTTCTGTTTTTATTTGACATAACTTCCTTAGCTTCCAACTTCTGAGGTCAAGATAGAAAGGTTAAGGTTAAACACGGCTGTGATTTCTAATCATGGTCAAGTTAACACCCACAATAACTCGCATTTAACCAAATAAAATGTCATAAGGCCTGCTGCAATGTTCCAGTGAAGCTCAACGCAAACTGGAGGAACAGCACCTCATCTTCAGACTAGGCACTTTACAGCCTTCCGGACTGAATATTGAGTTCAACAACTTTAGATCATGAACTCTCTCCTCCATCCCCACCCCCTTTCCCCAATAATTTATATAGATTTTTCTTTTCCCACCTATTTCCATTATTTTTAAATGTATTTCCATCCATTGTTTTATCTCTACCTTTTAGTCTATTTCGATTCCCCCCCCACACCCACACCCCCACCCCCACTAGGACTATCTGTACCTTGCTCGACCTGCTTTCTACCCTTAATGTCCCCATTAGCACATCTCTTAACTAATATCACCACCTCTTTGTCCTTTTGTCTATGACATCTTTTGGTTATCTCCACCTATCACTGGCCCTCTATCCAGCTCTACCTGTCCCACCGCCTCCTTAAACCAGCTTATATTTCACCTCTTTTCTATTTTTCCTTAGTTCTGATGAGTCATTCGGACTCGAAACGTTAACTGTGTTCCTCTCCGTAGATGCTGTCAGACCTGTTGAGTTTTTCCAGGTATTTTTGTTTTTGTTCTAGATTTCCAGCATCCGCAGTATTTTGCTTTGATCTTTGTCATGAGGTTCCTGTTTGTTTCACATCTTCATGCATTCCCCTTTGGGGAATAGTGGGCAAGTGTTGGAAGGATTAGCAGTCTGACTATCAACCTGTTTGGACCAATGCTTCTTCTGTGGCCAACAAGTCCTGGAGTGGGACTTGAACCCAGAGCTTCAGGAGTGCTAGCTACTGATCCACAAGATCTCCACACTTCAGGCACATCACAGGGGTGATTTTTAAATAACATCTAACACCAACCCATATCAAGAGACATTAAGACAGGTGATCAAAAGCTTGGTCAAAGGTTCCTAAGGAACACTTTATAGAGGTGGGAGAGGGTGGGAATTCCAGAGCTTACGGCTGAGGTAGCATGCTGTCACCGGTGGAGGTTGTAGGGCTGGACGGCATTACAGTAAATAGGCAACAGGAGAACTGTTGTCCAAAGGGACACTGGTTAAGACAGAGATTAGGAGAATTTTTTTTCTCTCTCGTGAGCCTTTGGAACTCTCTTCCTCATAGTGCAGTGGAAGCAGTCTTTGAATATTTTTAAGGCAGAGGCAGATGGATTCTTGATAAGTAAGGGGTGGTGAAAGGTTATCGGGGGGGTCGGCGGGAATGTGGAAGATTACACTCGGATCAGCCATGACCTTTATTGAACGGCGGAGCAGGCGTGAGGGTGAGTGGCCCACCCCTGCTCCTAATTCATATGTATGTTCATTTATATGTTAGGTGAGGTAGCAGAGAAGGTAGCCCTGCATAAGTCAGTATGACCGAGAAAAAAAAGGAGTGGGGGGTGGGGGGGAGTACAGAGGAATAAAGTTTCTTACAGAGACACCCAAAGATCTCCTGCTCTCTGGGGGCATTATCAGCTCATTGCTAACTGCCAACTTTCAACAAGGGAAAAAAAACCTCTGGTCCCTGGGACCTGATCAACAGTTACAGCGCCACAAGTCAGACACAACACCCTGGCCACAGATGCCAACTACATTGCAACCAGAGTCACAACACTGGAACACAATATTTTAGAAATACATATTTTTTTTTTCCCAAAAGAGCATCATCCAGGAGGTTTCCAATTTGGTTTCAATGATCTGGGGCACAGGCACCGACACAAATGGGTCACTATGAGGCCCAGCCTCAGAGACTCTTGTTCCTGTGTGACTGGGATGAACTGACTCCACAGACTGACATTTACCTGAAGTGCACAGCACTGGGACCAGTCAGCAAGGCTGAGCCACATTTATTATTAGCTCCTGTTCCCCACACACACACACATTCTACAGCAACACGTCTCTCACTGGGACAGGGTATTGAGCCCATTTTCATTTTATTTTTTGTATTCACATCAACCCCCCCTACCCACCCCTCACCCCCTACAATAAAAAAGCCAACGTTACTCACCTGCCAGGATGGCTTTGCCAGGGTGGGTGAGCTTGGCTCTGGGAGCTGGAGCTGCAGCTGCGGCCAGGCAGCGGGCTGTGTGTAGCGGGCTCTGTTCAGACATCACTCGCTGCTTGGATGGATGGAGGGGGTGGGGGAGAGAGAAAAGCCCCCGACAAGGGGCTGGGGAACGATGGGCGCTGCCCCCTCCGACTTGGATAGTTTTTTGGGGGTGGGTGAGGTGTTGACCTTGGGTTGGGGCAGTGAGCAGGGATGTGGTGGGAAGAGACGGGACTGACTGCAGCTCTCAGGCTGTTTCCTGGTGCTTTCTCCCTCTCTCTCTGTCTCTGTCTGACTAAGGGGTGTGTTTGTGTCTCTGATCCTCTCCCTGCGCAGGGCGGAGACTTCAGCACCTCATCTGGCGTCACATCCTCAGCATCTGGCGCTTTGCCCAGAACAGAACAGAGCAGAGCTCAGTGTAGCATCTGATACAGGACAACATATAGCAGCACAGAACACAGCACAGACCGGTGCACAGTACAGGACAGAACAAACTTCTGTATAGGACAGGGCAGAACACAGTATAGGATAGGGCAGAGCACAGTGTAGGACAGGGCAGATCACAGTATAGGACAGGGCAGAGCACAGTATAGGACAGGGCAGATCACAGTATAGGACAGGGCAGAACACAGTATAGGACAGGGCAGATCACAGTATAGGACAGGGCAGAACACAGTATAGGACAGGGCAGATCACAGTATAGGACAGGGCAGAGCACAGTATAGGACAGGGCAGAACACAGTATAGGACAGGGCAGAGCACAGTATAGGACAGGGCAGATCACAGTATAGGACAGGGCAGAGCACAGTATAGGACAGGGCAGATCACAGTATAGGACAGGGCAGAGCACAGTATAGGACAGGGCAGAACACAGTATAGGACAGGGCAGAGCACAGTATAGGACAGAGCAGAGTATAGGACAGAGCAGAACACAGTATAGGAAAGGGCAGAGCACAGTATAGGAAAGGGCAGAGTATAGGACAGAGCAGGATACAGTATAGGAAAGAGAGTATAGGACAGGGCAGAGCACAGTATAGGACAGGGCAGAATACTGTATAGGAAAGGGAAGAGTACACTATAGAATGGGCAGAGCACAGTATAGGAAAGTCTTCCAACTACCCTGCCACAAACCAGCGTCCACTGAAGACGCTGAATCCTTGAAAGTGTGCCAGGCTGATCTAGCACATGCATATTGCGGGATTCTGAACGACCTGTCAGACTTCCACAACACGGAAGTGTTACAGCGCTGTGAGGCCCTAAGACAAACCCGGACATACACATCAGTAAACCTGACAAAGGGATGGGAATAGTCATCCTTAACAAGCGTAACTAAAACAAAATGCACACCACTCTTAACGACAGGTCCAAATTCATATCCATTGGACCTGCCATTCAACATCACCGGACAGCCTTGCTCGAAAGTAAGATAAAAAACGCTTGCTGGACTTGTGTAAGAGCTGCATGTTATATGTAACAGGGTTCATCCTTACGGCTTGCTACGTCCATGTATGTATGGGCTGCCCAAGACACACAAAAGTGACGTTCCTCTATGCCCCTTTATCTTATCTATGACTGGTTCTGCACAACATGAATTGGCCTAATGGGTGGGTGAATTGTTACAACCAGTTTTGACCAAGTTTTCCACATACACGGTGAAGGAGTCCTTCACATTTGCGAAGACCATACAGACTTGCATATTGACAGCAATGCTGTGTCCAAGTGCTCATTTGACGTTGCTAGTCTATTCACCAATGTTCCACTTAAGGAAGCCATAGATATCTGCACTGCAGCACAATGTCATGGAGACCTAGACCCACCACCATTGCGTGAATCAGTATTCATCGAATTTATAAACCTGGCGACTCGCACAGCTGAGTTCAGTTTTAACGGCACCATGTATGCCCAAATAGATGGCGTTGCCATGGGATCCCCTCTAGGCCCAGCTCCCGTAAACATCTTTGTTGGCTTCCACGAGAAACGTGTCTCTGATGGAATGATACCTTACCTCCTACCCCTCGCATATTTCCAATATGTGGATGATACGTTTGCTATATTTAAATCCACAGATGCATGTAATAATTTCCTTACATATCTTAATGGGCTCCATCCTGCGCTCAAATTCACCTTTAAAATGGAGCAGTCAAATGAACTCCATTACCTTAACGTACTAGTTGAGAAATCTGCCAAGTGGTTCTCTACCACAGTGTACTGCAAGCCTACCTTTACTGGTCAATATACATGTTGTGATTCTTACAGTCCCACATGCTAAAAGAATGGTCTTATTGGCAACCTGGTAAATAGGGCCTGAGCCATTTTCTCACCATACAAGCTTGATGCTGAAATAGGGCACATCAAAGACACCCTGCGGGATAATGGCTCCCCTGTTCAGGTCATTGCACACTGTGTATCGCACAAACTCACAAACGGGCCTAAGGCCGTCACTTTTGGCCATGAAAAGTGCCCAGTCTACCTCAGATTACCCTGGAAGGGCAAGGTGTCTCAAAAATTTAAGCTACAGGTGAAGCTAGCTGTTTCACGCTGTTACTATGCAGTAGCAACACGAGTGGTATTCGCCACTAGCAGCAGGATGTTGTTGTCAAGCCAAAAAACATTCTATCTCTCACACAAATGAGTAATGTGGTATGTGAATTTTGGTGCCAGTGTGATGACAGGTGTGTGGGCCGTAAGTCCCAAAGACGGGCGGATTGTATTAAACAGCATGTCCCAGCTGCTGTTCGCAACAGGCAGTATACAGACTGTACCCAACCAGCCTGTCCTTGCAAAGCTCAAAGCACAGTGTCCAACATTAGATGTGATTCCGTGATTGGATAACATTTGCTAAATAATCATCAGTGTGCTAAGAATTACACTGACAGCCAGTTTAAGATTGTCAGTTGGGCTCGCAATGTGGCATATTTGCCTGTACTGGAAGCTACATATATTAATACACAGGCCCTGTTCTTTACAGACAGAAAGAACATGTGCACTCTTTGTGCCTGTTTCAGCTAAACAAGATGTGACAGCCATTCACTGGCTCATTAGTCAGGGTAATGCCTTGACCAATCAGGGTCAAGCTGCCTGGTTTAAATTTCAAACATGGCAGTTAACTATTAGTCAACATCAGTGGTGCATTCCCCATGGCAACGTCACTTGCCAAGCAATCAGTAATCTCTTCACATCCAGTATGAATTGTTGTTTTCCCCCTTATATTGTTCTTCTTGTGAGTGTCCTGATGAGTTCAAGACGAAAAGCTTAGACATGTCTCTTTTTTCAGGGCACAGTATAGGACAGAGCAGAGCAGAGGACAGCATATAACACAGCACAGGACATAGCACAACATGGTATAGGACATAGCGCAGAGCACAATATAGTATATGATATAACAGCATAGGACATAGCATAGAGCTGAGTACAGGATAGCACATAACAGTATAATCCAGGAAATTACAGGCTGGTGAGCCTTACGTCAGTGGTAGGGAAATTATTGGAGAAAATTCTTCGTGACAGGATTTACTACCATTTGGAAGCAAATGGGTGTATTAGTGAGAGGCAGCATGGTTTTGTGAAGGGGAGGTCATGTCTCACTAACTTGACCGAGTTTTTCGAGGAAGTGACAAAGATGATCGACGATGGAAGGGCAGTGGATGTTATCTACATGGATTTCAGTAAGGCCTTTGACAAGGTCCCTCATGGCAGACTGGTACAGAAGGTAAAGTCGCACGGGATCAGAGGTGAGCTGGCAAGATGGATACAGAATTGGCTTGGTCATAGAAGACAGAGGGTAGCAGCTTTTCTGAATGGAGAGCTGTGACTAGTGGAGTTCCACAGGGATCAGTGCTGGGACCTTTGCTGTTTGTGGTATACATAAATGATTTGGAGGAAAATGTAACTGGGCTAATTAGTAAGTTTGCAGATGACACTAAAGTTGGAGGAGTTGCAGATAGTGAAGAGGATTGTCAAAGGATACAACAGGATATAGGTTGGTTGGAGACTTGGACGGAGAAATGGCAGATGGAGTTTAATCCGGACAAATGCGAGGTAATGCATTTTGGAAGGTCTAACACAGGCAGGAATTATACAGTAAATGGCAGAACCCTTAAGTGCATCGATGGGCAGAGGGATCTGGGTGTACAGGTCCACAGGTCACTGAAAGTGGCAACGCAGGTGGATAAGGTAGTCAGGAAGGCATATGGCATGCTTGCCTTCATTGGCAGGGTATTGAGTATAAAAGCTGGGAAGTCATGCTGCAGCTGTATAGAACCTTGGTTAGGCCACACTTGGAATATTGCATGCAATTCTGGTCACCACATTACCAGAAGGATATGGAGGCATTGGAGAGGGTGCAGAGGAGGTTTACCAGGATGCTGCCTGGTCTGGAGGTTACTAGCTATGAGGAGAGGTTGGAGAAACTCGGATTGTTCTCACTAGAGCGACGGAGATTGAGGGGCCACTTGATAGAAGTTTACAAAATTATGAGTGGCATGGACAGAGTAGATAGTCAGAAGCTTTTTCCCAGGGTGGAAGAGTCAATTACTAGGGGACATAGAATTAAGGTGAGAGGAGAAAACTATAAAGGTGAAGTGCGGGGCAAGTTTTTTACGCAGAGGGTAGTGAGTGTCTGGAATTCGCTGCCAGAGGAGGTGGTGGAAGCAGATACAATAGTGGTGTTTAAGAGGCAGCTTGACAAATACATGAATAGGATGGGAATAGAGGGATACGGACCCCGGAAGTGCAAAATGTTTTAGTTGACGGGCAATATGATGGGCGCAGGCTTGGAGGGCCGAAGGGCCTGTTCCTGGGCTGTACTTTTCTTTGTTCTTTGTTCTTTGTATAGGACACAGCAGAAGGCACCACACTTTAGTGAGGATGTGAAGGCATTAGAGAGGGCGCAGGAAAGATTTACAAAGATGGTTCCCGGGATGAGGGACTTCAGCTATGTGGGGTAACTGGGGCTGCTCTCCTTAGAGAAGGCTGAAAGGAAATCTGATAGAGGCATCCAAAATCTTGAGGGGTCTGGACAAGAAGATATCCAGATAGGGAGAATCTGTTCCCATTGGTGGAAGGATCAAGAACCAGAGGACAGGGTTTTAAGATAATTGGCAAAAGAAACAATGGCAACACGAGAAGACAAGAAATTGGAGCAGGAGTAGACCACACAGCCGAGTGAGCCTGCTCCAGCATTCATCGTGATCATGGCTGATCTTCAGCTTCCATGTTCCCGCCCACTCCTCATATTCCTTAATTCCCCGAGAGACCAAAAATCTGCCTATCCCAGCCTTAGGTGCACTCAACAATGGGGCAACCACAACCTTCTGGGATTGAGAATTTCAAAGATTCACAACAAAGTTTCACTCATGAGCAAAAATGTTTTCCACAGCAAGTGGTTAGGCTCTGGAATGCACTGCCTGAGGGTATGGTGGAGGCAGTGTCAATCCTGTCCATCCGATTATCGGAAGAGAAAAAAATCTGCAGGGCCGCGGGGATCAGGCAGCGGAATGGGACTAGGTGAGTTGGTCTAGAGAGCTGACACGGGTATGATGGGCCAAATAGCCTCATTCTGTGCTGTAACCATTTCTATGATTCTAGGATAGCACAGGACAGTGTAGCATGGCACATCAAGCAGGGCAGTGTAACACAGTATAGAACATATTGCAGCACAGCACAAGGATGGGTAATAAATGCTGGCTTTGCCAGCGACACTCAGATCCTTAGAACAAATAAAATAAGCACAGTAGAGGACAGCAACACTCCTCCGCACCCCACCTGACCCACCCAGCACCAAAACTCCCATCCACAAACACAGGGCAACCTTTCTTAAAGGCACAGCAAACCTGCTCCACAAACACATTGGGCAGAATTGTACGAGTCAGCGAGCGGGGGCGGGGCCCACTCGCCTACACGTAAAATGATGCCCCGAGGTCACCGCGCCCCATTTAAATTTTCAGGAAGGTGGGGGCGCAGCCAAATCAGCTGCGGGCCCACCGACCTGTCAATGACCAATTGAGGCCATTGACAGAGTCAATTAAGTAATTAAAGGACCTGCCCGTCCAACTTTAAGGTTGGCGGGCAGGCCAGGAGCCCCAGTGGGAACTAGAAAAAACATGAAACCTCATCCACCGGCGGGTTGAGGTTTCATGTAGGCTTTAAAAGTTTTTAATAAAGATTTTGTAAAAATTATGGACATGTCCCAACTCATGTGACATGAGGGGACATGTAAGGGAAATTTTACTTTTCTATTTTTATCTTCTTTACATGTACAGCCGGTCTCCCTGAGGCAGCACTTAGCCTCAGGGAGATGAGTGCGCTCTTTCCTGCGCATGCGCTAAAGAGCACACTCTCAATTGTGGGATTCTCCCCCTGCCCACACAGGGAGCGCATAGCACTTCTGTACAGACATCACACTGGGCGGGCCTTAATTGGCCCGCCCACGTAAAATGGCGGCACGCCTCCGATTGGGGGCGCCGATTGGAAGCGCGCCCATACGTGCCCGCCCATCAACTTCCCCCGCCATAGGGGGAAAATTCAGCCCATTGAGCCAATTGTGCCAATTTATTATTGAGAAACCCAAGGGAAAGACCAACACCTAAAGAAGTTAACAAAGAAGTGACAAAGAATTGTTAAAATGCAGTTTAAGTATCGGAAACAATCTGGCTTTATAGAGCACCATTAATGACATCAGGAAATCTGAATGTGCTCGATAGTCAGAGAGTTGCACCCTTCCTGCAGGGTGTACTGTGCGCAGCAGTGTAAAATGGGAACACTATGACTTGCACATTCCCTTCAAGTCACACATCATTCTGACTTGGACATATAACAGCCATTCTTTTGCAGTTGCTGTGTCAAAATCCTGGAACCCCTGCCCAAAAAACACTGCGGGTGCAGCTACACCACATGGCAATGGTTCAAGCAGACGGCTTTCCACCATCTTTGTTAGGGCATTTAGGGAGGGGCAATAAATCTGACCTTGCTACTGTTATGGCACAGCAGATGATAAATGCCGAGCTGTTCAAATCCCACTGGGAAACTTGAAACAACTGCCACGACTGTTTTGCAATTTGTATTTTATTTCAAGATGCGTGCCTTGAATTCAGTAGCAATAAACCCACCGAGTCTTTTTTTTTACAAAACTAAATTAAATATTTACTAATAGAAGAAAAGATTTTAAGCACATACATCGGCCTAAAAATTACTACGATAATAACTCCTAAATCCCCCAATTAATCTGACTCCCAGTTACACCTCCATTAAGGCAACAGTAAAAACAAATAAATTTCAAGAGACCCAGGACCCAGCACACCTACCCTGGACAGTGACATTCACAGTGAGTTTTCCCAGCTTCAGCTCCCATAGACAAAAATTTGATGCATAGATAGGGGGGGCATTGTTGTCCTCTACTGTGCTTGTTCTAGGGATCTGAGTGTCGCTGGCAAAGCCAGCATTTATTACCCATCCTTGTGCTGTGCTGCAATATGTTCTATACTGTGTTATGCTGCCCTGCTTGATGTGCCATGCTACACTGTCCTGTGCTATCCTAGAATCATAGAAATGGTTACAGCACAGAATGAGGCTATTTGGCCCATCATACCTGTGTCAGCTCTCTATAGACCAACTCGCCTAGTCCCATTCCGCTGCCTGATCCCCGCGGCCCTGCAGATTTTTCCTCTTCCGATAATCGGATGGACAGGATTGACTCTGCCTCCACCACGCCCTCAGGCAGTGCATTCCAGAGCCTAACCACTTGCTGTGGAAAACATTTTTCCTCATGAGTAAAACTTGGTCGTGAATCTTTGGAATCCTCAACCCCAGAGGGTTGTGGATCCTCCACCACTGAATACATTAAAGGCCGGGGTGTGGAGATTTTTGGTCTCTCGGGGAAGTGAGAGATATAGGGAGCAGATGGGAATTGGAAGCTGAAGTTCAGCCAAAGGCATAATGAATGGTGGAGCAGGCTCGATTGGCCATGTGGTCTACTCCTGCTCCAATTTCTGTGTTCCTGTTGGGCAGAGCACCAGAAGAAAACCCCTGCTTCTCTCCAACACAGCTCACGGGACCTTTCTCATCCCTGCCCAGGGTGTCGACGTGCTGCGGCTCCACAGTCACTCTCCAACAACTCACCCAAGGGCCCCATTGTTCAGGTCCAGACAGCAAAGCCCAGATAATCGGAGAGGCCTCTCTTCAACACTGGCATTAAAGGAAAATAAACCCCCTTAGAAAGGCAGGTTAGACGGTTGTCAGACTATTAATGTTGTCCGAGACCAACCCCGATCCTTCCCCCAAACAACAGCTCACATCTGGCAGATTCACTGGACACTGCATCCCTGCTCACACCAAATGTGGTGCCCCCACTTCCACCCAAACTGAGGTTAACGAACTCAGTATCATTATGCCATGTCCTTAATAACAGGGGGGGGGGAAAAAAATCAAGTCTACCTATACCAATCCCTTTTTTTTTGTCAGGCCTGTACTTGACCCTTCCTTCCACCTCCTGTCCCATCCCTACCCTCTACCCACCCCTGGGAGAGGCTAAAAACGGCAAAGGCAATTTAGGAACCTGCGTTAAACATTCCTTATCAACCTCGCAAGGGGTGGCCATACAGACCAAGGAGGCCAACCAATTGTCACTTCCTGCAATCTTACCTGTTCTCTACCACCATCGCACCTCTCCAAAATGCATGTTACCCCTTCTCAAGGGCTGCAAGGCTATTGGCCAATCACACGCTTTGAAAATATAAAAATTCTGTATACCCAAGCTCACTATCTCAATTTGAATGGATGCTCCTTACCCCCCAACCCCATCACCTCAACCGGTTTGTATTTGATTATTTTATAGTGCATGAAGCCCTTTATCCCAGTCCACACCTTTTCCAAATTTAAGCCATAGCGCCCTCCTCCACAGCTAAATACATACAGGCCAATAATCATCCTTGTTTCCCTTCTTTCCACTGTGGCTACGGCTAAAGGTCCTTAAGGGAGAACAATAATCGAGTCAAATTCTCACCAAAGCCTTACATGTCATCATGATCCTAGTCTTATGCTGAAAGGCCAGGAAACACAAACCCCAGGAACTTCTGCATTGTAGCGTCAGCCTCTTGACTTAACCTTTAGTGAGTAAACAGTGACAACTCTAAAGTTTCTCTTCCCCCCGCCCCCGTCATCCTCAGTCAACATCCACTCTTGCTCGGTTCTGTGTCAGTATTAAAAATACCAATGTGTGTAATTACATTGAAGCACATTTGCCAGTCTTGGGCCAGTCATCCAAGTCCAGTTGTAACAAGTTTCCTTCTTAAGTCCTTCACCCAACAGACAGCTGCAATTCAGTGACAGCTGCAAGTTTAATTTCTTTACTATCCATAGTTCTGCTCCAGGCCATTAACAAACAAAAGGGAATCTAACGTGGAATCCTGGGAAACCAACTGATGTTAAAGTAATGGGGTTATAGAGATTACATCTTTCTCGCTTTTTCTAAAATGGGATCTACATTGGCCCTTCATTCATACAGAGCTACAGCCTCAATATATTCCTCCCTCAGGATCCTGGGATGTATCCCACGGGGACCTGGCTTAGGCCCAACAAACCTAGCCAAAAAATGATTTCATT
Source organism: Cetorhinus maximus (assembly GCF_964194155.1). Classification (NCBI taxonomy): domain Eukaryota; kingdom Metazoa; phylum Chordata; class Chondrichthyes; order Lamniformes; family Cetorhinidae; genus Cetorhinus; species Cetorhinus maximus. Next base: position 116,341,930 of record NC_135890.1, read on the forward strand.
CATGAAAAATGATTTCATCCATAATATCCCCCATCTCACTCTCGAACATTTTGTGATTCACCTCATTTTCTTTAGCAAAATATTTGTTCAATACCTCCACCATAACCAGACCCTGAAAGGCCTCTATCCTCCTAGACCAACTAACACCCTGCTTTAGGGAGCAGTCTAGGACATGTTTTAGGAATCCATTTCTCCGTTCTCCATTTGCTTCCTCTCCGTCCTAATAAGTAGATAATTAAAGCCATGGGACAATTTTGTTATTCTTCCTTAACTCTCTAATCTGATTACTGATGTCATCTCTCATCTCCCTCCCACAGTTTGGCAACCAATGCAACAAGTCATTTTTAAACTTTGAACTCCAAACATATTAACTCTGCCTTTCCCCGTCAATCCTCTGTGCAGTTATGATTTCCCTCTTTCATCACTATTATTAGTCTGTCTCCTCTGCTCATCTTTTCTATCCCTCATCATTATATTACACCCAGCCTGCCAGTTTCCATTCTTGTCCACTTTACAGACAAGCTCCTGTTGGTCTAGACAATCCCATAAATTAGTGGCTTCCAATCTCCCAGTTTATTTACGAAAAACTGCATCAAATGCATCTTGACTTTTCTGAAACTAGCCCTTCCCCATTTTTTTTTGGTCTTCCCTTCATTTGCCCTCTGTTTATAACCAGTTACATCAATTTTTATGTCTGTGTGTGAAGCAAATGTGCTGCCGCACTGTGCCTGCTCATTATGACTGCTATTAATATGTCCCTCCCAAAAGATTACATAACTACTGCGGAGGGGCAGGAAATGTTACCGCAGGATGCTCCAGACACCACAGTGTGTGTGTGGGAAGGATTGCTAGAGCAGCTTTGACTAACAAGGGAGTCAAAGGGTATTGGGGGCTGGAAAGTGGAGCTGAGGCCACAATCAGATCAGCCATTATCTTATCAAATGGCGGAGCAAGCTCGAAGGGCCGAATGGCCTACTCCTGCTCCTCATTCGTATGCTCGGATGAAGTTAATATGGTTGGAGCTTGTAGTAATTATAGTTCTGATAAATGTAGGACTGTAGCTTTAAGAATAATCCTGCGCTGTAAATCACATGATCTGTGTCAACCAATATGTCAGGAGGGAGGGGAGCCTCTAGTGGGGAGTTCTTCTTTAGTTATGGAGTTTGATGCACGCGTTTAGTTGCTGCTGCAGTCTTGTAAATAAAGTTAAATGTGTCCACCAAGGAAAGTTGTCTGAAGATCGACTCTGTAACAAGCTGGAGGTGAGGATAAATCAGATTCGGTGCTCTACTTCGCCCAGCGATTGTGAGTATCTAAGTTCATTAATAAGAAAAAAAGATATACTCATCCGAGATGCCACAGTTTGACAAAATCGATCCTTTTGATTACTGGTCTCAATAAATAGGATGTCTTGCATTCTACTTTCAAGACAATGAAATCACGGGGGAGGAAAAGAGGAGAGCGATTCTCCAGGGTATTTGTGGAAGCAAGACCTACAGTTTAATTCAAAGCATGGCGGCCCCCAGTGCCCCAGATTCGAAGGCTTTCAGTGAATTAGGAGACTTTGTTAAGGGACATTTTCAACCCAAGCCCTTAGTCACAATGCAGAGGTTCAGGTTCAATTCATGGGACAGAAATCCTTGGGAGACAATTGTTTTCTACGTGGTGAAATTAAAACAACTAATGGAATATTGTGATTTCGGTGAAACCCTGAATGACATGCTCAGGGATTGTTTAGTATGTGGCGTGCAGGAAGACACTATTCAACAAAGATTGCTGGCTGAAGTGAATCTTGATTTTAAGAAAGCGTTAGAAATAGCGATGGAAAGCATTGTAAGGGATTCACAAGCAATTCAAGGGGTGTAAAATGGTGCCATCCTCCTAGTCGGTTGGGAACAGTCAGCCGAAAGTGGCGCGAAAAGCCAGGACTCACCTCGAAGGGGGAAACAGCCCCCGCTAACCGAGAAATGGGAGGGAACAGCTTAGCAACTAAATGGAAAGCTAATTTTTACCGATGTGGAAACAATCATGCTTCTAGCGATTGGCAATTTAAAAAGTAGAATGTTATTTTTGTCACAGAAGTGGACGCACAATGAGACATCGCAAAGTGAGATTTAAACAGGCTTCCAAACAACAATCGAAGTCCAGTGAAGTCTATAGTGTAGAAGAGCCAGAAACAACCAATTCTGACATTTATTCATTATTCAACATGAACGTTGGGAAGACAGAGCCAATAATTGTCACAGTGCAACTGAATGGTAAACATTAAAAATGGAAGTAGACATGAGTGCTTCTACCACTGTAATAGGAGAACACACTTTCACATATTTAAATAAAGGTTATCAACAATTAAATTTGGAACAAACATCTGCCAAGTTGAAAGCGTACACAGGTGAAGAAATCCAAGTAAAAGGTATCACCAGAGCAACTGTTCATTATAGACACCAATCGGCACAGCTACCAGGAATGGTATTAGAAGGCAGAGGACCAAGCCTCCTAGGGCGAAATTGGTGGAGGGAAATTAACCTTGACTGGCCAGAGAGATTTCAAAAGGAAGCAGGAAAAGTTCCTAAGTTGGAAAAGGAACAAGGCAAGATACTTCAGAAAGAGCCTGGGGAGTCCAAGGACCACAACTGGATGAAAAAGGAGTGTGTAACCATTCAGCAACCTGAAGAAATGAAGACTGTCTTAAACAACGACATGGAAGAACAGCAGAAGAAGCCCAAGGAGACTCTGCTGAATGACAGAGTTCAAGACGAAGTGAGTGAGTTTCACAAAGAAATGGAAAACCTATTGAAAGACCTTAACACACTCCAAGGGTCCCTCAGGTCAAAGTTTGTGCCTCTAAAAAATTATGAAGAGAAACAGGAAGAGCCACTTGGCAGAGAAGAGGCAGCAATGTTCAAGGTTCCAGGAGGAAGCCAACAGACACAAGAAGGAGACAGAAGAGTTGAAGAGCCAGCTAAATGAAGCTAAAGAGGCTTTAACAGCAAAAGTCATAGAGCTTTCCAAGATGCGAGTAGATAATGAAGTCACGGGTAGCTCAACTAATGAACTAAGGCAAGTTGAGATTTTATCTGAGAGAAGTCTGGCCGACAGTGAAGCCAAAAAGAAGGCCGAGACTGAATTCTGTGGTAGGGAGAAGAAGGCAGGTAGAAAGAGGATGCAGAGTTACTGATGAGGCACCATCTTCGAACAAGACTAAGCCTGATACTTCCCAATTTGGAGGGGAAGGTGGAGGAAAGTCAAGGGAACCAAAAAGCAACTCATGATTTGCATAGTTGTGAGTGACAATTTACTGTTGGAGAAGCAGTATCTGTCAAGAATTTCGGTGGAGGACCGGGTTACCTGGTAAATTAAGTTCTGTGACCGGACCATTGTTGTACCATGTGGAAGTGGAGGACCAGGTTACCTGGTAAAGTGAGTTCAGTGACCGGACCATTATTGTACCATGTGGAAGTGGAGGACCGGGTTACCTGGTAAAGTGAGTTCAGTGACCGGACCATTATTGTACCATGTGGAAGTGGAGGACCGGGTTACCTGGTAAAGTGAGTTCAGTGACCGGACCATTGTTGTACCATGTGGAAGTGGAGGACCGGGTTATCTGGTAAAGTGAGTTCAGTGACCGGACCATTGTTGTACCATGTGGAAGTGGAGGACCGGGTTACCTGGTAAAGTGAGTTCAGTGACCGGACCATTGTTGTACCATGTGGAAGTGGAGGACCGGGTTACCTGGTAAAGTGAGTTCAGTGACCGGACCATTGTTGTACCATGTGGAAGTGGAGGGCTGGATCACCCGTAAGCATGTGGATCATTTAAGAAAAAGGGAGATACCCCAACAAAATGATGTTCCACCTGTAACCATTACTGAACCTGTGGTTCCTGTTAAAGTTGCTCAACCAAGGATAGGCATGCTCGACGTCTCTGTCGGACTGGAAAACTCTGAACTGCCTGTGCCCAATGAGGTACCTGATGTTAATGCGGTTCCAGAGAATGTGTTTCCTGCAAAAGAATCTGAAGCCGTGGAGCTGTGTCATTCCACACGGATCAGGAAACCACCTGAAAGACTGAACTTGTAATTTCATGACCTGTATAAATATTGTAATGTCATGAGATAAAAATCCTTGTAAATACAAAATGTACAGAAAAGTTAAAGGGGGAGGAATGCAGTAATTATAGTTCTGATAAACATAGAACTGTAGCTTTAAGAATGACCCTGTGCTGTAAGACCACATGGCCTGTGTAAAACCAATGGGTTAGCAGTGCGGGGAACCTCTAGGAGAGAGTTCTTCTTTAGTTATGGAGTTTGATGCACACGTGTAGTTGCTGCTGCTGTATTGTAAATAAAATTAAATGTGTCCACCAAGAAAAGTTGCCTGAAAAATCAACTCTATAACACAGCTCAAACAGAGAGGTCAATAAACTAGGAGCCATAGATTCAAAGTAAGTGGCAGAAATATTAGCGTGGATTTGGAGTATTGCTTTCACCCAGATGGTGGTTGGGGGGCTGGAAGTCACTGTCCGCAAGGGTGAGAGAGACAGAAACCATCATTAAATGCAACTGAAATGCTGCAACATTCCGGGCCACGGACCAAGAGCTGGAAAGTCAGTTAGGTTGGATAGCTGCTTTTTTGGCTGGCATGGAAACGATGGGCTGTATGGCCTCATTATATTCCGTAAACCTTGCTTCTATGAGATGCCTGTCTATATGCAAGGAGCATTTTAGAAATGTATCCCATACCTGAGAGATGAAAAATTCACCAATAAACAGCAAATCAAGGATTCATGCTCTGTTTTCTATCTCAGAATTAATGGAGTTGGTAGCCTGTTAACGGAGGAATTATTCCTTGGAGATGGTGGATTAAGGTTCAGGTTCACAAACTGGGATTCTAGTTATTTGTAACACGTTAATTACAAGAGTCACTTTGCCGTGCTGCTGCCACCTACTGATCAGTATTGGAAAAACATCCTGTGCTAAGTTAGGGATCATGACCCGAGGCTGCAGGGATGCAACTTTAGGACTCAGGCCCGTGCGGAGGGGGATGAGGTGGAGGAGAAATTAGTTCCTAGTCACTGGCATCTTGTCCATCCCAGATTTCCATTGTTCTACCATTGGTAGAACCGTCAGCCATCCAGGCCCTAAGCTCTGCGATTTGCTCCCTAAATCTCTCTCTCTCCTCCTTACCAGGCTCTGCTTCAAAGGGAAAATTGACAGCGAGTCACAAGAGGTGGTATCACCAAATGCTTCGATGAAGAAGATAGGTTGGAAGCAGAGTGGAAAATCCGACAGTATGATACGAGACTGAATTTGACCGAGGATAATTTGATTAGAGCATCATACGACAGTGATTCAACTTTCAGGGGCATCCACCAGGCAAATCCTGAGAGACAGCGGTAGTTTGAGGCGAACTGATAATTGCTGTTCTGCTGAAGGGCCATGAGGGCTCGAAACGTTGACTGATTTCTTCTCTGCCGATGCTGCCAGACTTGCTGAGTTTTTCCAGGTAATTCTGTTTTTATTTTGTTTTGTGATAATTGATTTAGTGCCAGTATGGAGAGGATAGAAAAGTTTTTAGACTTTAGGTAAAAATAAGTGGAAAATACTGCCACCTAGTGTAGGAAGTACAATTTTTGTGACAAAGTGAAATTGGGAGATCCTCAACTGGCTAACAGGGCTTCTTATACTGAAGGAAGGTTTGAAATCGGGACGGAGAGAGGTACGATTCAGAGTTATATACTGTGTTGACCTGCTATTTGATCCAAAATTCTTCGACACCAATGTTACAATTAGCTACCTGCACTATGGCTGTACAATGCCAGAAACAGACACAGTCCTTGGAATATTCTGTCTTAAACTACACTGATAAGGTACACTGTGTCCTTTGGCAGACATTCAATAAGGTTTCTCACTGAAAAACCTTGCCATATTTTGGCTAAATAATGAATCATTGTGACTTTTCTGACCTTAGTGATAATGTAGGAAAATGCTACGTGCAGTCTGAAGTTGGTTTCTCAATCGCCAAAAGTGATGTTAACCCCATCAACTGATTCATATTGAACCCATAACTGCAGTGTTCATTTAGCATACTCTTGGACTGCTTTACGTTGCTATGTATTTTAAAACCAGTAAATAGGCAGCCATCATTAAGATTTGAGAGTAGTTAGTACATGCTCCTCTCAACAGATCTTTGGAGAGATTAAAAAATGCAAATAGGAACAGGAATAATTAGGCCTCATCTGGAGTACTGCGTCCAATCCTGGGCACCATACTTAAAGAAGGATGTGAAGACATCGGAGAGAGTACAGAGGAGATTCACAAGAATGATTCCCAGGATGAAGAACTGTAGCTACGAAGATAGATTGGAGAGGTCGGGACTGTTTTCCTTGGAGAAAAGAAGGCTGAGAGGAGACTTGATGGAGGTATTCAAGATCCTGAGGGGTATGGACAGGACAAATAGTGAGAAACTGTTCCCACTCAGGAGAACATCAAGAACTAGAGGGCACAGGTTCCAAGTAATTGACAAAAGGAGTAAATGTGATGTGAGGAAATTTTTTTTCATTCAGAGGGCGATTGGAGTCGGGAACAAACTTCCTGAAAGGGTGGTGGAGGCAGGTTCGATCGAGGTATTCAAAAGGGAATTGGATTGCTACCTGAAAAGAAATAATGTGCGAAGTTACGGGGATAAGGCAGGGGAATGGGACTAAGTGGAATGTTCTTTCAGAGAGCCAGTGCAGACTTGATGGGCCGAATGGCCTCCTTCTGCACTGCAAAGATTCTGTGATGCTGTGATTTAACCCCTTCATGCTGTTCCGCCATTCCAAGTAATCACGACTGATTGAAAATTTAACTCTATAAGCTCAACTTATAATATAATGAGTATATTAAGGGTGCAACAATTCACAATAAAGGCAGGAACAGGAGGGCTTGGGGTGGAGGGGGAGTCACGGCCACTTGGTTTGATTTACTTTTATTACAAGTTTACAACAGGAAAGTGGGCAGTCAAAATCACATCGAGCTTCTCCAGCTTTTCAAACCCATAGAACCAGTGATGGGCTGGGGTGTTGACTCATCCTCTCATTTGCCATTATTGGTGTTTGAGCTCATTAATGTAGTTTAGAATTTACGATCCATTCAGAACAATATTTGATGTATTGTCTGCATAGATACTCAGCAACGTGTCAACGTTGGAAACTAGAAGTTGGGAGGTTAAGATCAGCAGATGAAACTTTCAGGCCTCACGCTTTTCTTTGTTCTAAATCAACAGGATTTCACATACACACTTCAACTGAAGAGAGATGAGCTGTGGCTGGCGTGTGCCTGTTCATTTTCTGCACTCCTACAGTTTGTCATGTAGAGATACAAGTAAAACAATTAAATGTGCAACATGAGCAGAAAAAGCATGGTCATCTTCAAATCACTCTCCTCACCCCTCTGCTCACTGATCTATTGCTGGCTTGCAACTATTTTTAATTTTTCATCTTGGTTCTCAAATCCCTCACCATCTTGAACCTCCTGCGGCCCTCCAGGAAACTTGTGCTCCTCCAATTCTGCCCTCTCTCAAGTCAGATCTTAGTCACCAAATTCCTTCCCTAAACTCCTCTGCCTCTCCAACCTCTAAGATGCTTCTAAAAACCTACCTCTTTGGTCAGCTGCCCTAGAGTGGCCTCCATCAAATTTTGGTTGATGACATTCCTGTGAAGTGCCTTGAGACATTTTACTGGGGTAAGGGTGCAATATAGATGCAAGTTGTAGTATGCCTCTCCATCTCTGAACAGTATGGCCTCCACGTTAATTGGCATATGGCTAACCAGTTTGCCTCAGAGGCAGAAGGCATGGTTCAAGTTCCATTTCAGAGGCTTGAGCACATTGCTAGCAGCTCAGTGCAGCGCTCCCTCAGTTCTACATCATCAGAGGTGTTATCTTTCAGTTGAAACTTTAAACTGACACACTATTATCAGGTGAATCAGTACCATGTTTTTTTTAATTCATTCACGGCATGTGGGCATTACTGCCTAGGCCAGCATTTATTGCCCACCCCTAACTGCCCTTGACAAGGTGGTGGTGAGCTGCCTTCTTGAACAGTTGCAGTCTATGTGGTGTAGGTACACCCACAGTGCTGTTAGGAAGGGCGATCCAGGATTTTGACCCAGTGACAGTGAAGGAACAGTGATATATTTCCAAGTCAGGATGGTGAGTGGCTTGGAGGTAAACTTGTAGGTGGTGCTGTCCCCATGTATCTGCTGCCTTTGGCCTTCTAGATGGTAGCGGTCATGGATTTGGAAGACGCTGTCTAAGGAGGCTTGCTGTGTTCCTGCAGTGCATCTTGTAGAAGGTACACACTACTGCCACTGTTCATCAGTGGTGGAGGGAGTGAATGTTTGTGGATGTGGTGCCAAATCAAGCGGGTTGCTTTGTCCTGGACAGTATCAAGCTTCTTGAGTGTTGTGGGAGTTGCACTCATCCAGGCAAGTGGGGATTATTCCATCACACTCCTGACTTGTGCCTTGTAGATGGTGGACAGGCTTTGGGGAGTCAGCAGGTGAATTACTTGCCGCAGGATTCCTAGCCAGACCTGTTCTTGCAACCACAGTATTTACATGGCTAGTACAGTTAGTTTCTGGTCAATGGTAACCTCGGTATAATGCAAAGAGCAGGGGACATTTATTCCTCAATGTCAGGCAGATAAGCTCATTGCTGTGAAGAGAGCTTACTGTGTATTAATTGTCTGCCATATTTCTGGCTCACTTCAGAACAGCCAAGTGCTTTTGGACATGTAAGGTGATATATAAATGCAAGCTGAGTTTGTTTGCCTGACATCTACAGGTAACACTGCACTGCTCTGAACAGTGTAATCTACAGGCTCAAATCCAGAACATTGTCTAAAGATCAGCCAGCAACTTTGGCCCATATCAGACTTCCGTATCCTTCATTTTGATTTTGAAGTTTATTAAAAATACTTTCTGCAATGCTTGCTACCTCCAGAAAACTCTGCTCGTTTTCAGAAGTTGGAAAGGACACACTCAAGAGTAATTTATATTTGCAGTGGGTTCTTTCTTTCTCTAGTAAAGTTTAAGTCATAATAATAAAATAGCAGTAGGTAGTTGCATCATGAAACTAGTGCACAATGCACATTTACCTTCCAAGTTACCACCACTTAATGTTGTTATTCCAATTGGTGGACCTAAATTGTTAGCATTCACAGTTATCTACCAAAACAAGTTTTGAATAGTCTAAGCTGTAAGTATCATAAAATTGATAGGTATTTATTGCATTTTGTTGGCTGTGTGAGGAAAGGGTAAACACACACAAATGTTTTAATTAACAGATTGATGGGCACAAACACTATTGTCAGGTGAATGCAAAAAAAGTACCATGGTATGTTTATTATTTATTCATGGGATGTGGTTGTCACTGGCTAGGCCAGCATTGATTACCCATGCTTAAATGGTCCTCAAGAATGTGGTGGTGAGCTGCCTTCTTGAGCCATTGCTGTCCACAAGGTATAGGTACACCCCACAGTACTTTTAGGGAGCGAGTTTCATAATTTTGACCCAATGACAATGAAGGAGTCAGAATAGTGAATGGCTTGGAGAGGAACTTCCAGGTGGTGGCGTTCTTATGTGTCTGTTGCTAGTTCTGGAGCGCAAGTCTTCAGTATTATTGCTGGAATATTGTCAGGGCCTATAGCCTTTGCAGCATGCAGTGCCTTCAGCTGTTTCTTGATATCACGTGGAGTGAATCAAATTGGCTGAAGACTGGCATTTTTGATGCTGGGGCCCTCTGGAGGAGGTAGAGTTAGATCATCCACTCAGCATTTCTGCAATTGTGCAAAGAGCAGGGGAAGGCATTCACCAATGGAGCAGTTCTGTGTGACCATGCCAAGCAGGCTAACCCTATATCACCTTGTGCACTTGTCCAAGCTAGCATGCAAGATGGCTGTATCCCCAAGGATATGTTACATGGGGAGGTAGCCTATGCCAAGAGACCAATAGTCCGATTCAAAGATGCTGTGAAGAGACAAAAAGCCCTCAATCATGACAAGTAAGAAACTGACAATTGATGCAAATAGCAACACTAGCTATAGGCAGGAATTCACCACAAGGTGTGGTTTCAGAAGTACTAAGACAGATAACAGCCCTGCAAACAAGGTGTCAAAAGATCACCCTACACCACTGGTAAGGAGGAACTTGTCTGCACTTTCCTTTCCAGAATTGGCTTGTTCAGCCATCAAAAGATCATCCCTTGCAGATGGAAGGAAGCTAATCAGGGCACAAACCACTGAAATCTTTGGTCCATTCATTAGTCCCAATTGTGTCACATGAATACTAGATATAATGCTTATTTCTTAAAACCAGCATTACAAGATTCATGTTAATCAGGGGTCTTCATGCAGCAATTAATTATATTGGAGGTTCTTAGTCTGTACCATATGGCTATGCTTTAAGGGAGCAGGACCAGTTCCTCGTTAGGAAGGGTGCCAGGATCATCTTTCCCTGCTGGTTTGAGCTTGTGTAAAAATGTCTTAATGTTACAAAAAAAAATCCAAAAATTCAGAAGTCATTAGTTCTAAGGAAACTTTGGCACTCACTAGTTTTATTTAACTTTAGTGGAAAGAGCAATGTCCTCAGTCATCCATTACCAGCTGGCAAGTCTTCTATTAAACTACTTGATACTTGTTGGGATTAAAGAAAGAGGGGAGATGGTTTGCGTATGGTGCTCAGGAACAATTTAGAGTTAAACATTGAACTTTGACTCAGAACACTTGAAATTGAATCCCTGGGATGAGCCGATTTCAGGCAGGTGAGGGGAGCTCACAGCTGGTCTCAAGTGGCCAGGTCTCAAGTGGCCAGCCTTTTGAAAAGTGGAAAGGAGAATTAAGGTTCCTGATCACTGCTAGAAATCAATAGCTCATGCATGACAGTCAAAGCCCCAAAGTTAGCTCATACACCCAGAACGTAGTCACTTGGAGGTGCTATGCTGCCCAAGTCTCTAGAACCAAATCTCAGCATGGACCTTTGGGGCAGAGTAAACCCGTTTGTCTTATTGAGACCACTTCAAATCGCCTGTTGCAAACAGCCTTGTCCTTGTAAGAGCATGCTTACAGTAAACCAGTGTTTCTGCTGTGGTATAAAATGAGTGATAGGCTGATTGGCTTACAACTACAGGAATTGCGTGACACAGTCAAGCTTCGTGCCAAGTTTATCAAAGATAACAATACATAAACACCAGTGTACCAATTGCTGACAGATGAAAAACTGCCATCAAGCAAGACAAAAACAGCTAATGCAATTCCCAGGACACAATTAAAATCACATTATGAAATTATGAAAGCCACATTCAGTTAAACATTCTATGGCTATAACTCATTCTGATCACCAATGCCCCAGTCACCATGGACACAGGTTGAAATCAGAGCCTAATGGACCTGGTAATAGATCAGTCAAGTTCAGGAACTTCAGCTGAATCAGGAGAATTTTCTTGGGGCACTGCAGTCATGCTCCCTGCCTTGCTAGTGTCCAACATTAACATCTACTGCATTCTTACCCAACAGGTTCCAATTCCCAGCACATGTTGTTTCTGGCATTTCAACTAATAGTGGTGTTTTCAGCTTTGCATATAAACATTTAAAAATAACTTCTACTCCAAAAAGACAGGTCTGATTGCATTTTGATAGCCTGCAAAAGATACCAAAAGATCCAGGTTAAAAACCCAGAAAGCCTGATAATCCTATCAGCAGAACTCATACATTAGCTTTTAAAAGGTTAAATTTTTCTGCATGAAGTAAATACATTTGAGACAATGAATTGCACAGCATACAGCATGAGAATTATATGTGCAAACTTTATTAATCCCTCTGGTGACATGACATGAGGGCAGCAGGAGGGGGAAGTCAAATGCACATCCATTTCTTTTTGCTAACCAATAAGTTTGCGCAACTGTACAAAGTAAATATTCACAATACCTTTGATGCTGAAACTTTAACAGCACAATTTCCCTTTAAATGCACTGTCATCACTATAACCAGCATTTCATACTGGGCTGAATCAAATTCTCATCCTCATTATCACATGGCCCCCAACTAACTGCTGTTCAATAAAGACCATTTGCCAGAATGTGTTCTGCTAAAGATTCAAAAAACTTCAAATAGTGCTGACGCTTGGGTTTACATTCTATTAAACCTAATATTCATGATTAGCAACAAGGGTCCTTATCATAAATTTTACATTAGGCACAAAATGTTTAATAACAGTGGCACAGATCATTTTTGGCATGGGGGCCCAAACTGATACAGAACAGAGTGCTCTATCCATAGAAGCTAGAACCCTTCCGCACAAGGGAGGCCAAACAGGAATTTAGTGCTGTACCAATAAAGAATGCAAAGAAAAGTCTGCATTCACCTAACTGCACTTTCAGCATTAAATATTTGGCAACGCATGCAGATACTGGCAAAGTTAATTCCAAGCACAAACTCCAGGGAACATTTGAACACTGCCTTCAGTACCATTACTCCTCATCTCAATGCATCACCCAAGCTAAACGTGTGGGCAAGGGGGAAGAAATACAGTTCACATTGCACTAAGCCACCAACTTTGTAAACAAAAATGGTAGCTATCTACTGGAAATATTACTAGATTCAATAAGCTAGTTAACACTTTCCTTACTCATTTTTAAATCAGTGCCTCAGTTTGTATTTCCCAAATACAATTTTAAAAAAAGCTACATTTTAAGGTAGAGTTGAAATGTAAGTGTGTGTGTAATAAATAACAGTAACAGAAGTCCTTTATAAATCTTCATGCTGCAGAAGTGTTCAGCCATAATCCTGTGCTCTATGGAGGTCATATGCTTTCATGAAGATTTGGGTAGCAATGGTGAAACTGACAACTCATGACACTCTACATGTTGAAGCCATAAGCAGGCTGAGCGTAGCCAGCTGGATAACTATAAGCATAACCAGGCTGAGGGGGGACTGCAGTGGGGCCTGCCGTCAACATCAACTGCTGACCTAGAAAATCAAAGCATAAAAATTACGACGTGTACAGAATCATATTGCTGCACTGGGTACCTACCAGTGGTTTACACAGGACAAATTTCAAGTCTGCTGCAATTAATACCCATTGATTGGGGATTGAGACTTCAATATACAGAAAATGAAAATCCTTAAGCAAATCTGCTTCATAAAAATAAAGTTTCATAGCGCCAAGTTACCAAATGGATAACACTGCTTAAAACAAGCTGTTCAATATTTCACTTCCATCACATTCAATACTTTATACAGGGACAGACCCCAGAAGTCTGAAGAGGGACTGACTTCATCCTAGATCCATGAATTAAGCATTTTTCAGTAAAGATTCAGGAAGCCCTATCTCATTCGGCCCTCCATCTCTTTGGGCAGAGGGTGCTAGTAAAAGGCAGTCTGAAAAGGAAAATAGCAAAAGTTGCAAAGGTTTCAATTAAGGGCAAGTATTACACTATTTAATTTTGTAAAGATGTAAGTTCAGTACTTTAATGAGATAGGAGTGATGCTGCAATGCATGTGTGCAGGTAGACAAAAAATGTCTTAGCCACTACAACAGGCTGTTCAACATGTGAATTCTTACATATGCAACTGCTCAGAGAGAGAATAAACTGCAACCAGTTAGTTGAGCTTTAAGTAGAAAAGTCAAACCATAAATTGAGATCAAATGAGTGTGCTGAGAGAATTAGAGCCAGCCAGTATGGATTTAAATGCAAGTTTCATCCAGCAGGTTTGATAAATTAAACTTTCAAATAAGTGCAATTGTGTAGATGAATACAATGGATGTACTGTATCTGAATTGACAGCATCTGGCAAGGCAACAGAATATCACTGCACCAAGTAGAGGGTACAAAAGGAAGTGGGTGGTGTGGATACAAAGTTGTTTGCTGGGCCTCAAATCTGTATCTAAGCATATGGAAACAAGCTATTTGTTGGCGATAACTGATTTTTGGAGAACCAAAAAGAACTACAAGTCTTCAAGAGGGCATAAAAGTCGGCAGTGAGTGCAATTTAAGAATCAAGGCATTAAATTGGGAAAATGATGTATGCATTAAGTGAAAGATGGAGCTTTCAAGATGCCTAGGAGGTCAAATAGTTATCAAAAGCACAAGTACAGAAGCCATAAAGCACCTGCAAGTTCAAATTTTAGCTCCACTTGCTGCTTTGAAATTTATGCATATCCAGAGATGTGCAAGCTCACTTTTTAGTAGAACCAGAGTTCCACCATGGATTAAACATTTCACTTGTCAACTTTCCATGTAAAACAGCTTTGTTCAGATTTGGTTTATAGCATTGTCCAACCTTTTCTATAGGCTGCTGCTTTGATGTTTAGCATGCAGGTAATCCTGTATGGTAGTTCATCAATCTGATGAAGGTGTGGTTTAGTTCTGTTCCAAGCACACCTAAACTCTTTCCAAGCCTGGTTTAGTGAAACTACAAATTATGGTCATCTGATGGTGTAGAGTGTTATGAGTGTCCAATATTGATTCCTCACTGATAGGACCACTCCAGTAGCAGTCCTTCAGCTCAGTCAGTGATAATAGCAGGGCACTGTGGTAAGAGGGAGGCGATGGTGTAGTGGTACTGTTGCTGGACTAGTAATCCAGAGACCAAGGGGACCTGGGTTCATATCCTGCCAAGGCAGATGGTGGAATTTGAATTCAATAAAAGTCTAATGATGACCATGAAACCATTGTCAATTGTTGCAAAAACCTTCAGGAAAGGAAATCTGGCCTACATGTGACTCCAGACCCACAGCAATGCGAGTGACTCTTAAATGCCCCTGAACTAATGAATGCTGTCCTGGCCAGCAACACCCACATCCCATGAGCAAATAAAAAAAAACTCAGCTCCCTTAGTGTTTCCTCTTAAGGTGATGTCCAGTGGCATCCAACATGTACCAATGTCAAAGTGAAGGAGACGGCAGTAAAGAAGAAGCAAGTGGGAATTAGATTTAATCACCCTCACTGGATTGGAAGCTGCAAAACTTAAGGGTCAAAGGTTCCAAAAGTCATTGTTTGAAGAGCCCGAGGGTCAAATGCACCTAACTACCCAGCATTGTGCCCTCGATCAATTCTGTTGATGGTTTAGAAAGCCACATAAAATGGGAATAAAGAATCTGGGATTTTTTTCTCCATTCATTTTACAGGATGTGGGCATCACTTGCTTAGGCCAGCATTTATTGTCCATCCCCAATTGTCCTTGAGAAGATAGCGGTGAGTGGCCTTCTTGAACTGTAGTTCCCGTGGTATAGATATCCACGGTGCTGTTGGGGAGGCAGTTCCAGGGTTTTGACCCAGCAATAGTGAAGGAATGGCGATATTTCCAAGTCAGGGTAATGAGTGACTTGAAGGAGAACTTTCAGCTGATGGTGCTCCCATGTATCTGTTGCCCTTGTCCTTCTATTTGGTGGTGGTTGTGGGTTGTCAGCTGACAACTTGACAGTCTCAGAAACTATCAAACTTGGACACCATTTCCCCCAATGATGGTGAGGCAGATCCCACAGCATAAAACCAATGCTGGAAACTCAAAAGGTGTTGCCTGACCCAAGCAAGAGAGAGTTAATGTTACAGATCAATGAACTCTTAGTTCTGAGAGGTAATTATTTTTCTCCATGTCTGCCTGATTTGTTGGGTGTTTCCAAATTTCCAATATCTGAATATTTTGGTTTTGCACAAGACTTCAAGTTTTGTTCTGAACCATGATGAACTGTATTGGACATTACAATTGTCTAACTCACTAGGATATGTTGAGCAAACAAGTCAGCTACAAATATGGGACTGGAGTTGCATGTAGGTCAGGCTAAGGCATTAGTGAGCCAGTTGGATTTTTAAAATTTGGCAAATTTCATGACTAACCAAGATTAAATACAATTTTCCAGCTTATCATAGTGATAGTTGAATCAAAACACATTACAACTCAACTAAGCAAACCTACCAAATACTAGTGGAGCTGGTTCAGTCACTTGGTCTTCATCTTTCCTCAAGCTATCTGAAGCATCAAGTTTATCTACCTATGGTTTAAAGATTAAGAAAAATTTAAAGTTCATCTGAAAAGTTAAGGCAATATATAACAATCCACTCATCGCTCACAAAGTTACAATCCTCCAATGTTACAAAGAAACATCCAAAGTAGAGCTCATACAACCAGGATACTTACCTCCATTTCAGTATTTGCATGAAAGGGCCACAAAAAGGCATTCTATTACTGGAGGGGAACTTTGTCTACAGTGAGCAAGTTGCCTGGGTAAAATCTACACAATACATTAAAGGTTCAATGCATTTACCATGGAAAAAACTGTGCAGGTGACAAGACAAAAAGACAGTCATTTAATGCTTGGAAAAGTTATGCATATTGATTTTAAACTAGAAATTCTAAGTGTTAATGCATAGTAAGAAACGAGATTACAAAAAGGTAATGAGTAAATTTTGCAGAATGCTGCGAAGACAATTTCCTAATTTTCTCTCTTCTGAGGCGCGACATGACAACAGGATGATTCTACATTCAAAACAGCAGACCCCATTATCTCAAGTGAGGATATTAGGTCTAATAAGCATAAATTTAGATAACTAGGCTCATTTCTATCAAACCTACTCTGTACCCACATCCCTCTTGGGTAGGAGGGGGGTGTGGTAGAATGAGGACAGTTCAGAATCAAGAACTGTTAGTTACTTCAGACAGACAGAAGGGTTGAGCGTAGCCTCTACTGTTGCCCTAGAAATCAGCCAGTGGACTGAAACATGAGACCTTTACTTTGTAAAATTTAGCAACATATACAACAGTATTTACCCCAGCCAGAGTTACTAGAATCATTCCAAAAAATTATTTTTTGGAACAGGGTCAGTTTCCACAAATAGATGACAGTAGCCAGTATGCCAAGCAGGAACAGACCTGCAGTCCACAACTGGGCAAAAAACATTCTCTGTAGCAAACATGGGAGAAAGGAAGGGCAGGTGGGGGGGAGGAAGGAGCAGGGAGAAATTATCATATTGTCCAATAACAATTTTAGCCCAACATACACGGCCCTGATCAATTGGCACATGTTTCTGCACAGACCATGCTGGAATCAGTTATATTTTTGAGCCAGTAAATGAAGCCTATTACTATGCACTTTTGTCAACTGTCTATTGCATCAAATGCCAGTTAGCCTCATCAATATTGCTTTGGCTTTAATCAGTTACTGAGCAGTTGACTTGAAGTGTTATGGTGAAGGAAACAGGGCAAAAGAAAACCAAGCAGCATCACTATGAATATTAAAGGGAAATTAACCTCTGCAAATTGCAGGTAACTGAGTAGTTGCTCATGTTTTATACTTTCAAAAAGCTGAAATGCACCACTGTAGGGACATAATTTGAGTTGTGCTGGACAGTGGGTGGCAAATTTACTAGTTAGAAGTTAAAATATCAATTCTTTTTGCAAAAACCTGAATGAGTTTTTAACAGGCCAAGATTAAAATTTCCTTAATATCTGAACAGGAAGATGAAAAATGTCTCTAGGTAGCACATTAAAAATAAAGTTAGTCAGGTCAACTCACTCCTAGGGTAAATTGTACCATGCTCAGGACCCATCTTGTTGGCAAGTGGTGAAAACACCCAGCAGGGTTTTAAGAGCTGGAAAGTTGATTTATAAAGCCATATATGTAATGTAAACACATCCTTGGAAAAGGAAAGAACAGCAGGGAGGTTTGAAAGGACATGTTTAAATCAGCATGTATCACAGGAGTCTCAGAAGGTAGAAAAGTACATTAAGCCAAACAAAAATCTTGCAGTTAGATAAAACAACAAGCAAGTTTTATAAAACAACTAGCAATTGAGTTATTTATTAAGGATTAGTCTACACTAGAATTACAAGGCACTGAATTATGGTCAGGTTAAAGATCTCCCTCTGCATTGAGCAAAAACACCTACAGCTACAATTTCAGGGAGTCCAACTACATTAAAGAAAAAGCAGATGGTCACCTTTTCCATTAATTCATCAACCTGCAAAAAAATTCAGAAGTGAAACTTGAAACCTAGAGCAAAAGAACAAATTCAATAACAAAATCAAAAATCAAAAATGTGATCCATGCAGAAAGATTTTCTAATGTTAGTAGGGCTGCACCAGGACATGTTTCAATTTCTGGTTGGAAAACAAAAACAATTCAAAAACACCTTCACTTTAAGTCTACAGGTAGGTAATAGTTGGCTAGTTTGTCTATTGAATGCCACCATGAACTATGAAATTCAACATGCATTGCTACAGGTTAACCATTATGTACATATTCAAGGCTGCACCATCTGTAATTCACTTACTTATGCAACTGCAATCCTAATTTGACTTAATATTAATTGAAGTACACTCCATAAAATAGACAAATTAATGCAGACTCAGTAGAAATATATTTTATATGTAGACAAAGTACCCAAATGTCCACTGAGGCACTTGTCAACAGCAAATCCATTGCTGTAATGGTTCATGAATATTTAATCTGTTAAATTTGCTGTAGTGTCTATTCTAGTTTGCTAACTACACTTCAGCCAATCTGAACATCTAAAGCCAAGCCTGGCCTTTGGAAAACATAGGTACAGTGATAAAATTTGCTGCATCAAACTGTAAGCTTGGTTGTTTTTGAACCAGTTGAAAAATTGCTACACCTAGGACACAAGAGGCAATCTTCATGTTTGAATTGCATCTAATTAAGAAATAAGAAACTATGCAGAGAGTAAAGTTTTGCATTAACTTGTGCTTATGGGGTGTATAAAATCTGTGCATGTTGCTAAGCACCTCAACTGTACTCAAGCTTCTCATTCAAAGCTTCTAGGCTCAAATTGCTGGACCTGCACAGTCACTGGGCAGGAAATTGTACTGGAGGTTGCCCCACTTCCACCCGCCTGCCGAATCTTCTACTGTTCGACAAATTTCCCATTTCCACAATCTGCTTCTCCAATTCTGACCTCTTGTACATCAGATGTTAAATCGATCCCCCATCGGTAGTCATTCAGCTGCCCCAGCTAGGTAAGGACCTACATCTTTTTCTCCTTTATGACACTTAAAGCCTACCTCTGACCAAACCTTTAGTCACTTCTAATATTTTGTGGTCCAGTATCAAACATTTAGCAACGCTCCAGTGAAGTGCCTTGGGACGTGTTACTACACTGGATACACAAGCCCTAGGATCAGTAGGAATACAAAAACCACCAAGTGCACTTAAAAGTTACCAATTCTACTCATGCTCGACTATGCAAGAATGTCTACTCAGACTTAACAGGGTAAAAGGTTATAACAGATGAAAGCCTGGCTGAAAATAAATATGTATTCTATCATACTAGGCCAATGCTCAAGCTAAGAATCAAAGTTAAGTTGAATTTTTAGCAAACTGTCATCTTTCATACTTTCCAAAAGGTTCAATATCTTGTTTGCAAATGCAATCTCTATAGTAAGCTGCTTTTTTGTTAAAAATGTTACACTCTGTTCTTGTTGGCAGGCCGGTGATGGGAAGTAGTGCAAAGGCTTAAAAAAAAACCTATGGTTTTCACTTACTTTGCTAAGATATTCCCTCATAACTTGAATAAAGTATGGCATTGCAAAGTCCATGATGTTATGCCTCCATGACAGCTCAAGAACTACATCTGGCCGTAATAAATCATAGCATGTGAATAAGCAGGATGCAAAACATTCTTCCTTGCCCTCTTCCAAGAACCACTGCAAGAGTTTCTCAGAGAGCTCTGTGTCCTTGGATTCTGCTGTATATTGCATTGCATCCTGCAAAACACAAGACAGTTACTCAAAAGTCTAAGCCTTACACGAAATAAAAAGTTCTGAATCAAATTTTTCACTAGTGTCTGTTGGATTGGATTGAAAAACATTCAAACCGATGCTTACCTTGTATAAACGGTCTTTTTTGCAAAGTTCCACACTTTGTTTCCAGCGATTGTTACCTTTGTAGAGATAAGCAGCAATGCGCCTAAATTCAATTAGTTCATGTTTTTCTAAGCGCTGAGCGAGGATAATGTTGTCAAAGTTATCATATGCATCAATAGATGTACGTAAACCCTGTAAAGGGTGAAACAAAACAGCCAAAGTAGTCAGAGCAGATTTCTAAATGCAAGTTGCTGACTGAACTTTAATTCAAATCTTTTGGATTTTGTACTTTGGATAAAACCCAACTGCTTACACTTGCTCCCATTCCAAAAGAATCATCAGGGATGTCTTTTAGGGTTGACAGAGAGAACCAGCAGCAGCTCCTTGGAGGAAGAGAACTTGGGGCTTTGATCCAAGTAGCTGCAGCATCATGTACTCAAAGACAAAAGGGTAAGGCTAGCCACAGGGGTTTTATGGGCCAAAAATACTTCCTAAAAATGCATTTAAAATGAGATACCCATAGAAAATTTACAGCACAGGTGACCACTCGGCCCATCTTGTCCATGCCAGCCCGAGGACACCCAAGTGCCCTTTCTAATCCCACCCAAGTGCCCTTTCTAATCCCACCTTCCTGCGCCCAGCCCATAGCTCTGCAGTTTACAGCACTTTAGGTGCAGATCCAGGTACTTTTTAAAAGAGTTGAGAGTTTCTACCTCTACCACCAACTTGGGCAGCGAATTCTAGACACCCACTACCGTCTGTGTAAAAAGGTTCTTCCTCATGTCCCCCCTTCACCTTCTGCCACTTACCTTGAATCTATGTCTCCTGGTTCTAGAATTCTCCACCAAGGGAAACAATACAATATATACAAGGAACAACACTGGTTCTATTTAAAGTATGGAACACCAGCACCTAGAAGTTCCAAGCCACTCACCATCTGGAGTTGGAAATATATCACCATTCCTTCACTATCACTGGGTTAAAACCTTGGAACTCCCTTCCGTACCTACACCACATGGACTGCAGTAGTTCAAGGCAGCAGCTCACCACCACCTTCTCAAGGGCAACTGCGGATGGCCTAGCCAGCAACACCCACAGCCCATAAATGAAAAAAAAATAGTCCTGAGCTCAATTATGAAAGACAAACCAATCCTCAAGTCAGTTGTGACATGAGAAACAAATCTTCCTATTTAATAGAATATCTTTATCCCAAGTGAAGTTAATATATGGTACAACTTGGTTTTAAATGGCCACCCAATCAATTGGAAAGCAGGAATTCCCTAAAGCAGTGATGAGTCACAGGTAAATATGCAATGGAAAGAATACCCTTCGCTAAACACCATTTTCTTTTTTTCCTGATCCTTCATGGGCTATTCTAAGTACGTCAGGCAGGGAAACTATCCAGAGCACGACCACTAAGCTATGAAAAAAAGCCGCTTGCTAATTTACCCAAGAGCTCAGGTTCAGCTTGGGAATTTACGAGCAATTAGTTGTCCTGCTTAAAAAAAGTTTAAATACATTGTTTTACACAGTTCTGCACTATACCTGATAATCCTCCTCTTCAGTAAGCAGGTTGTTCAGAGCTTCATTCACAGATTTGTTATTGTGATTCTGAACTGAGCGCAAGTACGGCTTAATTAGTGGCAACTGGTCCGCCTGCAAATCATAGAGCACAATCAAGCAAACACAACAGCTAAACACTTTAGAAGTTATGCAGCGTTAACCCATACACAAATTAGTTTTAAGAAATGCACATCATGGCCACATATAAATCAGTTAATGGATTTTTGACCTGCGCTTCACAAGTAATGGCTCACCTTACTGAAAAAACTGACTGCCCTGGTATGGTCTAAACGTGGAGATAACACCATTAATAGATCGTTGATCAATAGTGGTTTGAAATCCAGATAGAACTGCAGAGCCTTGTAATACAACTCTACGTTGGCAACCTGAGAGGAAAATTAGAGAGAGAGTGTTAACATCTTGCGCAAGCCACCTCAAACACTTGCTAGGCACGAGGAACAGAAATTTGATTGTTAAATCTTGTTACTTCAAAAATCTCCTCCCAATACCCACATAGCAAAAGCTCTAAGCTAGGTAACAGTTTCAGTATTTTGACCCAGCAGTGAAGCAACAGCAATCTGCATAAAAACATGACTACCCAGAAACAGGAGGGTCTGTAAGAGGATATTTCACACCGGGTATGACAGCATATTGTACTATCCGCAACATAATTACCTTTGCAATAATGTCTTTGTACTGCCCTTCCTTCCAAGCATCTGTTGGGTGACTCATCATAGTAATTACTGCATTGTCATACTCTTCATATTTATCATACAGGAAAACCAGCTCAGCCCAGAGATGGGCCTGCTCTGCAGCACGAAGGACCTGGAAAGCAAGAGGCAATGATCAAAGTTAGCAAATTCTAGTTCAAATGAGACCAACTAACTGACACAAGCAAATAGGT
This sequence comes from Cetorhinus maximus, assembly GCF_964194155.1. Lineage (NCBI taxonomy): Eukaryota > Metazoa > Chordata > Chondrichthyes > Lamniformes > Cetorhinidae > Cetorhinus > Cetorhinus maximus. Next base: position 116,364,253 of record NC_135890.1, read on the forward strand.
TCCAATTACAAAATTTCAAAAAAGGAAATTCTTGATTGTATTTAAAGCAAATTCAGTAAATTTGGTATTTATTACATTTTTTCATCTTATGCTGTTTTCTATACAGAACAGTAAAGTATGATAAAGCACAGGAGGCAGCCATTCAGCCCATCATGCCTGCTGTTTGGTAGAGCTATCCAGTTAGTCCCACTCTCCTGCTCTTTCAGCATAGCCCTGTTAAATATATTCCCAAGTATTTATCCAACTGCTCTTTGAAAGTTGAATCTGCTTCCACCACCATTTGAGACAGTACATTCCAGAAATTTAATTCTTTGCATAAAAGTTACATCACCTTTGGCTCTTAAATCTGTGTCCTCTGGTTACTGACCTTACCACTAGAAATATTCAAAATGATTTACAATTAGCACCAAACTAATGGTTTTCAGTGGCAGATACCCCAAATAGACACCTCCAGCTTTGAAAATTCTTTAAAGAATAGCTTGATTAATGTCAGAATACCACAATCCAAATGAAAATAAATTCAAGCCCATTTCACCAGGGAGAAAGCAGTTCGCAGTGTTTTGCCTTGGTTGAGTCTTCAATGTGCCATCACCTTTAAGCCACTTGAAAATATTTTGCAATGGTTATGAAGAATGGTGCACTATGCAGGGCAGTTCAAGTCTGGATAAAGCAGAATCAGCTCAAGTGGAAAGTGTGAACTGTGTAAATACCTTTGGAATATTAACTCTGGACCAGAAGAGTTCCAAATGTTCTCGCATCTTTTGAGGCTTAAACTTGGAGTACAGGATTGCCAGCTCTGTAAACATTCCCATATGAGCCCGTTCCAAACCTAATGCTGCTTCCAAGAGGGAGATTAGTTCCTCAAAATACCCTCGATCCTAGTATAAAATAAAGCAACTTTTAATACAAGGGTTACACAATGGCATAAGAACATAAGAGTAGGAGGCTATTTGGTCCCTTGAGCAGGCTCAGCTATTCAACAAGATCATGGCCTCAGCTCCACTTTCTTGACTGCCCCTCAATCTTTCACTCCCTTGTAGATCAAAAATCTGTTAACTCAAGCTTCAAATATATTCAATGACCAGCCTTCATTGCTCAGAGATGGAAAATCCCAAGATTAACGACACAAAGAAGAAATTTCTCATCAGTTCCAAAAGGAGGACTTGACCATCTCCTAGCTAAAATCCCTCAAGGGGAATCATCGTCTCATCTGCCCTGTCAAACTCCCTCAATCTCATGTTTCAATAATATCACCTCATTTCTAAACTCCAATGTGTATGTTCAACCTTTCCTCAGGACAACCCCTTCAGTCCAGAATCAATCTAGTGAACCTTCTCTGAACTAACTCCAAAAGTAGAAGGAACCAAATTATACACTGTTGATTCAGGACTTGAACAGGTTATCTGTAGTACTTACATGTCAATAGTTACCTAGTAACAAGTAATGGTTACTGACAATATGAAGGTGCAGAGAGGTATCAGGCAGATGATTTAATGTAACAAAAAAATTGTTATTCCATGAATGAAAATATGGGGGTTGCTGGCTCAGCCAGCATTTATTGACCGTCCCTAACTGCCCTCATGAAGGTGGTGAGCTGCCTTCTTGAGCTGCTACAGTCCATGTGGTGTAGGGACACCCACAGTCCTGTTAGGGAGAGAACGTTCCAGGATTTTGACCTAGTGACAGTGAAGGAACAAGGACATATTTCCAAGTCAGGGTGGTGAGTGGCCTGAAGGGGAACTTCCAGATGGTGGTGTTCCCATGTATCTGCTGCCCTGTCCTAGATGGAATTATATAAAACACTGGTGAGGCCACAACTGGATTATTGTGTGCAGTTCTGGTCACCACATTACAGCTCTGGAGGAGTGCGCAGTAGGAGGTTTACAAGAATGTTGCCAGGGTTAGAAAAGTGTAGCTACGAGGAGAGATTGGATAGGTTGAGGTTATTTTCCTCAGAATAAAAGAAGACTGAGAGGTGACTTGATTGAGGTGTACAAAATTATGAGGGGAATAGATAGAGTGGACAGGATAAAATTGTTTCCCTTGGTGGAGAATTCTAGAACCAGGGGACATAAATTCAAGGTAAGTGGCGAAGGTGTAGGGGGACATGAGGAAGAATTTTTTTTTTTTTTTTAAAATGCAGAAGGTAGTGGGTGTCTGGAATTTGCTGCCCAAGTTGGTGGTAGAGGCAGAAACTCAACTCTTTTTAAAAGTACCTGGATCTGCACCTTAAGTGCTGTAAGCTGCAGGGCTATGGGTCGGGTGCAGGAAGGTGGGGATTAGAAAGGGCACCTGGGTGTCCTCAGGCTGGCATGGACAAGATGGGCCAAATGGCCTCCTTCTGTGCTGTAACTTTTGTATGGTTCTATGGTGGTCGTGGGTTTGAAAATACTACGGTTTGATAGCATTTGTGAAAAGGAAAAGTTAACACTTCAGATCAATGCCAATGTAGAGTCAATCTGAAACGTTCTCTAGCTTTGCATAACTGCCACCTTTGCCCCATATCCTTTAATTTGATCTAACATTTGCCAATTGCAAAGCATACCATCCTTTGCGTGTAGAAATACTTCTCGTTCCACTCCTGAAGGGTCTGGCTCTAATCTTTAGATTATACTCTAGTCCTAGGCTCAACCAGCAGAAATCATTTCAGTCTACCATCAGTTCCCTATAACATCTTGAAAGCTTCAATCATATCACTCCTTCACCTTCTAAATTCCAGGAAATGCAACCTTGAATAACCTTTCCTTGTAATTAAACCCTTGGAGTCCAGGTATTATCCTGGTAATCTATGCTGTACTCAATTCAAAGCCAATTTCTCTTTTCGAAGGCATTATGCATTTGTATGGAGCGGATACTGTACTCGTTGTCTATTGCATTATAGAGCTGAGGCATGACTTCTGCCCCTTGAATTCGAGTCCTCTAGATATAAATGGCCAACATTCCATTAGACATTGATTTTCTGTACCTGTTAATGACATTTTAATGATTTATATACCTGGGTCCCCAAGTACCTTTGGGCCTCCACTCTTTCTAGCTTTTCACCATTCAGAAAATGTCTTGCTCTATCCTTTTTCCTTTAACAGTCCAGTCATAGTGGTTAGAATGAATAATGGAATTCTGGCCCACTCAGTGCAATGTCAGAGCAGAAAACATTTAGTGCATCCCAGTTGATCAACTAATAAATCATAAGCCATACTCCATGGTCTCATTTTCAGAGCCTCCCATAATGCAGGTTTGGGAAGGTATTAGATCCGGTCTAAAAAACAATGAGGTGCCATGCTTGGAGTAGAATAGGCTCAGTGCCATGAGGAAGCTAGCCAATCACTTCCCAGTCACTAGGCATATTGTCTTTTCTAACATTCCCCCATGGATCAACATTCTATTGCTGACCATCCGTACATATTCAGATTGGATTGAACATTTTATGGCCACCCATAATCTTTCCAATTTTTCCCAACCCTTCCTCTACAGTTATGGTAGGACAGCTTTCTAGGGTTGCAGTTAACCTTTCACATCTGGCTCAAGGTACTGCACTTTACTTGTGAACACAGTGCATGTGCCACACAGGTGGTTTGTATTAAGTACATACAGGTTTTCAGTGCATCAGGGTCCTGCTGGAGATCAGGAGATAATAATTGCAGCCTTACAAAAAAGGTATCAACTGGAAAGCCTGGGAAAGATGCTAGTGCTTCAAGGCATCACTTTAGAGCCCACTTTCTACTCATGACAGAATTTCAAACGGTTTCTAGTAATTATCAAAAAGTTACAAAACCTTACATTTGGCCAACAATTAGAAGGAAACTGTTCCTTAATATCAATTCCAAGATTATTCGTTCAGTCAACAACGAGAAGCAAAAGCCTACAACATTTGCTGTCACATTATGGTTACAAGCCTCCTAGAGAATATTGTGGCAGTCAGCCAGGTCCAACCATCATGTTTCTCCATGCAAATAAATTACCACGTTACAGTTTACATTCCTGGCTGGTGTTGCAATAATTTTAATGTTTATTAAACTGCTGGCAGTGTTAGAATCCAAGCTAATTCAGAGGTGATCAGAGTTTAACTTCTGGCCACCTCAATACTTAAACATTGGATTTAAAATACAAAATTCATACTGTATGTCAGCATGCCCCACCTGCTTTAGTATCTGCAGCAAGCAAATTAAGCCTACATTTCAAGTTTTGGTACTGGTTGCAAAGTGTTGAAGCACCAGTATGCAGAGTTTCAGTATTCAGCAGAGACTTGCATCTCAAAAATTAATAGGAACATCTTTAAAAGTTTATGGCCTACCAAACATTCGAGGGGAACTATACAACCTGCATTGTAGAACTGCAATTACCTGGTAGTAACTAATCAATTCCTCAAGTTCATCTGCATGGATGACAATGTGTAGTCCACATATCTGGGCCAGGCGGAACTCTTGGCCATCAACACAGGCAAAACAAACCTAAAGGGTGAAGAGGGAATAATCAAAGATTATTCAAATCAAATTATCAAAATCAGGACAATGTTCAGTTGCCAATTAGATTTCTAGCACAGGAAAGTTTAGGTGAAATTTATATAAAAAAGTTTCTATTAAATAGCCAAAAAATGTTCACACCTGTTGTCCATCTACAAACTTAGGCTATTGATCAACTAGGTGCTTTAATGCATCCAAAGAATGAACAAACTGCAAGTCACTGGCAAGGCCAGCATTTAATGCCCATTGCTAATTGTCCAGAGATTCAGAATCTTAATCTTATTTTACGATTCAGCAAGAACTAATTTGTGCCCCCTGGCTACAGCTAGGTAGCCCCCTAGACTACCCAATCAAGGGAAACATCTTGCCTGCATCTACCCTGTCTATCCCTCTAAGTATTTTGTAGGTTTCAATGAGATCACCTCTCATTCTTCAGAACTCTGGAAAATATAGGCCCAGTTTCCCCAATCTCTTCATAGGACAGTCCTCCCATCCCAGGAGGAAGTCTGGTGAACCTTTGTTGTACTCCCTCTACAGCAACAATAGCCTCAAGGTAAGGGGACCAAAAAACTGCACAGTACTCCAAGTGCAATCTCACCAAGATTTGAAATAATTGAAGCAAAACTTCACTACTCCTGTACTCAAATCCTCTTGTGATAAAAGACAAACATATCATTAGCCTTCCCAATTGGTTGCTACACCTGCACATTAGCTTTCAGTGACTTATTGACAAATATATCTACACTTTCTAATCTCTCACCATTTAAGAAATACTCTACACCTGTTCCTCCTACCAAAATGGATCTCATTTTTCCACATTATATTCCATCTGCCAAGATCTTGCCCACTCACTAAGTCTGTCCCCTTGAAGCTACTTTGCATCTTCCTCAACACATTCCCACCTAGCTTCATCTCATTCCCAAACTTGAAAATAATACATTTGGTTCCCACATCCAAATCATTGATATAGATTTGGAACAGTTAGGGCCCCAAGTACTGATCCTTGAGGTACCCCAATAGTCACAGCCTGCCAACATGAGAATGACCTGTTTACCAATCCTTAATCCGTGCGCTTTAAATTTTGCTAACCAACCTCCTGAGGGGCTTTACCGAAAGCCCTATGAAAATCCAAGTACACTACATCCACCAACTCCTTTATCAATTGTTAGTAACATCCTTGAAAAACTCCAACAGGTTTGTCGAACATGATTTCCTATTCATAAATTCATGTTGACTATTTTTTAAGTGTCCATTTATTGCATCCTTCACAGATTCCAACATTTTCCTACTACTGATGTAAGGCTAACAGGTCTGTACTTCCGTTTTCTCGCTCTTCTCTTCTAAAACAACGTTTGTTACCTTCCAATCTGCAGGAACTGTTCCAGAATCTATAGAATTTTGGATGATCACCAATACATCTCCATAGCTACCTTTTCCAACATTATGGGATGTAAAATATCAGGTCCCAGGGACTCAACCTTCAGTCCCATTAATTTCTCCAGAACAACCTTATTAATACTACTTTCCTTCATTTCCTCAATCTCCCTAGTCCCTTGGATCTCTAATTCTGGGAGATTTCTTGCATCTTCCTCAGTGAAGATGGACAAGGTAATCATTTAGTGTCACTGCCATTTCTCTACTCCCCATTATAATTCTCTTGACTCTGCCTATATTGGACCCACAATTTGTCTTAGCTAAAGATTTCCTTTTTACACACCTATTAGAAGCTTTAACATTCCATTTGTTTTTTGCTAGTTTACATTCATCCTATTCTCCCTTTGTTTCTTGGACCTATGTTGTATTCTAAAATTCTCCCAATCCTCAGGTTTACTAGTATTTCTTTCTAGCAACTTGAACCTTTTCTTATAATTGTATTTATACAATCCTCAACTTCCTTTGTTAGCCACGGTTGACTGACTTTTCTTTTTGGATTTTTGTGCCTTGAAAGAATGTAAAATTGCTGTAAACCATGTAATAACTCTTTAAAGACTATTGCCTATGTACCATCATACCTTTTAATGTATTCTCCCAATCTACCTCAGCCAATTTGCCCCTTGTACTTATTTCCTTTGTTCAAATTTAACACCCTGCTTCCGATTAAACTACCTCATTTTTAAAAAATGTAAAATTCTCTCATTATGGTCACTCACCCCCAAAGATTCTTTTACAACAAGATTTATTAGCCCTTTCCAATTACATACTAGATCCAAAGTAACCTGTTCTTTAGTCAGTCCCTCAACATATTGCTTTAGAAAACCATCCCTAACACTCCAGAAACTAGTCCACCACAGCGTTAGCACTCATTAGATTTACCCAGTCTATATGCAGATTGAAGTCACCCATGATTGCTGTATTACCCATACTATGTGCTTCTAATCTCCTAATACCACACCCTACACTACTGCCACTGTTTAGTGACCTATAAAAAAACTCTTACCAATGTTTGCTGCCCCTTGCTCTTGTATCTCCATGTAGATTCCACATTTTGTTCTTCTGAACTGAGATCCTCCCTTAATGTGCAAATCCCATCCCTTATCAACGCAACAACTTTTCTTTTGCCTGTCCTTCCTAAATGTTTGAGTGGCTCATACCTCTTTCCAAGTCCTGGTGCTGTTTGCTTTGCGGGCACTGTCCACAGCAGCTTGGTACTCTCCTAGATGTACCAGAGTGGAAGCCAAGCGAGCAAAGTTGGACACATTGTTGTAAAGTAACTTTGCTGCATCATACATGCCATCATCATAGCAGCGATCACCAACCTACATTCAGAAGTGTTTAAATTAGCTTCATATGTACATGTTTCCAGCACAGGCTGATGGGGTGAATGGCCTTCTGTGCCATAAATCTGTTTCTATATTGATTAAAGATTAGAAATTCTAACACCTAAAATTAACACTGTCTAATGGCTCTTCAGGGTCAGTCATGCACAGCACAGGAGGCCATCATTCCACCCATCAAGTGAGTCTATGCAAGCTCACTGTAGAACAAATTAGTCAGTCCCCTTCCCTCACCCTATCCCTGTAGTCTTGGAAGTTTTTGCTTCAAGTGCCCACCCAATCTCCCCTTGAAATCATTGATCATCTCCACTTCCATAGTGGGCAAGTTTTAGGTGAAAGGTTAATTATAAACAATTAACCCAAACACTACAGAACACACTTCAGTGGTTCCATCTGGTATAGTTCCCATATGAACTGTGTTTGGGAACTCATAGCACTTTGAAATTATAAGCCTTTATTGAAAAATTAACTGAATTTTTCTAAAACACTCCATTTAATGCAGCACACTACAAATCCCCTTGTACAGATTCAAGCCGCTTTTATGCATTTTAGCTTTTAAGCCAAGGAGCAGATTTGTTTTACAGGTGAAGCATTTTAAACTGGCCTTAAAATTAGAGAACAAACATGCAAATGAAGCTCAGGTTGAAGTCTGTTAACCAGTCAAATTAAGCAACTTCTGAACTCTTAGGATGTCAGTATGCAACATTTTAAATGCAAGAAGCTTGTCAAATTATCACAATGTGCTCAAGACATAACTTACTTGCTGGATGTGGGCATTATTGGGCCCGTTAACAAACTCCTCTAACTCAGACAGACGGTTAGTCTTTGCCAGAGCAAATATCAGCTCTGTCTCTACATAGGACTCCTTGGCTTTCTTCCTAGCCATTTGCAGAAATTTCACTAGGTCTTCCCAATTATCTGGAGGACAGAAATTTGGATGACAATGCTCACCATTAAAGACTTGCATAATAATTCACCAAAACACATCTGGCAAACTGACAAAACAATTTACAACACTATTTTAAAGGGAAATGGTTAGTTTATCTAAGCAAGTTCATGAACTGCAAAACAGCATCAGGTAGCCATGTAGTACAGGTTAACAGGCAGTAAAGCATTTATTTGGGTATAGTTGTAAAAATTTATTTGTAGGTCAAACTTAGTTGATATTAAATCACAATAGTCAACATAAATGTCTGCACGCTTCCTCGAAGAGGCAGAAATTTTAGTTCTAATTGAAGGAACACAGCAACTCAAAAAACAAACATTTTGGTTGGTGTTTTCATATCATTCCATCCTCAGTTGGTTGGTGGTTCTTACTCCAGGTCAGCTGGGGATGTGTATTGTCATCACCACAGGACAATTTATTTCTGAATTGCAATGTTAATGCTGTCAAAAGTAGAAAATGTGGTAGGATAGTAGCAGCATGGCTAGTCTGTAGGAATACAGCTAATTCTGCTGACCTTTTCAATGTGCACTGCATTGGGTTGTTTGACTAAATGGATTATCAAAGAGCAAAAAAAGGTTCAACATGCATTTATAATTGCACTTTTAACATAGTAAAACACCAAGGGGTAATCAGATAGGTGTACTCCAAGCCAGAGGAGCTTGGTCAAAAGAGGTAGGTTTTAAGTGAGTTGGTGAGGCAGTGGTTTAGGAGGTAATGCCAGAGCTTAGGGCCTAGACAGCAGAAGGTATGACTGTCAATCGCAGAACGAAAGGGGTAAGGAAAGAGATGCTTGTGGCCAGAATAGGCAGAATAGAGTAATGGAGGTTAGTTAGCTAGCATAGAAATGATTGGCATTTGAGACTTGATGCAAGCTAGTTACACGAGTTTATAACCCTGAAACAGATCAGTCAGCTCAACTGGTTAATGCCAGCATTCGTACCACATGGGCCAATAGAATACAGGCAGCGTTTGAGGAGTTCAGTTTAAGCGCGAGAGAGCACGAGAGACACCCAGCCAGGGGTACACTGAAATACTTGAGTCTGGTGGTATTAGCAGGTGAGCTGAGGCAAAAATGGGCAATATTATGGAAGAGGAAGTAGGCAGTCTTGCTGACAGAAAGGATATAGGGTTAGAAGCTCAGCTCCAGGTCAAGTAAGATAACAGCATGGTCAGCAAGGGGATGGAATCAGTGGCAATGGACTTAAACATGATCTTCCATGTTTAAATTGGGGAAATTTCAACAAGGAATGGATGTTGGACAAGCAATTGAGCAGAGGCAATGGAGGGGTCAAAGGGGTGATGGTGGCGGGATTTTGTCAGCTTACATGTAGAAATTGGTGGCATGCTTTGGATAATGTTGTGGTGGATGAGAAAGGATGGATCTTTCAGGGACTCCAGAGGCAGAGAAGAGAAACTACTGCAGACTGGATAGACAAGAGTGAAACCAGGTGAGGATAGTCCCAGTCAGTTGGGTAAAAGGAGGCTTGAGGATGGCATGGTTAACCATGACAAAGGCTGCTGACAGGTAGAAAAGGATAGGGTAATGGTCACAGAATGTGGTGCGACCTTGATTACAATTACTTCAGTGTTGCGGCAGGGGTGAGACTTTTGATGATTGGAGGGAGCTCATAAATGGAGTTACAAGAAAAATTGGTACATTCAAGAACTGGGGACAGGAGACATGGAGATTGGGCAGCAGCTTGCAAGGATGCAGGGGTTATGGGAGGGAATGAGTATTGGCAGATTTGAAAGGGAGAAGGAGCCAGTTATACTGGTACGGGAGCCAGGGAGATCGGTTGGGTCATCCGCAGTTTAGCTAAATGATGTAATGAGCAGGTGGTGGTCTTGGAATGAACTGGAGCAGCATTAGGGGGATGGGAAAGAAAAAGATTAGTGGATTAGGGAGCGAAAGAGTGGATGGCCAGAGTCTTGAAGTTTTAATTTACTTTACAAAAATGCACCCTGAAACGTGCACTCAGCAACAGTAACGGATAATTCATTGTCCATTACTCACTGTTCTTGTTGGCTGCTTTCACAACCTCCATATAAGCAGATGGATCATCAGCCTTGATGTAGGAATCTATGGCTTCTTTAACCAAATCCTTTTGCAACTGTGCTCTTGCCAGCTGACTCCACACAGCTGGCTCATTGCAACGCTCTGCAAACTCATAAGCACGATCAAGATTTCCAATGTGCTCAATCAGAACCTAAGAGGTCAATATAAAAAGCTTTTATTCCCAAATCAATATTTGGGCTTGCTCTCCAAGTACAAATTCAGCAAAAGCCAAGTCATTTCTCAAACTGATTGAAATGCTTCACAAACTCCATTCTAAGTCAGACAATATAACCAATACAAACTGCCAACTCACTGCCGTTTAGATAGATCATTATTATTCAGGTGTAATATCTCCTCAACAGATCAATGAAAGAAAACATTAATGTTCTTGCCTGCACTGCAGAGGTGTTCACATCAAACTTCCGAAAGATTGCAAAGGCTTCTTCGAAAAGCTCATTGCTGATAGCAATGTTGGCAATATCAGGAGCATCATAGTTGTCCAGGCGATTGATGTACTCCATGACACGCGTGCGATCTGCTTTAATAGCAGTGAGAATCAGTAGGTTCTGTAGATTCCTGTGCAAGATGGGAATTGCATCAAAAACACAATGCCTCAGGATCAATCCCAAAAACATTTTACTGTCAATGCAATTAAATAGAAATGACAACTTTATTCCATACATAAGCAGTTGCTGAAATTAAATTTCTGCAGCTGAATATTTATCCAAAGGACTCTTATAGCTGACAGCAACAGTCTATAAAGTTGAGCTACATAATCCATTCTATCTCCATCATCTTTCAGATGAAGTAGGATCATAATATTTCAAAGCTGAATTTGAAGAGCAGGCTGCTACTCTTTGGAAGCTAAACTCCCACCCACTGACAAGAGATGAAACCATACAAATAGTTCATGTTCATCAAAACATGTGAATTTAGCTAATGTTTGTAAAATGTTCCTAGAAGCCAGATTTATATTGCATGGAATTAATTTAGGTCAATTTATTTTCTACCTGTGTTCACTAAAGACATTGTTATCCAAGACTATCTTCTCAAGCAGTTCAATCAACTCATTGGGAAGATCTGCAGTCATAAAGGCCTTCACAGTAACAGAGACTTCCTCTGGATCCTGGGTTTCAGATAGGGCTGTTTGAACAACCTGAAAAGTAATGATTTGCACTTTAGAAAGCAGTTCAAGAGTCTTGTTGAATTTAAAACAAGTTATTCTAACCAAAAAAAACAACTAAACTCAGTATCTTAGTTGGCCAAAAGGTGGCATTCAGTAACAAGGTAAGGAGCTGGGGAGAAAAAAGGATGAATGAATCAACCAACCAACCATGCTACCAAACTGAAGTTAGAGGAACAGTTGCTCCCAAGCATCTTTACTCTAGCTCATCACAAATTGAAAGTAAATAGAAATTTGAAGTTAAAAGTTTTCATTGTAGCTCTGTTGAATGCCCAACTTGAAAGTCTTTGAAGTTCCATGAGAGCAAAATAGATCAGAACATTTGAAGACCGTTGATCCTTCCACATGTCACTATGCTTGGAGATCGGCGACCAGTTTTAATAAGTTACTTGGCATTCATGTCTTTTCTTCTGGAGATTGGCATGAGAAATTTAATTTAGCCGAAAGCTGGTACCTCATCCAACTGGTTCCATTAGATAGAGCTATTACTGCATCCATGCAGAGTACGATACAGAAAAAATTACACACTCACACCATGGAATATCCATTTAAGGCTTAGCTAAAATTTAAATACTTATCTTCCACCCCAAGTCCATCTTCTATTTTCAACCTTGACCCTGTCTCCATCCAAGTCCACTCATGTTCATTTAGCAAGAATCACTGGCCACCTTCCATGGGTCAGAGGTCCTGGCTGTTCACTCAATAGCTTTACAACTTCAGTGTTGATCCAGTTGAGATCAGCACACCCAGTGCACTAAATCATGTATTTATTCGCTAGGCACGAACAACTCGGAAGCTTAAGACAAAGGTAGTAAATTAGAATGTAAAAGCGTACCTGGTCAATCAGCTGTCGTCTAAAGGGATTATTTTCTTCAAGGACATTGGCCCAAAGCTCTGGATCTTTTCTACGTACAAGATAGCGAGCCTCACTCTTGAACAGAGAGTTTTCATTGCAAACCTAAAGCAGATTGGATAGTTTAATTATACATCAAGAATAAAATTAGCTTGATCTGATTTATTACTCCTTATAATTCATAGCATTTGCCTGCTACAAAATGTGACTTGTAGCTATTTATTAGATTTTGGATTGCAGAACTACAACTGCCACCTTGCCAAATTGTTCCTTTAGGTAAAAGACAGGGACTGGGAACATCACTGCTTTATTGTAGTAGTCAGTCACGTTAGTATCAACTGAAAGGACCATTCTGAAAGTAGTAAAACAAGTGCATTTTATGCCACAAGTGCCCCAAATGAATGTCCGGTTATCATTCAGTTACATTTCATAGAAGTTGCCTACACTTGCCATTTAGATCACCAGTTAAATTCAATGCTTCCCTTGCACATCAACAGCATGCTCTGGTACAACGAGATCAATTGGTTTTGGGTAGCATGAATAGGCCAGCTTTTATCAAGGCAGTATCCATTTCAACTCAAAAAAAAAAATCTTGTGCTGTAGATCGATTAGTAAGAAGACACTAACCTTAATGAGATCCAGATCACACTGGCCCCTTTCATAAGCAACACAAGCCAAATGTGGATCCCTCTTTTCACAGTACTTGCCAACCACAGAACTATCATAGAAAGGGTTTTCACGCAGGAAACGCTCAGGATTGTTATTGCTATCAATATATATCTTAGCCAAAGCATTGTGAGTAGCAGGTTCTTCACAACCTTCGTGAATTCTAGCTTCCAGCCATGGAAGCAGCAATTTTAACCTGTAATTAAAACACAATACATTAGCGAAATCTGATCAAAAAAGCAGCTTGGTCTAGAGTTGTTCTTGTCCAGTGAGTAAACGTATGATTTAGTACACTGGGTACACAGATCTCAACTGGATCAACACCGAAGTTGTAAAGCTATTGAGTGAACAGCCTGGAAGGTGGTCAGTGATTCTTGCTAAATGAACATGGATTGACTTGGATGGAGAAAGGTTCAAGTTTGAAAAAAAAGAAGTTGGACTTGGGGTGGAAGATAAGTATTTAATTTTTAGCTAAGCCTTATATGGATATTCCATGTAATATGTATTATACCCCAGTTCTTAGAATGCAACTCTTGGCCAAGTCAGAAAAGCTACATGGCTTCTTGAAAAGGGTAACCAAGTAGGAGCGATATTCTAGGTCATTTGTACCTCCTAGTTGAGGATTTGTAGATTACGGATTTAAAAGTTTACACGTGGAAAAAGGCGGCCAGGGGAAAAAGCACAAGTGTCAGCTGTAGCTCAGAGGCAGCACGTTGCCTCAGTCAGAAGGTTATGGGTTCAAGCTTTACAAGAAATCAAAACAAAATCTAGGGGACGCTCCTAGTGCAGCAATCCACCATCACCGGTGCTTTTTAAAAAAAAAAAAGGGGCTCCATCTGCCCTCACGGGTCGATGTAAATAAAGCCCCTTGGCAATATTGAGAGCAGGAAGCTCTGATCATTGTTTAATCACCTAGCTAACAGTGCTAGTTTGTGTGTTTAGTCACCAAAGGTTGCAGGAAGTCTGGAAATTTAAAGTACAATGTGTGTTTACATTCGACAGAAATACAAGCTCTAGCTTGCACAATAGTAGATCTGCTGTGTTATTCCCAGTATTTTCTTCAGTTCTCCTTAATCTTCATATTCTTCTTGCCAATCTGTTGCGATGCTAACCAAACCCTATTAGGTACATGGCTTACCTACAACTGCCGATTCCTCCATATAGCAAACAAAAATCCTCACGCGCGGTACAACCGTGAAGGATGTGAACAGGTACAAGTTCTGAAGTGAGAGAGTTAGGTCTCTCCTAGCAAGCCAGTCTCCTGCATACTGAGCTATTTATCTGAACTTCAGTTTATCACAAACAGGTTTCCTTCAATTGTGTGTTTTTCAAGGGAAGTGGGGAAAAAGCAAAAAAATGAACAACCTGGTACTACAAGTGACAAAAGTAGCAATGCCATTGTAGGCCAGCATTCACTTACCTCAAAACACAAAAATGAAGACAAGCACAGAAAAAGGAAAATCAGCTACTTCAGTTACTGACCTGTTCCTTTTCTCCACTTCACCCACAAGCTCATCAGTTGAAAACTGTCCACGGACTACAGTGATAAGATTTTTAATAACTTCTTCAGAGCAATCCACATCCAGCAGTCCACCCACCACTACTGGAAGCCTGCTGGGATTCACCTGCGCACAATGAGATACCAGAATTGGCAACAGATTTTTGTTTTCTTGATCAGCACAGAAAAAGCTGAAGTGGGTTAACTTAGCTGTCTACTCACGAATTCACTCTAGCTTTCTAGCCTGTTGCTTTTGTTGCCCCAAAACAGTTAGTCAAAGTCTTAATGTTTTGTGGTTGCAGAGTTTGTAGGTTTATAAAGCTTAAAAAAGGTCAATGTACTGAAATGCCACCCCAATGCTAGTGTTTTTTTTTTAAAATGTACATCACCCTGCTTCTGCAAGATTTCAGAATTCAAGCTATGCAAAATGTCAGAATCAGTACAAAGGAGGCCATTCTGCCCATTGTGCCTGTGCCAGCTGTTTGCTGTTCTTCTCCCCTTCAATGACTTTCAAAGATTTATCAGATTCCCCTTTAATACATTTAGAATCAAAGAGGTAGAGTAAGCAAGTAAGAAGGCAGATGGTACATGAGCCTTTATTACAAAAGAGAAAGGAGTTCGAAGTGTAAACAAGTCTTAGTGCAATGATACAGGGGCCTGGTGAGATCACATTTGGAGTAGTGTGCAAAGTTTTGGTCTCCTTCCCCAGGAAAGGATATATTTGCCTTAGAGGGACTGCTGTTAAAAAAGGTTCATCAGATTAATCCCTGGAATGAGGCGATGTCCTAAGATTGATTAATTCAGGCAATTTCACTAAAACAAAAAAATTAAAGGGTTTGACAGGATAGATGCTGGGAAGAGGTTTTCCCTGGCCAGAGGTTCTAGGGCAAGTATCTGAATTTAGGATTGAGAAATTTCTTCACTCAAGGGTCACGAACCTACAATTGGCTATCCCGGAGGACTCTGGATGCTCAGCAACTGAGTACATTCAAGGCTGCTAGATAGATCGGGAACTTCAAGGATACAGGGAACAGCGAGAGAGCAGGCAGAGTTAAGAAAAATCACTTATGACCTTACTGAATGGCCAAACAGGCTCAAAGGGCCAAATAGCCTACTTCATTGTGCGGAACTGACATTTAACAAGTTCTGATTCCCAAAACAGCAGTGGCAATCCCAAGGTGACTAGTTCGAAACAAACTTTGATGGTTTAAATTATCTCACTCACCTTCTGGACATAGATTTCGATATATTTCTGCAGGTTGTTGCGGTACAGGTACAGAACTAGGTCATGAACAAAGTCAAAACGGTCACACACAATGATCAGTGGGAGCTGGTCTGTCAGCTTAGCTTCCTGAAAACAAAGAACAGAATTACTGCATGGCACCAGAAGCTGTCAGTAAATAACTTAAATCAGGCTGCAATAGCTCAACTTCTGTTCAACTGAGAAGTGAACAGCTACATAGTCTGCCAGCACTTAAGCATCATTAACTCTTCCAATTAATTCCAAACTATGGATAAACAGGTCTCAGTTCTTGAAACTGAAATTGGGCATTCACAAACAGTGCTTACAGGAGCACTATAATACAGAGGTTTGAAATAACTTTACAAGTATTGCTAGAACATTTAAACTTCAAAGTTTGGAGTACAACTACTTATTCAAAGTTACAAACATTGAGGTGTGATCATGACTGAAAATTTGAGATTTGGAAAGAGGTTCTAGATGTTATGTAATAAATAGGGGAAGCAGATACAAACAAATTTGTTTGTATGACAAATTAAATAGTTCAGTGAACTTTGCCAGTCTAGTTAAAGATTTGTTGCTTCTTTTTCCTCCCTCAATCTAAAATGAAACTAATTCTCTTTCAAAAGAAAATTCAGAACTTAGTCAAATTTCTTGATGTCCATCTCCCTCTCAAAAATCACTATAAAAGAAAGGTAGGATTCCGGAGCAACAAGGCAGTGACTGTCATGAGCAGACAAACGTAAATAACTCAAACCCAATCATTACTGAATAGGTACAATGGAAGGCAATTGAATGGAAAAGTGGTCATTAACCTGGAGTATACAGAAGATGCTGTGCCCCCCCAACCCCTCCCATAAAAAAGTCACTGACACCACTAATTTTAGTTTTAATTCTAGATAGCTTTGATGCATAATGCCAATCAGATCATTGCAAAATTTAAATATTGAAACAGAAAGTTGGTAGCAGTATTTAATTCAAGTCAGTTGCCAAACTACAGATACAAGGCAAGACCCAATTTAAAATTCTTTAGCGGCAATTCGACAATGACATTTCTGAATCTGAGGACTGGGTGATCTAATAGTATGGCAAATTCAATTTGCTTCAATATAACTGGTCATGTTTAAATCTGTTGAACATTACTAACACATCACTTTGAAAAATGAAAATAACCTCATGCTACTGAAATGCCAGATCAAATTAAGACCTGCATTGTTAAAGAAAATCTCAATCACAAATGATAGGATGAATCGAAACATCCACCTCTGAAAAAACCATATGGCTTAAAATACCAAGTGAAGGTTCTCCCTCCTTCCCTTAAGGGAATTTACTTCAACAGCTTGTTCAATGCATCACTGAAGCATTAAAGAAACCCAGGTGGAGGATTATCTGTCCATCTTAATTTGTGGGGCAAAGTCCTGTGGCAAGGCCTGATTTACAGAGTAAACAGTATTAATTCAAAATTCAAACACTAATTCAGCAAGGTGCAGATGAACAGTGAAGTATTTAAAAGCACTGTCTGCAGAAAAACTTGATATTGATCAGCAAGCCATGAAGATTCAGCTCACTATTGAAGAGGTTTGCACATCTAATAACTCAGCCATCTACTGGTGATCAAGTTTCATTAACTGCATTTTACAAGTAACTCATTTTGCTCAATAAGTGATTCTTCAAAAGACATTATCCAATAGTTGGGACACCAGGGAAAAGATATAGCCATTTAGCAGCCATGTATGACAACATATAGAAATAAACGCAGCAAGTGCTGGTCTGGTAACATGTGGAGAAGGAAAAACAATTCCATTTTTTCAAAAGGTGGTGGCATTGTGGTATTGTCACTAGTAATCCAGAGTCCCAAGGCAAAGCTCTGGGGACCCAAGTTCAAATCCCACCATGGCAGATGGTGGAATTTACATTCCATAAAAATCTGGAATTGAAAGTCTGATGACCATGAAACCATTGTTAGTTGGTAGAAAAACCCATCTGGTTCACTAATGTCCTTTAGGGAAGGAAGCCTACTATCCTTACCTGGCCTACATAGTTGACTCAAATGCCCTAGCAAGCCACTCAGCTGCTAAACAAAAAACAAAAGAGGAATAAAACCAGGCAGACCAGTGACTTTGGGGCTGAGTTAAGCAACAGCCTGACAGTCTTACAGGTACTTAGAATCATGCCTTACAATATTCCAGATACCAATATCACCATCTCTGGTTACATCCTGTCCCATAGAACAGACCTAGGCGAGGTGGTGGTATACAGTTGTGTGGGCTTGTCCTGAGAGTCTGGAGTCTCACGGCATCAGGTCAAACATGGTAATCAGCAGGCAGTTTCCTTGCTATGTACTGCCCCCCTCAGCTGATTAATCAGTACTCCATGTTGAACACCACTTGGAGGATGCACTGAGGGTGGTAATGGTGCAGAACTTCAATGCCCATTACCAAGAGTGGCTTGGTTGCACCAATACAGACCAAGCCCTAAAGGACATAGCTGAGTCTGTGGCAAGTGGTGAGGGAACCAAAGAGTGAAAACCATACTTGACATCATCCTAAATATGCCCACCATAGATGCATCTGTCAAAGGACAGTAATCAGTAGGACATCACAGTCCTTGTGGGGGTGAAGCCCCATCTTCTGTTGTGGCACAGTGCTAAATGGGATAGATTTCAAAGATCTAGCAACCCAAGACTGGGCAACCATGATAAGCTGTGGACATCAGTAGCAGAATTGTACTCAACCACTATCTGTAACCTTATGGCCCACTCTACCATTACCAGGTCAGGGGGTCAACCCTGGTTCAAAAAGGAGTTTTAGGGCATTCTCAGAGCAGCACCAGGCATACCTAAAAATGAGGTGTCAACTTGGTGAAGCTACAACAGGTCTAATTCTGTACCAAACAGTAAGCAATAGAACAAGCTAAGTGATTTCACAATACAATCCTGCTATATTTAGTTGTGAAAGGTGGTGGGCATAAAAACTTACTGGAGGACACAGCTCCACAAACATCCCCATCCTCAATGATGGGGGAAGCCCAGCACAGCAGTGTTGCAAATGCTTCAGCCTCATCTTTTGTAATCTTCAGCCAGAAGTGTCAAGTGGATAATTTCATCCTGGCCTCCTTCAGAGAGAACCAAGGAGGGAAAACCATACTAATCATCATCCTCAATCTGCCCACAACAGCCAATTCAATTCACTCCTTGATAGCAAGAAACAGCTGAAGGCACTGGATACTGCAAAGGCTTTGGGCCCTGACATTGTGGCAATAGTACTGAAGACTTGTGCTCCACAGCTTGTTGTGCCCCAGCCAAGTTGTTCCAGTACAGCCACAATGCTGGCATCTACCTGACAATGTGGAAAATTTCCCAGGTATGCCCTGTACAGAAAAAGCAGGACAAAAATCAACCCAGTCAAATACCCCATCAATCTACCCTTGATCAGTGCGATCAAGCGGCACTTGCTTAGCAATAACCTGCTCACTGACACTCAGTTTGGGTTTCACCAGGGCCACTCAGCTCCTGACCTCATTACATCCTTGGCTCAAACCTGGACAAGGTGAGGTTAGTGTGACTGCCCTTGACATCAAGGCAGCTTCAAGGAGCCCTAGCATAACTGGATTCAATGGTAATCAGTGGGAGGAAAACTCTGCTGGTTGGAGTCATACCTAGCATAAAGATCAAGGTCAATCATCTCAGTGCCAGGACACCACTGCAGGGTAGTTTTCTATTCCCAACCATCTTCAGCTGCTTCAATGACCTTCCATCATAAGGTCAGAAATGCTCGCTGATGACTGCATGTTCAGCACCATTCAACTCTTCAGATACCGAAGCAGTCCAAGTCCAAAGGCAGCAAGACCTGGACAATATCCAGGCTTGGGCTTATAAGTGACAAGTAACATTACCTGAATGACCATCTCCAACGAGAGAGAATCTAACTATCACCCTTGACATTCAATGGCATTACCACTGGACTCCCCACTAACATCCTGAGGGTTATCACTGACCAGAAACTAAACTGGACTAGTCATAAATACTGTTACTATAAGAGCAGGTCACAGACTAGGAATCCTGCAGCAACTAGCTCATCTCCTGACTCCCCAAAGCCTGTCCACCATTTACAAGGCATAAGTCAAGAGTGTAAAGGGATACTCTCCACTTACCTGCATGAGTGCAGCTTGACGACACCACCACCCAGGACAAAGCAACCTGCTTGATTGGCATCCCATCCACAAGCATTCACCCCCTCTACCACCAACATAGCAGCAGCGTATGCCATCTACAAGGTGCACTGCAGCAACTCACCAAGACTCCTTAGGCAGAACCTTCCAAACCTGTGACCACTACTATCTAGAAGTACAAGGGCAGTACAAATGGGATCACCACCATCTGGAAGTTCCCCTCCAAGCCACTCACCACCCTAACTTGGAAATATATCACCATTGCTTCACTGTCACTGGAACTTCCCCTCCCACCCCCCCAGACAGCATTGTGAGTGTACCTACACCACATGGACTGCAGCAGTTCACCATCACCTTCAAGGACAATTAGGGATGGGCAATAAATGCTGGGCTAGCCAGTGATGCCCACACCCTTTAAGTGAATAAACAAATTTTTTTTGAATCTGAGGAAACGAGGTATGAGGATTAGGTAGGAAAATGGTTAATGGCAGAGCAGGGTTGAGGTGCTTATGGTCTACATTCCTGATTCTTTTTCTGTTCTAATGTAGGATATGCAGCAGCTAATTTTAAAGTTTGTTTTATGGGTACAATGGGCAGGTGTGATGTGCTCACTAACTTTAGTGAGCCAAAATACCATTTCAAACAAGTTTGCTCATATTTGGGAGGAGGAACCTCAAATTGGAGTAAGGTGACCTTCACTAGAACAACTTAGGCAGGGCCTTGCAAAAGGATAGTGCCTCCGGCAACAGCGCTCCTTCAATTAGATTGCAAGCCAATCATTTCTCAGAGGCAAGAATCCAACAAAATGGGCAATCTGCTGTTAAGACACAAAAATGGAAAAAAAGGAGGGGGCAAAGGGAGGCACAAGTACAATCTTAAATACCTTCAGGAAGTTCTTCACACGTTCCGAATCATAGCAGTTGCTCTCACGACATATACGCTCAACTTCTTTAATTTGCCCAGTCTTGCATGCTGCCTGAATATACTTGAAGTGAACATCTGGCTCTTGACTGAAATTCACAATGGATCCAAGGAAATAAAATAAACCTAATTGAAGAGAACATGAGGCACAGGTAAAAACTCAAATTAGCTTTAGGCAAACATTTAGAACTGGAGTAGAATGGTGTGGTAATGTTCATTTGGAATCGTAGCATTATACTCCACAGAATACAAGTCAACGTCAAAAACCAGTCCATTAGCCTGCTTGATATCATGTCTTATTAGCAATTTAAGAGCAAGGCAGTCAGCTGCACCAGATTAAACTATTTGTATTTGTAATAAGAGTTTTTGGGAACATCTTTCACTAAGTCAGGTCATGTCAAAAGGAAGAAAGAATGCATTTCTACTTGTCCAATTGATTTTAACCTCTAGTGTGAAAGTGGTATTAAGAGTCAGAAGCAGATCTGCTCCCCTAAAAAAGAGGGAACCTACCCTCTTCTACAGGTAGCTCTGAAGAATTGAATCTGTTTACTTCTCATGGGAAAATTGAATGTGTTCCTTACATCGCTGTTTTCCTCAAGAAAAACCTCTCCACACTTATCCACTTTAGCAAAATGTTAAAAAAAATCTTCATTTGGTTCTTGAATACTGCTCAGTTGCTGCCATTTTAAGCAATTTTAAACTCATTGGATATTTTAAGCTGTGACAGGTAAATGGAGATAAATTGTAGCTCCAGTGTAGCAGAAAAAGTTTGTAGCAAATTTGTGAAAGGTTGGAAAAGCTCATTGCCTGGATGGCTGAGCCAATGGAACTAAGCCAATCTAAAATCCCTCTGATAAAGTCCGCTGCAACATTACTTGGGAAGGGGACAAGTAATGAAAGTTCAGATAGATGAGCCAAGTGTTTGAGTGAGCACCTTGAAAGTAGTGACAATAATAGGAGCAAGTTTAGGGTCCACCAAGCAAAAGGTTAGTACCAAAACAAATCACTGAATTGGAGTACTGCAGATCTAGAAAGCTAAGTGCACGGAGGGGTTTAAAAAATTGACAGGACTGTAGATTAGTGATTTAAGATCAAGTTGCAGAGTATACACACAATTAGAAAAATGGAAACTGCAGTTAAATCTTTCCAATTGAACAAAAACAGCAATTTGTTATTTACATCAATTTGCACTAGATTTGGTGATTTTTGTTCAAGACCTTTGCAGTACAGTCAAGATCAATCCTGTAAAATAAGGAAACTGGAAGTTTAGCAAAAGTCATTTATTAAGGAGTATTGTACTGTACAAGGATCAGGCATTATACAAAGGTGTTACAAGTCACTTCTGTGCTGTGAAACAACTTACCTTCATAGCTCTTAAAGGATTCAAAAAGTTCCACCAATGACTGTGTGCCAAGTTGCTCATGGTACTTGGATGCTACCTGCACACAAAGCTGAAGATTCTGCCGGATGTTAGCCGACAACATGGCACGCAAGCACTCAAGGGAATCTTCTACAGAGAGTGCACCGAAAAAGTTCACGAGCCACTAGGAGGGGAGATGAAACAATTAAACCCTCTTTTTCTGCAAGTGCCTCACTTATGGATGAATCAAGTGCAATCATAAATGTTTAGGTTAGAACTAGCTGGAAGAGGGATTGCATTTGTATCTGAACCGCTTCACAAAAATTTTGAAATGAAGACAAAAATGCCAGGATCTTTACAGCCAAATCCCACAGTGGAATGAAATCAAGTAGAGACAAAATTAGTGTACTTTGTGGTGATAAAAGGTCTGCCAGGAGACCAGGAAAACATCCTGTGCAAAGCGTCATAGGATACAGATGTGGAATTTAACACCCACTTCTCCAGCCACATAGCCTCTTAAATATCACAATCCATGCTGGCGAGTTTCTTCAGCAAGAGCAACACCTAACATTTGTTTCATTCACTTATTGGTTCTCAATCTTGAAAGCAGATTAATTCTAGGGGATAGATGGGATAGTTAAATTCCAACAGGTTTATTATATTTCCTGTAAGTGCTATGTTTTGGGTGTGGGAGAAATATTACCAAGCCAGAACTGCTTTTCAGCCAGGGTCACTGGGGATCAAAGCTGGTTGATCCAGACAATTGAACTTTCATTGCTACCCCAACTCAGCTATGAGCAATCAGACTCCTCCAGCACAATGAGCTGCTCTTCAATGGCATTAACCATTCTCAAACTACTTCAAATTATCAAGAGATTAACGCAGTGTTAACATTCGCAGTTGGTAAATGACTTGGGCCTCGGTAAAATTTGGAAGACAATGCTCGAGCAGTTCCTTTTCCAGGTTTCATCACATGCTACTAGGAATGCAAATTACAGATGTGGCTTTCCTACCTTATAGAAACATAGAGACTAGGAGGAGTAGGCCATGATCAATATGATCATGGCTGATCCTCTATCTCAACCCCATACCCCTTGATGCCCCCAATATCCAAGAATTTATCAATTTCTTGATCATACTCAGTGACCCAGCCTCCACAGCCTCCTGTGGTAGAGAATTCCACAGGTTGACCACCCTCCGAGTGAAGAAATGTTTCCTCAGCTGTCCTAAGTGGCCTGCCCTGAACCCCGAGACTGTGGTCCCTGGTTCTAGACTCCTCAACCAGGGGAAACATCCTCCCTGCATCCAGTCTGTCTCACCCCATTTGAAACATAGAATTTTATATCAGATCCCCTCTCATTCTTATAAACTCTAGCGAATAGAGGCCCAGTCGAACCAATGTCCTCATACAACAGTCCTGCCATCCCTGGTATCAGCCTAGTGAACCTTTGCTACATTCCTATGACAAGTATATCTTTTCTTAGGTAGGGAGAGCAAAACTGCAATCAATACTCCAGGTGTGGTCTCACCATGGCCCTGTAGAATTGCAATAAGACATTCCTACTTCTGAACTCAAATCCTCTTGTAATGAAGGCTTACATACCATTTGCCTTCAAAATTTCTTGCTGCACCTTCCCATTTACTTTAATTGACTGGTGTACAAGCTCACCCAGATCCCTTTGTACATCCACATTCCCCAAAATATCACCACTTAATACTCTGCCTTCGTTTTTCACACCGAAGCATATAACTTTACATTTATCCACGTTATATTGCATCTGCCATGTGTGGGCAAACAACTTGTCTAAATTGCCCTGAAGCCTCCTTGCATCCTCCTCACAACCCCACCAATTTGTGTCATCAGCAAACTCGGAAATATTGCATTTAGTTCCCTCAACCAAGTCATTTATATATATATCGTGAATAGCTGGGGCCCAAGCACTGATCCCTGCGGTACACCACTAGTCACCACTGCCTGCCACCTGGAAAAATACCCATTTATTCCCACTGTTTCCGGTCGTCAACCAATCCAGGGTAGAGCATGAGCCTCTGCAGTTCAGCAGCTGGGCATGAATATCCCACAGGAAGCGAGTACTCATGAAACCATCAATTCTAAAGAGGAAAAATTACCAATTTGGTTTATAAACATCCTGGCTGACTTTTTGCATTCATGCAAGCCTGAAAAATGTACTTGTTTGAAGTTACCTGCCTTTACCAAAGCCACCAATTCCATACAGCTATCCTGCCAGTCATTGACTTATTTCCTTTACAGTCAGGGTTACTTTCAAGAGAGACTTAATTATGTCTCCATTCCATTAAGACTATTTGTGACATCTGTTAAGTGTGTAATTTCAGGAACATAAATGAACAGACTCAACTCCATATTTGCTCATGCAAAAGCTGACATTTACTGGATTGTAGTTTTAATCAGTAGCTTACTGCATATATTTAAATTTCACATATCTGAATAGTACATTAGGAACTACATACATTTTTCAGGTCAATGGCTTCCAAGTTAATGGGTCTGAATCAACACTAGCTTTATTAAAAAGGTTTACAAAGCCAATCATTAGGACATGGATAGATTTTTATTCTCTAGTCTCCAAATGGTCTCATACATCCAGAAGCCACAGGAGACAGCAATTGTCTGAATAAGGGAACTGAATGCAGAATTAGGAATTGGAGACACAGTGCCAGGTTGTCTTGAAGACAAAATCCTTGCCACTACGCGGCTACTTTAAAAAAAGTGTCATGAGACTTAACCATATCAAAAGCTGCATTTTACTGGAAATCTTCTATTGCTTGCCCAAATATTTAAATCAGTGTACTTAAATTCATACCTCAGGGTTCAAAAGATGGGTGTGAACAACAGCACGCTTAATGTCATACAGGTCTGTATAGTGCTCCAAAGCCCTCTGCAGCAAGCCAGCCTTTTCACACAGCTGGGCAATATGGGCTCGATCATAGTGAGTGAACATCTGGTTTCCAAGGATTGCATCAGCAACCTGAGAAAACAAAGTCCTATTAGTAAGCACATTAGTCATGCACATAACCCCATGAACTGCAATAATCAGCTGCTACAATTGACTAGATTAAGATGTAACAGTGTGGAGGTCATATTTTAGAGACTCAGCATATTGTGCACAAGATACAGAAGCAGATCTCTTAGCCCTCCAGAGAAATGCTGAATTAGCAGTAACATATTAAAGTACCTCTGTCTTTTGATTATTAGCCAACATGCAAGCTAATGTTCAACCAGTAAGGACATTAAGTAGAATGTTTTATAAATGTATTGACGTTCAGTAAATTTAAGCCTCCATCTGTAATTAAAGGTGGGGATGACAGTTCCAAATTGATTATACAACATTCAGTAGATGTTTTCTGGTTCACATGGAATGTTGTATGTAACCTGAAATTTTAAACAATATTCAAACCAGAGAGTCAGAACTCCAGGCTGTAACATTGCAATTTTAAATTGATCTAAAGAACCTAATGCCAAGACCGGTAAACTGACCTTGACCAAAAGGTGGCAGTGCCTTAATCTACTGCATCAGCTGAAGTGAGAACTTGAGGAATCAAAACAATAGATTTGCATTAAATCTCATGTGGCCCTCAATGCTTTCCATAAACAGGCCCTAGTTCATTCCATGGTCCAATACACTGTCCCAAGAACCCAAGGCCATGCCCACACTGCACCAAATCCCTTAACGCTAGCACACAATGCTTTAGATGTGCAACATTGTGCAAAGTCAATGTTTATTTGCAATATAACACAAATAGTGCCACTGATAAAGACTACTCCAGACAAGGACAGCTTTGAAGACTGGATTACATTTGTCAGATTATTTAGCCCTCAAGATACTGCAAGGAGAAAAGAGTTGGAAAAAAAAGTCAATAATATTTAAGCAAGACATCATTAATAAATATTGTATCATTGAAAAAAAGGGCATTTAATCAGTTCTTCGAGAACTTATCTGACCAGAAATATTGAAATGAACAGTGAAGGGTATAGGATTAAAACAAAAAACTACTGCGGATGCTGGAAATCCAAAACAAGAACATAATTACCTGGAAGAACTCAGCAGGTCTGGTAGCATCGGCGGAGAAGAAAAGAGTTGACGTTGCGAGTCCTCATGACCCTTCAGCAGAACTGCTGAAGGGTCATGAGGACTCGAAACGTCAACTCTTTTCTTCTCCGCCGATGCTACCAGACCTGCTGAGTTTTTTCAAGGGTATAGGATTGTTGTTCTCAAACTAAAGAAACAACCCAAAACACTAAGTATAACCAGTTCATAAAGTACATTTCCCACCTGTGGTGCATGAATCAGATTCATTTCAAGTAGACGAGTTTGTAAGTGACCCTCAGAAGGTCTATTATTCTTCAAAGCATCCAATAGGAAAGAAGTACATTGCTGGATCAGGTTATTCTCCATAAATACATCCACAATCTGGAAGGGAAACAGAGCATTAACTTCAGGAACTTGCACAGTTCTTCAGGTTTAGTTATCAGTGTTCATCCATATAGATCAAAATCAAAATTGTCAGATTGGATTTTTAGCCTGCTGAGAGAGTCAGCTGATCCTAGCTAGGGAAGCTGTTCTGTCAGGAAGACAAGATTCCTGCTCTTGACAGTTATCCAGCCGATTATAATTGAAGGAACATGGGGAATGCCTGGTAACAACAAATTGGGCTCTGCTGTGACACCCTCCACAATCAAATAGCCTAACAATTACTGGTTAGTCTTTTGATTCAGGGGGTGGGAGTGCTGCCTCCCAAACCACAACTGACACATGGTTCCAGGTTCAGGTCCCACTCCTGGATTTCAGCACAAAAATCAAGACAGACACTCCCGTGCAGTACTGAGGGAGCACTGCAATGTGGGAGGTGCTCACTTTTGGATGAGATGAGATGTTAAACTGAAGTCCCATCTGCCTGCTCAGGTGGATGTAAAAGAATGGGTGTTATCTCTGGTGTCTTTAGAGAATACTCATCCCTCAAATCAAACGTTACAAAACAGATGTTTATTATTAACTGCATCCATAAATGTTGGCAGAATACAGATGTTAATCTGTGATGCTGATACAACCAAGAGAAGCAGAACCAACTTGAAGAATGCCATTTGACAGAGACACCAGAAGTCTGCGGGACGATCCACAGTTTCAGGGGAGGGCAAGTGTGCGCAGATATTCAAAATACGGAAAGTATTAAGCCAAACCTCGATTATAAAAATTTAAATCACTTACATGAAGGTAACTGGAGGAAAAAGATCAATTCCTTCAAAGTTGACATGTAAAATACTATCACTCAAACTGTAGAGTGTAAAACATTCTAAAAGTCACTCAAATTTATTTAGGTTTTACCCTATTTTACTGTTCTAGATTATATTTGTAAAGAATTTCAGGGACAAAGTCCAAAAAATCCACAATCCTGCCATCATGAGCATTTATTAGTCTATTGTACAACAGGGTAGTCCAGTTCATGCAATTTGCAGAAAAAGGTTACTCAATTTCTTCATTTCTGCTTGCACTTTAACAGAAGTGCAAAATGCTGAGAGATCATAAACCAGCTTGCACAATTGCATTAAAGCATACTTTAAAGTACAATTGCACAAAAAGAAACTTTCATGAAGTTATACTGATCAAATTTACAGAAAGTCAAAAAGTTGCACAAATACAATGTGAAGCTGCTGCTTATCAAATGAAGATCAGAGTTTTGGATTGTTTGATCCTATAGGCCACATTAGGCAGAGAAATGAAAAATGCAATTTTCCACATTATTTCATCCAAACTTCCATTAACAAAATCTACACTAATTCCCAGAAACCAACAACCCACAGCAGTACTAATAATAGCAAGTGACTAATGATCAAGTTTGACTCAGCACCACTCATCCCCAGCTAAAAATCAGAAGGCACACATAAGGAAACCAAAGCTTAGGCCAAGTGCTGTGACTGACCTGATTGATATTAGCTAGAGGTTCCTCGTCCTGGACAAGCATCTGTGCAAATTGAAGTCCTTGGTCAGGGCTCACCCGCATAACATTTCTCAGCAGGAAGACCCAGTCAGGAGTGTAACCAACCTGTCAACACAGATTCACACCAAATCATAACTTGTACTAGTCTGAAGTCACTGAAACAAGCAACTGCTGCACCTCATGAGACAAGTAATTATATCTTGTGGCCATTATTTTTTGCTGATACTCTGAAAACCAATATACAAGGGTTTGCATAATGCAAGTTCAAGTACATGAAGATTTACAAATAGTTCTTTTAATGCACATTTGCTTTAAGCTCAAGCATTTTCTAGCAGTGTTAATAGGTTATGAATAATACACTTAACAGGCACCATTTCCAATGGAGCAGGTAATTCATTTAGGATAGAAGACAATACCTTTTTTGCATAGAGAACAATTTTCTGGAATTGCCCAGTCTCCGCAAAGCACTGTATAACTTTATTTGGCACATTGGCTCTGAGATAGACACTCAAGGCTAGTGTGGGATCAGCTGTCTTCACCAAGTCCCCCAGCTCCTCAGAACACTCCAGCTACAAAAGTTCAAAGTACACAGTGAATTGTAAAATCTGTAGATATTGAAGTGGATGCACTCCACCACAAGTGCTTAAAACTGCATTTTTATTGCATTCATAAAATACTCTAGGTCTTGACAAGCCAGACTACATTCTCCTAGTGGAGAAAACTTGTTACCTTGTCTTCCTTTAGCCATTTTTCCAGCAGCTGCTTGCGGCCTTGCTGCAAGACAGGTCGGCAGAGTTCCAATGATTCATACTTGTTCAGCTGTCCCTGATCAAGGAGTATCCCAAAATACTGGAGGAGAGGTGAAGCTTGCCCTGGCTGGGCTGGGACAGTCTGGAATTTTCTAATAGTGTCTGGAGTCCTCAGAATACCCTAATAATTGAAGACAGTATTAACTCCAAAAGGCATTTAATGCCACAGGTGCCAATTTAATGTGCAAAACTGCATACATTTAGTATAAACTGATTTTACCCACCACACATTTGAGGATTGGTTTTAGGGTGTACCCTCCCACACACACACTGAATTATTGCAGAGTTTATGACTCATGCTCAAAATTATTTGATGAATGCATCAATTTTATCACCACACTGGAATGTACTATTGAAAATAACAGATGTACAAAAATTTAATGGACTATAGCCCACTGGTTCCAAGCTGTTGCATCACATGGGCCCAGCAGTGAAACAGATTTTGCTGACCTTTCTCAAAGTAAAATAAGCCCTGGTTAGAATTGAGGAAACCCACCAACACCATTAGCATTTATATAGATCTCGCCTTAGTAAATGGAAGAGAGATTAAGAGGGGTGACCAAAAAGCTTAGTCAACAAGGGTGGGTTTTAAGAAGGCTCTTAAAATGGGGGAGGGAAGGAACTCAGAGACTGGAGTCAGGAACAGAGTTTGTGGGAGCGTAGGGCTGGAGTAGGTGGAGTTAAAGAATGGGCAAGCAAGGCCATGAAGGATTAGATTTTAAAATTCATATCCTTATTCTCTGTGGGAAAGAGTCAGAGGTCAATTTAGGTCAGCACGAACAAGGGTGATGGGAAAGTGTGACACCTACAAGCACTTGTGGACAAACTGAAGTTTCAATAGCACAAAGGCTGGCTGTTGACAAAAGCAGTATTGGAATACTGAATCTGGACGCAAGGGCATAACAAAAGTATAAGAATTCTAGAGCAGGTAGGGGGATGTTCCAGTTTGAAGCAAGTGGCCTGAGGTAGAGGATATTGGGATGAAAGCTCAACTAGAGGATAAATAAGAATAGGAAGCTCACAGCAGTTGTGCAGAGACAGTGGCTAGGAAGGGGAATGGAATTGGCAGCAAGGGAGAGTTTGCGGGTATTTTTTGCTGTATCCTTATGAACAGCAACCAAAAGGTGCCATCGTGGTCCTTGAGAACAAGGCAAGGCAGATAAGGTAGCTGAGAGTTTACCCAAGGAAGATTCTAGCACAGGATAGCTAGATGGCTTATCCATCCCTCAGTTGGGAAATAGGCTAAAGTGGAAGTCAATACAAACAAATCCAGCAAATTCCAACATGCAAACCTTCAGTACTGTTCTTTAAACTAAAGTTCAGATCAAAAATTGTCATGACAAATCGGAAGTTTCAAGAAAAAGGTTCATCTTCACAAGCAGGTGTTGCCTTTAAAAGGAACAGAGAAGTGTTAAATGCACACACCTTTGGTGCAGATGCAGCTACTTTCGCAGCTTCAGCATAGTTTCCTTGTGCAAACAAAGTATTAAACTTTCGTGCGAAGAGTTCCTCAGCACCAGCAAGGTTGCTTCTTACAGCCATACGCAGGGCCAAGTCTGGGTTTTGGAGCACATTAGTGGCATAATTAACAATATTTTCCTCTTCCACACAGACAGATAATACCTGCAAGTAGAAATCGCGTAATTAAAGGAACATTCAGCATACCAAGGCCTCTATAGAGGTGACAATTTACAGTAAAATGCAAGCAAATCATGTGCAAAGTTTAGCAGAATGTAATCTGCATCTAAACTCATTTAGTCATATCCAAGAAATCTCAATAGTTCAAGTGCTGGGTATACAGGACAGTTAAATAGTAAAGGTTCTACAACTGGCACTTTACATCCCTGGGCTAGAAAAAAAAAGGTATCCAGCTGCACATACACAGAGCAAGATCCCAGTGTTAAGTGCCTTGCACTTAATGATGAAGTGCATGGTCACTTGTGATTTCCATGCTATGCCAAGGAACCGATTTCCTTTATGAAAAGGAAGAGAAGTGGCTTTTGCAGTAAAAAGTTCCCTTACAAAAATTTCCAATGTGTTTCTGGACTTTAGCTTGTCTTGCCACATTCCACTTTGTTGCTCAGGGACACTACTGCAAGCACTTCATTATATGCCCTTGCAAGCTAAGCATTATACACAAACAATTAGGAAGCAGCACAGTAACTCTTCAAACAAAAAAAAACTTCAGCTTCCTCGTTAGAGGTCGAGAAACTTGAAATCCTTCAGCAGATAACATACCTGTCCTTTTTTATTGACTCCAATAATACCAGACGTGGGTTCGTGGGGGGCGGTCACAAAAATGGTCTCAGCACTAATACGGTTCATATAGATACAGGCACCAGACTCCAAGTCATACAAGTGGATGTAGCCATACTTAGTAATAAGATATATAACTCCATATTTTGTTCCAATCTACAAAAAAATTGCAGTTATACACAGAACAGAATTCTATCACACTTCCGCATACTTCCATGTATAGAAGTTTATTTTTACCTCTAGGATACCAATTACAAGAATAGATCAATGTTATATCAATACCTAGGGTGGGTGGATTTTAAGCTGGCATTGTACAACCCAATAGAAAAAAAGGAACATGAAGATTGTTAAACACTTGTCCGAGTCCTGAGACGACATTGCCACTCAGCTCTATGTTGTTATCGACCGTGCCTGAGACTTCAATTTCAGTTTTGTGCCAAAGAGGTTGCTATAGCAGAAAGCTAGTGTGCTTGATTGATTCAGAGCTCAGGACCCTGAACTGCAGAAATGGTACAACAGCAAGACATAGTTCTCCCAAAAATCCTTCAC
Source organism: Cetorhinus maximus (assembly GCF_964194155.1). NCBI lineage: Eukaryota > Metazoa > Chordata > Chondrichthyes > Lamniformes > Cetorhinidae > Cetorhinus > Cetorhinus maximus. The sequence goes on from NC_135890.1 coordinate 116,395,967, forward strand.
TTATGCAGTTAAGTGTCAACTAAAGGCAAAAGTATTTTTACAGTTTAACAAAGTAACTTAATGCCATTGTGTGCCACTCATTACAAAACTTACAATGACTTTGAGGGCCCTGATTTCAGCCAAGGATACTGTTTACTGCAGGGAAACCCCACAAAAAGGAGGGTGGAAAGATAATCTTACTTCTAAATTAACACATTAATCCTTCTACTGTTCAAAGAAAAGGGATTGAACATTTTTCTGGTATCCACACCAGTCTTTGAAGATGTGTGCAGAATGTGACTGAGAGGGTACTTACACCAGTCAAATTAGACTGATGGAAGCACAACTGTCAAATGCAGTCCTCTGGCAGAAGGTACAACTGCTGAACTTGTTCACCTGACACTGGCTCTGCATTACAAATTGGTTAGTAAATATTTACTTAATCTTTCACAAAGCCTTACAGTTCTAAATATTGCACCAAATTGTTCGCAAATAAGACACTTGACAGCCCAGGTTTGTCATTTACAATTTTGCTTTTGTTAAAGCAAAACACATCAGTAGAATCTTCATGACAAGGCAGCTGCACACTCCTTTAATAGTGTGCAACATGCACAGTGGCTGATCTCAAGCAGAGTTTAAACTGAAGTTCACACTTACCTGCATTGCTACTGGAAAATCAGTTTGGGCCTCAGGAGGGAAAAACACATCCACTGCTCTCTTTGTGAAAGGCTGGTTTCCAGCAGCTGGTTGACCTACTTCTATTATATGCAACTGCAAGATATTTTACACGTTAGTTTCAAAAAGCCAGGGCATACGTTTTAGTGACACAATGCAGTTACATAGCCAATTCCCAGGTGAATTATCCGGGATGTGATGCATCACATTGCATAACAGTTACCCATACACCATTTACTAGTTATAATTTTATGGCAATGCTGTTTTCCAAAGTAGCTTGTATTAGGTGAATCAGTACAATTCTTGAAAGTAAATATCAACTCAGGTAGGATTTAAACTTTAACATTTGCAGAATGTTAAATGGGTTGAAAATGAACTGCCACGAAGTCTCCATGAAGCAGTTGAGGATTTATTAAAACACTGACTCTGCAACTTACCTTCCCTCCAGCCTGACTGCGCACTGCAAAGCAAAAGAGGGTTGATGGTGTAGGATTCTCTTCCAGTTTGAAGTCAGCAAAGGCTGCAGCATGCCCCTCAATCGGCTGAGATACCTTTCTGTCTACAGAGTACAGCTGCATTGCACCAACTACTCGGTTTTGCTAAATGTGGAAGGGAAGTTGAAAGGAGTAATCAGTTCAGCATGTTCAGTTGCCATCAGCCCTGAAGTGCACTACCTACAATCTACACCCGATTAGCAAGGCCACTAGCAAAGTGAATGGTTGAATTTCTAGCACAGAAGAACTACTAGACTATTGTGGACCTGAATAGTATTCTATTACTAAATCTGGGACTTGTGTGTAAAATTATATTCAACCTTACAAGGTGAAGCTGTCAATTTTGTTTTGAAATCTTTCATTTTAGACACCCTTACCCAAGGGCTGTTTTAATAAATGCACACAAAATGAGGGAAGTTGAACTTGGGATCCAATGTCCAGCTATTTACTTTTCTCAAAGTTGGGTCATGTCTTCCTTCAACTGCACCACAGCACATTCTAGCAACTATCAAGGTATGACGGGAGATTGTTTACAAGTCAGTTGTAATTGCAAGAATCTCTAGTAGGCTCTTGCTCCTTGCTGGGCCACCATGATGACAAGTGTCAGTCAAGGCGATTGTTGGTTCATACACCTTTACTCAGAAGGCTGGCCTGAAAAACCATGCTATCGACTGAAAATGTAATCCTGTGCTAGTAGATAAAGCACAACTGCATTTCCTCCAAAACGCATGGACAGTGAGCATTCCACCAAAGGGCTGCATGGATTTCCAGTATTGATGTGTCAGGGCAACTAGCTGGGAGACTGACCCAGCTCAAAGCGTTTCAGGTTGGCACTAAAACATGTTTGGCCTTTTTGGCTTCAACAGAGGGAGAAAGAGATAGAATGGCACAGGAGGATCTATTAAGTGGGCAGATTTGGCCAAAGTTCCCCATGGTCTGCAATACACAATTGCTATACAGCCTTGCCTTCATGCAGAGTTTAACACCAACACTATCAAGTTAATAGCACCAAAGTGTTGGTTTTTAAAGTGGTTTAGAATTGTCAGTCTCTGACCAAGTTAAAAAAATACACGATTGGAATTTCTGGCAACTAGAAAAATCAAATTGTGGAAGAGAGTTTTGGCAAGTGTGATTTGAGCATCTGTGACTACAAATTATTAAAACTGGAATCCAATGTTAAATACCTCTATTTTCTGCCTCTAAGTTCATGCAGACAAAAGCAGCAAAAGCCCTCTGGGACATTCAAGGTCCTGAAACTAGCTAGGAAGAAATAAGGGGAAAGCTGGTCACCTGAGAAGGAACAGGCACTTGTATAGCACTTTCCACAACCTCAAGATGTCCCAAAGTGCTTTATAGGCATAAACTACTTTAAGTGTAGTCAACATGGAAAGTGGCAGCCTACAAAGATCTCAAACAGCAATGAGATAACATGTTTCAATGATGCTGCTCAAGGGATTAAGTATTGGCCAGGGCACCATTTCTCTTCGAAATAGTGCCATGGATCATTAGATCAGCCTGAATAAGCAGACAGGGCCTATATTTTAAATTTCCGATCTGAAGGATGCACTTGCAATGCTTCAACTTAGCCACTGATAACTGTAGTATTAACACTTTAAACTTGGAGTGGAAGAAATCAAAATCGCAATGAGCTAAGGATATATGGCTTTAAAAAAAACTTACTACAGCGATCTACCTGTGCAGAAATTCCAATTAGAAGCAGCCACTTCTGTTGAAGGTCTGTCCTGTAGTTAATGATCTGACAGCCTGCCAAGCTTGCATGTCTGTCAAACATCTTCTGTGGCTGAGAGTCACCTTCCATGCTCCAATGGAATACTGCAGTCTCAGTTACCAGGGCAACAGTGTTCAAAGAGATCCATTTCCAGAATGTCACTTCTTCAACCATATTATGTGCTTTCACTTTGCTCTTCATTTCAATGTTAAATATCTGTAGGGTTTTTCCAGCTAGTATGCAAGAAAAAAAATTAGACCATTTGGACAAGATTTTCCACTCATTACATGTAGACAAAGTAGAATTCCAAATGTTCAACTATATATGGCATTTGTAACTTGAATTCCTTGCGGTCAGTTTTTAAAGTAGCATACAAGTATGAACACTTTTAGATGCAGCAAAATAAAATACATCAGCCCAAGCACCATATTTCTTGGCCATGGGTAACCTGATTGCAATGTGAGATCAAAAAGGCAGCTGTAAGCCTCCAACTGGCTCCAGTGAAAAGAACCTCATTTTGAATTCGTAAGGTGAAAATGCTTTGCTTGATGTTTAGTTAAGTCTATGGGTTGCTGTTGCCTTAAAATGGAGATTGGTTTGGGAATCTGTTAAAGCTATGATAGTAGTAATTTGTAGCCATGTGTATATATTTTAACCTGTGTAAATAAAATGTTTCAATTAGTTTAGTGTAAAGCCTCGAGAACTAGTGGTCTGATTCCTGAATTTAGAGTCACATCTCAAACATAAAATTATAGGTTATGACAGTTGTTTAAAATTTCCCTCTGGGAATTTTAAATAACTCTGCTTTACCAACTGCGTCGGTCATAACAATACAAGATTTGCATAGTTTGCAATGCAAGGAATATCTTACCCACCAGGAGTCTGCATTAATACATACCACCTCAAGCAATACAAAAATGCAAGTGCAGTCCGAAGCCATTTCTACAAAGTAGAAATGATTTTTCTATTCATGATAGATTTCTCTTAACTAGTCAGGGAACACAGCTGAAGACAGACCAACAGCTACACATTTGTTTCCTATCCAGTACTTCATCTCATGACTTCAGCACAGCCATATTTACACAGATGATTGAGGGAAACTAAGATGTTTTCAAACATGAAATTTGTGCAAATATGCCTGATGAACTGTGTTCTAATAGGTGTGCCCGATAACCAAAAGGAATAGTGCCACATCAGCAAAGCTACAGTAACAGACACAAGTACATCAAAAAAGAGGAAATGTCTGATGCAACTACAGAAAGATTTCATAGATTTTAGTATGCTCATGGATTTCCAACTAAGTTTGTAGTCTAGACCATGAAACACCACCCAAATTCAATTCTACATAGCACAGAACTGTATCATGTTCGACTCATACAGCTGCTCATTTTAAATTGCAGAACTCTCCTAGTCTACCAATTGCCAAATTATTTCCGACTGATCATTCTGATGACATGCAGCTCTATAATAAAACTGATGCACTTAGAACCAGGTCATCACAGTGTGTTGCAAAACAATCAGCTGTTATATGTTAACTAAAGCACCTCTGTTTTGAGGTCAAAGAATGACTTGGTGAGGTGGTTGCTTTTTGACCAGCAATTAGAACAACAGCAGACTCATGGGGTAGCTGCAGGCCACCTTGGCTCAGGGACTGGTAGGGGTGGGGGGTGGGGCAGGGGCAGCAAGTGTTAAAAGAGAAAGAACGCCACAGAGAAAGGTGCATATCTCCATTTCAAGCATTTTCCGTAACATGAAAATCCACCTGGTTCACTGCAACTTCAAACAATTTAGCTGTCAGTAGAACGGACACAACGGCAGAATCACCCATCTGATCAAAAACTGCATGCCAATAAATCCTACATGTAACCTTCACAATACAACATCTGAGCAACAGTACAGTGAAATGTTGTTCGTTCAGGCAAACTCCACTTCTGGATACTAAGTGAGCCACTCCAGAAGAGAAATGCAAGCTTATTTGCAAAGGCTCATCTTCACAATTTGACAATGGGAGACTAGAGCAGAAAGCACATAAAGCACAAAACATGCATAGATTAATAGGTCATTTTCAGACAGCAAACCACAACCAGAAATACATTTTAAAACGAATGTCTGATAAGTTTGCAACACCCGTAATTAATGTAACAAGTACTTCATTTACTGGTACAGTTGCCCAAACCACTCATTTTCAACAAATCTTAGGTGGTTTGTCATTTACTATATATTTTGGCTTTGGTGAAGTAGTTTGTCAAAGAAAGCTCCTAATCCCATGACTGTAGAAGTCAACCATTTACACTGCAAGACAACTACTACAGCATCCCATGTATTTGTTCTCGTCACTAGCATGGGGTTTGCTTGATTATATCAGCAATATTGATGATCAGTGCAATCCAGACAGACTCAGCTAACCTAGCAATAAAAGATTAGGTAATTTTAAGCAACTAAACATGCCTAAAGACCACATTCCATGTTTTGTGATCTTTTCTGCTAGTTCAAGATTTAATTAGGCCAGGTCAGGACCACCCACATGGAGATTCTTCTGATTTGGGAAAGCTCTTCAAATGGCTCAGTTTTAGAAACAGAGGCACCAGTGGGCATGTTTTAATGTCTTTCCATACCAAAAAAACACTAGTAAATTAAAATGATAGTGTCATTTCAACTCATTTTCAGTGATTTTAAAATCAGGTTACTCACAGGTGCAGGGCAAGACAGTCTTATTAAAAAGTGTTGCTGATATCTGCTGTTCAATTCTGGCCTTTAGGACCTCCATTGTAATCATTCCGCAACTGGTGGCTAAGCCTTCACCTGCCAAGGCCCCAAGCTCCAGAATTCCCTCCCTAAACCTCCATCTACCTACCTCTTTCCTCCTTCAAGATGCTCTTTAAAACCTACCTCTGGCCAAGCCTTTGGTCATCTGTCCTGATAGCTTTGTGACTTGTTGTCAAATTTTGTTTGATAGCGCTCCTGTGAAGTGCCTTGGGATGCTTTAGTACATTAAAGGTACAATATAAATACAAATTTAACAACTTTGTATTAATAAAATTGCAGAATGCCAATACTAAGGGTCTATTATTCTGGTTCGTAGTGCTTTAAATTTGCAATCATGTAAATGATCGGCAGAAACTGGTCTGTAACCTGATCAGTGCAATTACCAGACTGCATGGAACTTAACACTGCAATAATGCCATGGATCTGGCTATCATTTTGGTGCCACTAATGATTAGTGCATTAAAATGAAAATCATTACTATCAGACTTACTCTTCAGTCAGCAAGCTCAATCTATTAGCCCCAACACTAGGTGGATATCACCACGCATGTACAAACTGGTGCTGTAACATTCCTCATTACTAAGGAATTCGGAATAGCAAGAGTAAAACTGCTTCGTAAATCATCATGCATGGTGAAATTGTCTCAACAGGCATGAAATGGACAGAATAAATGGAAGTATTTCCAGATGCTGACTGACAACTATATTACTGAAAATGCTTCAGACTTATTTACATATAAATGAAGCTGATCTCACTAATTGGCTACTTCTAATTTATGCATTAGGTTGAACTAGATGGTCACAATTTAAAGAGGGACCAAATGCAGAAAAGAAAGCAATTGGATTTAAATTTACTTCAACAGCTTACAATAAAACTATGAAAATAAAAGTTAACATTTGAATACTGGCAGCTTTTAGTGTAACCTTATCACAGGCTAAAAGCTAGCAGAAATCTTTTGACTTTCTAAAGTCAAGACCAGCACGAACACAATGGGCAGAATGGCCTTCTGTGCTGTAATGATTGAGATTCTAAAAGCTGGCAAACTTATTTTATATGGTCGTCTTAATCAGATCCCTGGCGCGAACAGCATTCAGCAAAGAGTTATTTAAATATTTAGTCATTTGGTAGTGCAGAACTTGAGTATTGCTAAGAGATTAATATTTATTTCTATTTTAGTAACTAGCTGAAAAGGAGTGATCAGTTATCAGATACAGATTTTGCAAACTATCCTTCTTTCTGAAATGCCTCTTATTAAACTATTTCACAAGTGCAATCACGTACATTCAACATCTCTGGTCAAAGGGCTTAAAATTAACTCATTGCTTTGAAAATAAAACTGGGCTAGGTATCAGAAATATTTGCATAACCACCTCTATCAGGTGGTCAAATGATAAAAAGGTGCACGCCCTACATAATTTAAGCCTGGTGCTAGAGGTCACCCTGAGCAGACAAAGTGCAATGCAGGTATTAGTCAAACTTTTGGGCGGCCTGCCTGCCCAATGAGCATAGTCACTTCTAGCTGTTTTAGACGAGGTTGAGATTTCGATTCCCCTGCCAACAATCTGGCTAGAAATTGATATGGCTCACAGCAAGATTAAAACATAGTGCAAACATTAAATTGATGTGGTTTGCTTATAATGAAAAGACCCACTTTCTACAGAGACAGAACTACCACAGAACACAGAAAGAACTCACCATCTGAATTGAGACAAGAATGCAGGAAGAAAAATATATAATCAGTAACCAAAAAGTGTGCAAGAAGCAATAATTGTGCTTAACGCCAAGAATACACAAGTTACTAATTTGTGATTAGCAAAGCTGTGCTACTTCAACACAGTTGTTATACTTGGAGACATACCTTTCAGAGCAATCACTTTGCTTGCTGGGTTCATAATGACACTGTCAGCAGATATTGGACGTCGAATTGGATTTGTTGGATCATTCAGATCGATCACCACCACTTGTGCCTGTTCTCCCACCTTCTCCCTGATGCAGATGAACTTGTCCGATTCCATGGTAAGGGTACTGAATCCAATGTTGGCAGGATTCACCCCTTGGTTTTGGAGCTTAGAGGAGAGGGGGAAAGCAACACAAACAGGATTTAGTCCCTGACAAATATCCCATGCCCAAATGGAAAAGTTACAATCTAGTATGCCAAGTTACATGCAACCAGTTATGTAAAAGTTAGAATGAATGCAAAGTTTAAAACTGCAATCTAGAGGTGGTTGGAGTCATTTGGCTCAGGAGAATGAATTACCCAGTAATTGGAATTAAACAGCCAAGTACAATGACAGATGTTTAGCACTGAAAATGCAAATTAGCTGGTAATTCAAATTAAGCTATGGAAACTGGAGTAGACAGTTTGCACCAAACAAATGGCTACTTAGACCAGCTCTCCTGTCTTGGGGAATAAAGCTATTCTTCATTTTAAGTTGCTAAATTTGAAGTGAAAACAACCCCTGTACCATGTATTTAAATTGCTTGATTTAAACTACAGGTTTTTTTTGCTCAAACATCTTACATGAGCATTCTACTGGGGAAATAAAGACTGTTCAAAGCAGCCAGATAGAAACCTGCAATTAAATGGCTTGCGAAAAATTCTCCATAATTCCTCCCCTTACAAGAAGCTAGCAGAGTTCTGAAACACATTTGTGGTCAGATTAGAATTTTTATCAGTTGTACTTGCTTAAAAAAAAAGTTAGGATTCTGGTTTTCTTTCACCAACACCACAGAATCAAATTCAAACGAGTTGTGCAAGTTGTACATGCTGGAACCATTATGGTGGCCATCCTGGACTATTTTAATACAATAATTTTACTAAGGATAACCAAAATCAGTTCTGCTAATACATTAAAAATGATTTTGTCAACAGAACCTTATTCTTAAAGCCCAATGTAGAATCAGCTAAATTATGTCCAGGCTTAAACCCTATGCAAAAATAATTAGCAAATCTCAACCAGGGTATCCTGAATTAATTTGGATTTGCCTTCAAAGTTCAAGGTTGGGGAGTTTCATCACTCACTTTCACCAACGCTTATGAAAAGTTGTGTATTTTCATGTGAAAATACACAAGTAATGCCTACAGAATAAATATCACAGAGCAGGTCAGAGCTTCAAGAACATTTTAGTGTGCAAGAGGAATGATTTCCCCTTGGACATGTTTGGGTCAAGCAACAGTAATACTTACCTTGAGGAATTTGCACAACAGAAAAAGCTTTTAACATTAAAACAAGACTCTTCTCAAAAGCAGACGAGAGAAAACTCTAGCAACTTTCCAGTAATTCCAATTAATCTGCTTCATAAAAGTTTCCATCTTATCAACATCTTTCCCAGCTGAGGAAGCTGTTCCAATTGTGCAAGTGAAATACTGTAAGCAGTGCCAAAGACATTGCTAATTACAATAAATTTGGAAAAATGACAAGATATGAATTAGTACCACTGGTGCTGCAGATAGTGCCGTATAATTGCAGAAGCAGCAAGCTCAAGTAATAGGACAACTGTGGTAGCCCAATTGGTCAAGTATGGTGCATTCACTAGGGAAGTGACTCTCAACAGTACTGCCTTTCCAAATGTGTTTAAAAACAGTTTCTTAATCTCCAAATTAGCTGCATGTAAAGGCCTCAGTACTGCCTCTGGTTAAAATGTTTCTTGGCTTAGCATTATTAAAATTAGGGTTGTCCTGTACTGATGGAGTATCACATTTGACAGATGGCATTTCTGAATGTTAAAACTAAAGCCTGTCTGGTTGAACTGATGAAATTCCCATGGTATTATTCAAAGTTACCCTGGTCAGAATTTCTCCTGCAATCACCCCAGATTTACTGATCCGTCACTTAGCGAGATCTTGCTGTGCAAAGCGGTCCATTTTTCTACATGGATTACTTAGGAGTACAGTGGCCAACTACATGTCTAGCACCACTCAAATGGTGTTAACATACTATACAAAAATGCAACTAACTGTACCAGGTCAAGAGAATAAGGATTATAAAAGTAGTTAACAGGAATGCTCAAAGTTTGACCCCATTTCAAGGATTTCAATCTCTACAAAGCTATATCCAGAAGGTGATTGAATACTGTAGCCTTGTTTGGCACTGGGCATAAACCTCATGCCTCTCCTGTACAATGTAACCCAGTAAACTGAATGCGTTACCAACATGCTAAAGTCCCTACACTAATGCGACTATACCATAAAACACTGAATTGTTAGGTGCTTCAGCTAGACTCCATGTTTATGGTGCAGATCCTAGAACAGTTGACAATATACTTGTGCTACATCACAGTCTACAGAAAGACAGCAAAGCTCCACATTTCTTGTTGGAGATTCCAGAAAATTGAAGTTTATTTTGTGGATTACAAGCAGAGAAAAGTCAAATGGGTTGGTATTCTGCAAAAGAACAAGCTTACATTTATATAAAATGTTTCATGATCTCAGGACATGCCAAAGCACATTACAGGCAATGAAGTACTTTGATTTATAGTAATTATTGTAATTAGCGAATGCAGCAACCAATTTGCACACAGCAAGTGCCACAAACAGCATTGTGGTAAATGTTGTGACAGTGACCAGATTAGGTTTCTGGCGATAGATCACCCCACCACTCAAAATAATGCCATAGATCCTTTAAGTCCACCCTGAGTGCACAGAAGGGGCCTCAGTTTAACCTCTCATTTGAAAGACAGTACCTCTGATAGTGTAGCACTTCCTCAGTCCTGCCCTAGAGGTCAAATGGACATCTTTCAAAAAGACGATTCTTGATTGGAGGCAAGATTAAAGTATTAATAGATTTAGTGCATACCCAATTGCTGCTAAATAGTATTTAGAAAGATTATAGAAGCTGCACAAATTTAAGGAAGCAATGCTCAAATTTCACAGGGCTCTGGTCAACTCACTTCAGTCCAGATCAGCCAGCACACAGGCATTCAAGCCTCAAGACACTGCCATGAAAGGTCACAATGATCTAGGGTCCAAGATCAGCTAGTCTACAAAGACCAAGTCAAATCCAGTTTTTAAACAGATTCTGGCATAATTGGGCTCCTAGTGCAATTCTATCCGTTTAGAACTACAGCCATTGACTTATAGGCATTTAAAGCAGAATTTAGCTTCGTGGATTACACTAAGAAGCCTTCCATTTGCTTGTGAAATCTGCAAAATACAGCTACCTCACTTGATGAAAAGGGCTAGGAAACAGTACACGATGTCAAATTAGACATCAGGAGTCCAAACATAGAGGCTATAAGATAGCGATGAATAAATCCAATTGGGAATTCAGGGTTTAAAAAAAGTTTATCCTGAATGATAAGATTGTGAAACTTGCTACCACAGAGTAGAGACAAATGCCATAGAAGCAATTAAGAAGTCAGGTAAGTACATGAGGGGGAAGGTATAGAAGGGATATGCTAATAGTGTTAGAAGTAGTAGGGTGGGAGGAGGGCCATGTGCAGCATAAGGGCCACCATAGACCAGTTGGGCCAAATGGTCTATTTGTGTTGGTTACTCAATAACAGATTAGGCAAAATTAGCATCTGAACTTGCAATAATTTAAAATTCCTCAAAGTGATCAATATCCACTTCAAGAAAGAATGATAAAGTTGTAAACCAATATAGAAATGGAGCTTCAAAAATCTGAAGACCAACAACTAAAAACAAATATCCACAACTTCAATAACACAATAAAGAGAAAACACTGGGAATACTCAGCAGGTTAAGCAGTATCCAGTTCTGACAGGCCACTGACCTGAAATGTTAACTTGTTCTCTGCAGATATTCAGTATTTCCAGCACCTGCAGTACTTGATATGCTAACACAAAATAGAGGCGCTAAATGGTCATAATGTTTCTTAAAAACAGGTAGATGGAGCAGAGTTATGTATTGAAATTTAGTGAAACTGCTAAATTGAACTTTAAAACAGAAATCACAACCATAAAACACATGGTTGATGCCAATTAGCAGGTTTCACAAGTCTCATTTTTCACATCTGTTTGAAGACACCACAAGAGGCAAGCTAAGCTTCTCTCAGCTAATGTTACTTAACCATTTAGAGGCAAACCAAACTTACAATACTTTAACATAAGTGGTGTATAAAGCTCAGGTACTTTACATGGCAGGGAAAATTGCTAGAGGACTTTGGTTCAAATCAAGCCCACTGGAAATGCATAGGGACAATGCTTCAGCCTCTTCCCTGCCACCAGCCTCCCCCCACCCCAAGTAGCTTCAACTGTAGTGGAAAGCTCCACAAATTCACAAATTACACAAATTCTGCAGTGAAGACCTGCCATCAACTTGTGCAGTGGATCACTCAGTGACATCTTTTTAAAATTTCAATGTTTTCAGAAATTGCCAGACAGCAAGAATTGCTTAGACCTAGATCATTCCCTGCATGCGTTGAATTCCAATCAAATGTCATTGACATGCAAAGAAAGGCCTGTAAGCTTTAAAGGACTAATATTCTTCAAGACCAGCCTTCCCAAGAGTTATCATAGCCAGCCAGCACTGCATAAAAGAGATGCTTTCATGCAAATTCCAGTCATCCTGTACAACTACCCAGTCTTTATAAAGTCACAGAATGAGAGGACAAATTCCACAGTTGTTATTCAGCAAGTTCTAAAATAGAACATTCAAGCCTGGTGTTATTATGGGCAAAAGTTAGAGAACTGAATGAACCAGATCCTGATTCTCACATGAAAATCTGTTATTCATGTACAGTCCCTAATTTATGCATTGTCAGGAGCAAAAATGTTAATTTAGCAAACTGAATTATGTCAGTGTGATTCAGCCCCATCTCAAACCTGGAAGCAATTATACTATGGTTTACATAGGCACAGCATGGCAAAGAAAGGCTTGCCGAGTTTATAGGAGCCAAATGAAAAGTTTTACACAGCATTGCAGCAGACATTTGATTACTGGTTTTAATTAATTGTGGAACTAATGCACACTTGACAAATGGGAAACTGTCAGACTTCACAAGTTCAAGACACTCAGTTTAAGTGTACTACTGGCCTAAATAATTCCAGCTTCTCCTGCCATCTACTTCATCTCAGGCTTTCAGCTAATCTCTTCGTTCTTCATGTATTTGCCCAGTTTCCTTCTGAGAGCATTTAAGCTATTGCCTCAGCCACTTCCTACTTCAACCATTCTAACCGCTAAGTAAAGAATTTCTCTTCAATTTCCTACTGGATTTATTGTTTCACATTTTCCTGCAAGTGGAAACATTCCTCTCTCCTTATCCACTCTGCCCAATCCAGAATATTTAAGATCTTTCACCCCAGGCTTAGATAGAACAGGTCATCAGCCTACACCCACTGGAGAAGAGCTGAATGGGGTACGAAAGTCAACTCAGGATAGTGTTCGATTCAGAGATTACAGACTACGTGATTTGGCTTGAGACCATGGTTGAAAAGTGCGATGGAACCAAAGGCAGGGTGGTGGTGGTGGTGATGGTAATGGACTAGTAATCCAGAGGCCCAGGCTAATGTCCTGGGGACACTGGTTCAAATCCCATCATGGCAGCTCAGTAAATCTGGAATTAGTCTTGGTAATGGTGACCATGAAACCATTGTTGATTGTAGTAAAAATCCACCTGGTTCACGAATGTCCCTTTAGGGAAGGAAATCTGCCAACCTTACCTGGTTTCCCCTGCTGTGGGTCTGGAGTCACATGTAATATGGTTGATTCTTAACTGCCCTCTGAAATGGCCTAACAAGCCACTCAGTTCAAGGGCAATTAAGGATGGGCAACAAATGCTGACCTCAATGACACCCACATTCCAATAAATAAATTCTAAAATTGGCATCTGCTGATTATTGACCCTCCTGCCAGTGGAAACCAGTTTTTCTCCTACTGATTCTAATAAAATCCTGCATAATTTTTAGCACCTCAAATCCCCCTTTAGCCTTTTTTGGCTTCATGGAGAAGAATAGTCCCAGCTTCTGTTTCTCCACTTAATTTAAGTCCTCAACCCTTGTACCATTCTAGCTAAATCTCCAAAACCTGACATCCTTTCTGAGTGTGGTGCTCAGAAATAGACAATATTCTAGCTGAGATTTAACCAATAGTTTAAAGATTTAAGCAAAACCTCTACTTATTTATAATAATTAAAACATCCAGTATACTTTAATTGCATTACCAACATGTCCTGTCACCTTCAAAGGTTTTGTATTTGAACCTTCATGTCTGTTCCTGCAACTTTTAAAAATTGTAGTATTTACTCAAGAGTGTCTCACTTTCCAAAATGCAGAAAATCAGGATTTTAATCCTACCTTGCACCTCTAAACTTGAGCTCATTCAAAACGGTTGTCCATATCCAGCTTGCAGCACGTTCGCACAGGCCCACCCCCATGCCCCCCCCCGCCCCCACCACCCCAAGTGTTCACTGACCTACATTAGCTGCCAATCCTGCAATAATTTTATAATTATCCTAATTTTAAAAATCACTCCATGGCCTCACCCCTCCCCATTTCCAAACTCTGCCACATCTGTTCTAGCCTCCTGCACATCCAATTATAATTCCTCTTCCATTGGTTACCTCATCTGCCCAGTACCTAATCTTTGAATTTTCCTCTCTACATCTTTCCACCTCATTTAAGATTTTCCTTAAAACTTCTGACCAAACTTTTGGTCACTTGTCCCAATATCTGCTTATATGATTCAGTGCCCAATTTTATTTGGTAATGCTCCCGTCAAGTGCCTGGGACATTTACTACATTAAAAGCACTATATAAGTGCATGTTGAGCCACTACTTCCCACTGTCCTTGTAATTAAGAACTTTCTATCTGATAACTACAAGAATGGAGGTGGCTTGAGCATTAATTGAATGCAAAACAAATCTATATAATCCAAAGGTTCAAATCATTCCATGAGACAGTATAAATCATAAAATAATTGGTGGTAGTCTGATACATAGCACAAGATCATTATTACTTGGAAGTGGTCACAAGCCCTCCAGAACACTGCAATCCTCCAATTCTTGCCCCTTGCAAATTAGTTTCTTTCCTGAAAACTAGAGATTTAAAAAAAAACTTCTCTCAAACAGCCATTAGTATTTAGCTACCTAGCCCAGCAGCTTAAATCTTTGCCCCAGTGAAATACAATTACAAACTTCTGGAGTTGCCTTAAATCTTCCCCAAAAATACTATGCATAGCAGTTGTCAAATTTAATGTTTTTTAAAAAACAAATTAACATTATGGTATGACTTCAACTGAGTGCACACAGGGTCATGCGCCTGTTTTGCTTTAAACCAGTTTTTTTTAAAAATGCCTAGATTAAATGTGAGAGCACAACATTACCAAAATGTTTGCATTTTAAATAGAGGGTCAGTCATACAACTCCAATTCAAACATCTTTTGTGATTGGAGTCAAAAAAAATCACTGCTCTCCCAGTTATTTCAACCTGTATCGCCTTGGGCACCTTCTGAAGAGCATTTCTCAGCCTGAGATTTCAATTGTAGTAAAAAATCCTCACTGAAGGGATGAGAGAGATAGCTAGGTCAGAAAGCTTCAGCACATAGCAAGAGGGCAGGGCAAGCAAAACAGTGTGAATGACTACAATATACAGTCTTAAAAGCAAAATACTGCAGATGCTGGAAATCTGAAACAAAAACAAATTGCTGGAAAAACTCAGGTTTGACAGCATTTGCTGAGAGAAAGACAGTTAACATTGAGCCCAAATGACTCTTCAATGTACCTGAATTATTGTAAAATCTACAAAATCACAACAGGTCACTTGTTTTGCTGTTTAGTTTTTTTTGGCAATAAATGGTTGGCTGCCTATACCTCTAACCAGCTTGCACTAGCTTCTGTAGCCTTCATCATTGTTTGCTTTCATGTCCAGTGTCACTTGGCAGATTCAACAATGCAACATTTAGCCTCACTTCTAACCTTCAGCCCACAGCATTGTTTCAAACTGGGAGCAGTATTTACCAAAGAGGATGCTCTCACATTGGTCTAACCCAATCAGGAAATAGAGTTTCCAACCTTCCAAGGACAGCAAAGCTTTAAAGTAGCTAAACAGAAGGATTGAATGCCATACATTGAGATTCTTTCTGGGTCAAAGAGTGGCTTATGTACCAGATTCAACCTGTGGACAAATTTGAACACTGCCAGTTTAGACAAAAGAGCAAGACTGATTTAAGTTTCTTACAAATAAACTGCACCAGCTACATTTCATATAAACACATGTTGACTCAATTTATTACACATGAAACAAGATTCCAAGTTTGATGAATCTACCCAAATAAAATCATAGGCAACATCTCCTCTGGATTTGGCCAAGCACTTTAATTCAATGGGCAAACGGCCACCTATACTAAACCAAATTGGAGAAGTCAGAGTTCCCATTGGCTGGTATAGGTATTGACATGCTCACCTTTGTGGGTCAACTCATCCCAGTAGCCACTTGTAGGATGGTTAATTGGGAAGTCAGATGTGGCCAACTGCATTTCAGAATAAGAGTAATAGTCATTGGACATTTGACCTCAATACTCATTGATATTTGATATATACTTATAATGGGCATGAGGGTCTCTGCTGAAAACTGCTCCTAGACATCGATTCCATCAGCCTCCAACAAGTGTGGCAGAACCAAGCTTCACAACCTTAGTGTTATTAGATAGATGAGCTTCTGACCAAATCTGTGCCATCATTATTAACACCATCCAGCTCACCATCACCTTCTCAAGGGCAACTAGTGATGGGCAATAAATGCTGGTCCAGCCAGTGAAGCCCACATCCCATGAATCAAAATATCAATTTCCACTTATATAACATTGCATGATTCCACCTTATCTCAGCAGACATGCTGCTGAAACCCTTATTCATGCCTTTGTTATCTCTAGACTTGTACCACTGCAATGCACTCCCAGCCAGATTTCCATGTTCTACCTTTTGTAAACTTGGACATTCAAATCTCTGCTGCCTGCATCCCAAATTGAATTACTGTTCCACCATCACCACTGCTGACCTTCAGTGACACCTGGTTAAGCATCACCTTGATTTTGGTATTCTCACCTTAGTTTTCAAATCCCTCTACAGCCTCATTCGTCTATGTCTAATCTCGACCAGCCACGCAAACCTCTTAATTTGAGCCTTTTGGCATTCCCAATTTGCTCCACCACTGATGGCCATGACTTCAGCTACAGTGACCCTATGCTCTGGAACATCCTCCAACCTTCTGTAAGATGCTCCTTTGAACTTACCTCTTTAGGAGGAATGGTAGCATAGTAACGTTACTGGACTAATAACCCAGAGGCCTGAGCTAATGCTCCAGAGGTAGGAGTTCAAATCCCACCATGGCAGCCGGGGAAACTTTTAATTCATAAATCTGAAATAAAATGCTCAATCATTAAGCTTCCAGATCATAAAAATCTATCTGGTTCACTAAACCCGTTCAGGAGTAAATCTGCCATCCTTATCCAGTCCTGCCCACATGACTCCAGATCCACATTTTGATTGACTCAACTGCCCAGTGAAGTGGTCCAGCAGTGCTACTCAATATTGAAAACTGCTACAGAAAGCCCTGTGGGTGTAACTATATCGAATGGACAGCAATTAAAAAGGTGGACCACCACCTCCTCCTCCTCCAAGGGCAGGAAATGTTGGCCTTGCCAGCAATACTTAAATGCCAAGAATCTGGTTTGTTATTTGCCCCAGCTCATATGACTGTCAGTTTTTTCTTTTAATGCCATGAAGCAATTTTGGCCAATTCATTGCATTAGAGATGCTATACAAATACAAGCTGTTGGCAAAAGAACAAGACAAAAGCTGAGTGCTTTACTTCCTTGATTATGCATGTGAAATATATTACCCTGTGAAACACATTACCCTGTATTCTATAGGCCAGGTAGCTGCTACTAACCTTGGTGCATGTGGCTAAAATGATGTCACTATAACTATGCAGCCACTCAGCAATTTCTACTGGGCACTGATTTAAACCACATCAAAAAATTGGCACAGACTAACCTCTTGGGATGGTATCTCAGTTTAATTGTCTAAGCCAGGTTTGTAGCATGAAAACTCCCACCTAGTGACCCAGTGATTTTCAAGGTCACCTGGGAAAAGTACGACCAGATTCCGGCAAGAAACAGGTTACCCTTCCAGGTCCCATCAGTACGATGAACTGGTTAACTAGCATTTGTGTAGGGTATTACAGTATCTGGCTCAGTTTCACACATAGACAATTCTCAGGTTTGTAAATCAGCATGGATAAAATTTGACACCAAGGATACACTTTGGAAGGAGCAATTTCACAAGGAAGTATTCAATGAATGGTATGACACTAGGAAGTTCTGAGGAACAAAGGGACCTTGGCATGTCTCCATAATTCTCTGAAGGCGGAGGGGCATGTTAGTGGGGTGGTGAAAAAGGCATTTGGGACACTTGCCTTTATCAATCGAGGCATAGATCAAAAGTAGGGAGATCATGGAGTTGTATAGAACCTTAGTGAGGCCACAGCTGCAGTACTGTGTGCCGTTCTGGTCGCCACATTATAGGAAGGATGTGATTGCACTGGAGGGGGTGCAGAGGAGATTCACCAGGATGTTGCCTGGGATGAAACATTTAAGTTATGAAGAGAGGTTGGATAGACTTGGGAAGACTGAGGGGCGACCTGATGGAGGTGTACAAGATTATGAGGGGCATGGACGGAGTGGATAGGGAGCGGCTGTTCCCCTTAGTTGAAGGGTCAGTCACGAGGGGACACAAGTTCAAGGTGAGGGGCAGGAGGTTTAGGGGGGATGTGAGGAAAAACTTTTTTACCCAGTGGGTGGTGACAGTCTGGAATGCGCTGCCTGGGAGGGTGGTGGAGGCGGGTTGCCTCACATCCTTTAAAAAGTACCTGGGTGAGCACTTGGCACATCATAATATTCAAGGCTTTGGGCCAAGTGCTGGTAAATGGGATTAGGTAGGTGGGTCAGGTGTTTCTCACATGTCGGTGCAGACTCAATGGGCCAAAGGGCCTCTTTTGCACTATGATTCTGATATTCCTCCTCTCCAAAAGTGAGGCAGTAGATGATCACAAAACAAGCTTCAGGTTGACAATAGGGATCAGAACACCAGCAGGCTAATAGACAGGGCAATGTGTCATGAAACTGAATGATCATGTGTGTATCTTCTTCACAAAGTATCCCACTCAACAGCTGGAGGCAGTGTCAGCAACTACTCCTCTGAATTCTAATCAATGCAGACACCAACCCTGAGCATTAAGAGTTTGAGACAACACTTTCCAGGTGTTGCATATCAGGGGAGGCTATGGTGTAGTGGTATCATCACTGGACTAGTAATCCAGAGACCCAGGGTAATGCTCTGGGGACCTGGGTTTGAATCCTGCCATGGCAGATGGTGGAATTTGAATTCAATAAAAATTTGGAAATAAAAGTCAATTGATGGCTTGGAAATAAAAGTATAATGATGACCATGAAACCATTGTCGACTGTTGCAAAAACCCAACTGGTTCACTAATGCCCTTTAGGGCAAGGAAATCTGCTGTCCTTACCTGGTCACACATGACTCCACATAGCAATGTGGTTGACTCTTAACTGCCCTCTGAACAAGGGCCATTAGGGATAGGTAATAAATGCTGGCCTAGCCAGTGATGCCCACATCCCATGAATGAATAAAAAAGTTGGTGTGATATGGCAATCTTCATGTTCTATATAGTTAATTGCAATGCCATAGTATTAACTGTACTCCCTCCAAGGCTTTAGCAAACAAGACATGTCAGACACATGAACCAGAATTTGGAAGTTCACATTGTCTAGATTTAAGTTTTTGGCAATTACATGATCCATAGTGTTGCTCTGTGCACTTCTGCAGAGTTCAATGTGCTAGTCTTATCTGCATGAGGACCAGTCTGCATCTTTGTTCAGAAGATTAATTTCAGTATTGTACTGTTGATTGGAGCACTAGTTCTGCATTGCAAAGACTTATTTGTTCAGCAGGCTTACGAAGTTATCCTCTCCCCCAAGAGACAGTCTGGCTATTTAAAGTTTTATTTTTGATAACTGTTCTCATTAATGGATTTGCCTGGGAAATTACATCGTTAGTTTCAGAACCCAACTGGTTAGAAAACAATTTTAAAACGAAAGTTACAGTATTTCAAAAAACAGAAGATAGGCACTCTCTCCTCCCTCAGAAGTTCCATAGAGGAAGGCCAGTACAAAGGATTTAGCACATGGCATTGGCCAATACCTGTACATTTATAGGGGCTCAAGTCAGTGCTAAGGCCCACAAGATTTCATACCAGTGTTTAAAAATCATTGACTGCTATTTGTCAATAAAACTGATTTGTTTTAGTCTCAATGGCAATTAGGGATGGGCAACAAATGTTGGCTAGTGGCACCCATCCCACGAAGGGATATACAAAAGTATGGCAACATCCATTGATGGAATACTAGAGTGGTCGAGGGAAAACGCATCTTATGGGCACTTGTTCCACCATTAAATTGTTTTTAAACTCTACTAGTTGAGATTCACAGTTCACCCAGGTATGGGAATTTGACAGGGCACAGCTTCAATACTGTTCTCTAATTGTTCTCCTCCAGTGGAAGAGAGTTTGTATCAACTCAGCTGGAAATATCCAGTCTTGAATTAGCAGCTGCTCAGTGACAACTGAAAACTCAATCATGCTTTGGATAATGGGTGCAAACCCAGTTCCGATCTTAATGCTGCAGCATATTTCTGTATTATTTCATGTGGTCACTTAGCAAGACGATCTTGCTTTTGTGGCCCTTGTTAAAATTACTGGTAACTTTTGAAGTGAACATCTTAAAAATTGAATGCTGAAAAATCCCATTTTCACACCAACTGGTAGCAATTCATCAGTGCCAATACCTCACTGCTGTTGGAAAGTACTGGATGAGCAGAAAGAAATATCCTATGGCTAAATATTGGGAAGACTGAAGCCACTGTTTCTGGTCACCACTCAGCTCCATCACTCTCCCTGACAACAGTCCAAGATCAAACCAGTCTGTTTGCAAACTTGGTGTCATATTGGATTCTGAAATGAGTTTCCAACCTCATTCATACCATCAAAGGCCACTATTTCCACCTGCTGCCAAAACCCCTATTCATGACTGTTACCTCTAGACTTGACTATTCCAATGCACTCCTGGCTGGTGTTCCACATTCTACCCTCCATATACATGTTATCCAAAAGCTGATACCTGTGTCTTAAAATTGCACCAAGTTCTGTTCACCTGTGCTTGCTGACATTGGCTTCCGGTCAGGCAATTGCCATTTTAAGATTCTCATCTTTGCCTTCAAACCCCTCCACAGCCTTTCCCCCTTCACCAACCCCACAACCCTCCAAAACAGGAGCTCAACTAATTCTGACCTCTTGGGTACCTGATTTCAACTGTTCCACTGCTGCCGGCTGTACCTTCAGTTGCCCAGGCCCTAAGCTCTGGAATTCCCTCCCTACAACTTGTTTTCCTCCAAGATGCTCCTTACATCCTGCCTGGCCAAGCTTTTGGTCATCTGGCCTCTTTACGTGGCTCGGTGTAATTTTGTTTTAAAATGCTCCAGTGAAGCACCTTGGGATGATTTATTATGTTAACGGCACTATATAAATATACAAGCTGCTGTTGGGGTAAAGTGAACACCTTTTCAAATGCTCATTCAAATGCAATGATTTTTTCCATTTCTGTTTTACACAACACCAAGTGCTTACTCAAACCTTTTCTAGGATAATCTAACAGCAAAAGCCAGGAGGGGCCACAGTTTATTGCTCATATTTTGGTTTCCTAATGCCCTTACAATGGTTAATCCAAGGTATTTGTTACTGTGGTAGCATGAAGAATGAACTGCAGCTTACAGATTCAAGAGACTGACACTTTACCAAGGCAGTTGAGTTCCCAAAGGTCCATCACATACTGTACAGATTAGATGTTGCTCTGGCAGTCTAAAAACTTTAAAATAGATGCCCATGGTACCAAAACACCCAAGGTTCCTCCACAGTATTAAGTTTGGCCAGTGTAGAGACCTGAACAGAACCCAGATTCAATGATTTGAGTTGTTTTGAGTTAAGACTAAGCCACAAATGGCCTCAGCAACCTCAAGGGGAAAGAAAAAGTGGCTAGGAATCCATTCTTGATAACCATCATTGCCGAACATACACATCAGGGGGGTATAATCAGACCAATCAGATTCACCTTCCACCATAGCCTGTTGGCATCACCAGGGTTAGTGTGGGAACTGCTGCAATACCAAGAATTGACTGTAGAGCTGTATCCAGCTGTTCATTCATTTTTCTTCTAGTCAGTTTAAAGAAAATGTTTTGCAGCCATTATAATTTGAGACCACTGGACAAAAACCCACTTTGAAACAGTTAATCCCATTTATCCATCTTCTCAGCATCTTTCATCCTGCCTCTAGAAGGCAGCCAATTGTCATACCATTCAATGGGATATTCCTAACTTGTGCCAAAAGAACTACAACAAAAACAGAAAATGCTGGAAAAACTCAGCAGGTCTAACAGCATCTGTTGAGAGAAAAACAGAGTTAACGTTTCTTTTTTGTAAATTCATTCACAGGATTTGGGCTTTGTTAGCTGGGCCAGCATTTACTGCCCATCCCTAGTTGCCCTTGAGAAGGTGGTGGTGAGCTGCCTTGAACCGCTGCAGTTCATGTGGTGTAGGTACACCCACAGCGCTGTTAGGGAGGGAGTTCCAGGATTTTGACCTAGCAACAGTGAAGGAACAGTGATATATTTCCAAGTCAGGATGGTGAGTGACTTGGAGGGGAACTTCCAGATTGTGGTGTTCCCATCTATCTGCTGACCTTGTCCTTCCAGGTGGCAGTGGTTTGGAAGGTGCCTAAGGAGCTGTCTAAGGAGCCTTGGTGAATTCCTGCAGTGCATCTTGTAGATGGTACACGCTGCTGCTACTGTGCGTCAGTGATGGAGGGAGTGAGTGAATGTGGTGCCACTCAATGGACTGCTATGCCCTGGACGGTATCAAACTTCTTCAGTGTTGTGGGAGCTGCATTCATCCAGGCAAATGGGGAGTATTTCATCACACTCCTGACTTGTGCCTTGTAGATGGTGGACAGGCTTTGGGGAGTCAGCTGGTGAGTTACTAGTCGCATGATTCCTAGCCTTTGAACTGCTCTTGTAGCCACAGTATTTATATGGCTAGCTCAGTTCAGTTTCTGGTCAATGGTAACCCCCAGGATGTTGATAGTGGGGGTTTCAGTAATGGTAATGCCATTGAACATCAAGGGGCGATGGTTGGATTCTCTCCTGTTGATGTTCATTGCCTGACAACTTGTGCCACTTGTCAGCCCAAGCCCGGATATTGTCCAGGTCTTGCTGCATTTGGACATAGACTGCTTCAGTATGAGTTGTCGTGAATGGTGCTGAACATTGCGCAATCAACGAACATCCCCATTTCGTAAGAAGTCCATCAGACTTCTTCAGAGCTAAAGTGAAGTAAAAATATGATGTTTTTGTTGGGGGGGGGGGGGAATGGAGCAGTTGAAGCTGGATAGAAGGTAGCAAAGGAGAAATTGACAAAGATGACATGAACAAAAAGGACAAAGGGGGTGTCAATGGTAATAATATGGGCTAAAGGAGGTGCTGATCGTGGCATTAAGGTAAGAAAGCAGAATGTATTTTTCCAGCATTTTGTTTTTGTTTGATTTCCAACATCCACAGTATTATGCTTTTATCCACAAGTACTACACTTTGCCTCTGCTCAGTGCTGAATCAAATCACAGCCTCAATCACAAATGATTGCTTAATCAAGAATACACTGGTCACACCTACAAGTGTGTTGACATTTCCAAACTACTTTTACGTAAACTCTTTAAAAAGGCATCTACAACACTTTCAAAGTCAAGATTTCACTGAAAGATTTGCTAATGCCTCAAACAACCCTTGTCCAGACCTCAAGGCATTAAAAGTACAAGTCCCAAGATAAAGACAAGTCCGTATTTATATTTGTTTTTCAATTTAGAGTTACAGCATCAATTTTATAGAGACATTGATGCACTATCCAAATTTAGGAATACCTTATCAACATTAGGGCAGTACCAAGAGAAAACAAACAGGCTACATTTATTGTTGCTAATGGAGTGTGCAATGTTTTATATGATACACAGCCAGTAATCAAGGGCTACAGTTGCATTGGTCTAACCATCTGAACCACCGAGCATTGCTTGTTATCCAAAACTAGAATCCTACCATTAGAATTATTGCATTTGCAGAATTTATTATGCCCCAGTTCAATCCAAGCTTAACTTTGTAAGTAAACATCAATATGTAATTACTATTTGAAAAGCAACTCAAATGCAATGAGATGCATCATACTATGCATTCTCATTAGCAGGGAAGCTCCATGCACATTCCAAGAAAATGTGTTTTGCATCAGTTGAAGTTAGAATATGTAGTGTTACTCTGTCATCTGGGGATTGTGACCCCATGTTGTTGTTTCCACTGATCAGGAATCTATCTCAGGATCTCAGGGGCAGATTCATTAAGACTGAGGCAAGGAGAAATTATTTCACTCAAAGGATTGAGAATCTTTGGAATTCTCTACCCCAAGAGGGTTGCTGATGCTCTGATATGGAACACATTTAAGACTGGGATAGACAGATATTGTCTCAAGGAATTGAGATATGGGGAGCAGGAGGGAAAAGTGTTGAAGCCCAAGATCAGCCATGATGGTACGGAATGGCAGTAAAGGCTTGATGGGCCATTCGCTTGCTCCTATTTCTTGTGGAAGATGTATTTTGCTCTTGTGTCCCCACATACCTCCAAGATGTGCATCACCCTTTGTGATTTTGCAATAGGATTAGTTATTACTGAGAGCCTTCTTTTTAAAAAATCAATTTGAAGGTTGGTTAAAGGTTACGAGGCAGTCGTCAGGTATTGAGGAGTGACGAGAACTGAAGCACAAGACAATTGGTGCGTTTGACAATAAGCACAGGAAGGCAAAAATCGCTTAGGCACCACTTGAGCACCATGAACAAACTGAAAAATGTAAAAAGGAAAGCCCAACCAAACATTATACATTAAACAGCAAAGGATTCCCACAGTCATTTAAACGTTCGACCATCTTGTAAACCATCGATCAACGGCGATTGCGACAAATATGATCCTGCTCTTGCGGGCGGGAAGAGATGTCAGGAAAGTCAGAAAGCAATCTTCAATTAAAGTGCACTGGCTGCCCAATGCCAACATTGTAAACTCGGTTGGGAATGTAAGGGGGAAGTAAGTATCTCAAGTACGATGCTACCGACGAAAGATATATTAAACCCCTTGGTTTAAAATAGTGGCAGCATGCAGAAGGCTGCAAACTAGTTCGAGGGATTGTCATAGCAAGACGGAACTCTTGGAAGCCCTGATTTAAATTTATGCAAAAAGACATTTTAAATGGGGAAAAACAGATTTTAATCCCTGCCCGAGTGCCCGCGTATAATCTCGACACCAACACCGCAGAAGGGTCACACAGACACCAAACGTTAACTCTGTTTCTTTCTCTCTCCGCAGATGCTGCTGAGTTTTCCCAGCATTTTCCTGTTTCTATACTAACACCGCACGACACAGCTTCACTAAGAATTTCACTGCCATTGGAGGAACTAAACGGAGATGCAAGTAGATAAACAGAGCGAAGCTCCCCGCACTCCATCACAAGCTAGAAAATGTGGACAGTCCAATTGCTGCAAAGCCAACTAATGGAAACAGCTGATTTAAGGCAGGATTATTACGCACTGGCAATGAACTGCGAAACGGGGATAAAATCTGTACTATATATATATATATATATAAATAAAACACATTGCATCAGATGAACAGATTTCTACTTCAATCTAGTCAACACAATGGAGTATGAAGACAGACCGATGCAGAGTTACTCTACTTTAAAAACAGCAAATTGCACCCCCCCCAAGTAAACAAGTTTATTGCACCCACTAAACTTGTTCCCGCTGCAGTGGAGCAGCTGGTCTGGAATATGATGGAGAGAGAGAGAGAGTGGGTGAGAGGGACTGACCATTCCAATGGGAGATTTAAAAGAGAGGAGGCGCTTTTATTCCATTCATTCGTGTGTGAAAAAGGCACGAAAAGTATCCCTGGGTTAGAGGGGGGAGGGAGAGGGGGGGGGGGGGGGGGGAAGAAAGGAAAACGGTTCCGATTCCTTACACCGCCCCCTCCTTCCCCCAACCCAGAGTCGTCAATCCCATGAAGAAGAACATGTACAAATATATTTAAGAGAGGGACTCAGCCTAACGTCACCCTCCATCCATCTCCCCCCCCCCCCCTCCCTCCTCAATCCCGGGTGCAGTGCGGTCCCGGTCTCCCGCACACCGATGACAATTATTCCCAATAAAACATTTCCCCCCTCCCCAAAGTGAAGCACCCCCTGGCCGAACAGCCCCTGGAGGTATGGTTGTTTGGGGGGGGGGGGGTTCCGATTAAAATCGATCGCGAGGAAAAGGGGGGGGGGGGGGGTTTATATTAACCGAAGTTATTCCCCACACAGATCGTTAGGTTTATTTAAGGAAAGAGCATTTCCAATTCCACCCCACCCCCAAACTCCTAGCCCCAGGCTTTTCCCACAACTAGGCCGCTGTTGCCTAACAACCGGGTCCGGGGGGTTTCTCATCCTCTCTCCTCTCCCCCTTTATTTAAACCTCCCTCCCTCCCTTCGCTTTATTTATTTATCTTCATTTATTGCTCCTTACCTGCAGGTGCTCCTGGAAGCGAATGGGGAGGATCTGAGCCATTTCTGCAGTCAGTGCGGATACAGAGGGAATGGGAACTAATTCAGCGCCCGGCAACATTCAGTATACGGATAGCTCAAGGCCCCCCCCACTCACTCCTACCCCTGGACTCAGCTGGCTAGATGTACGCATGCGCCTCCCGCTGACTCTTCACGCCCCCCCCTCCTACGTCACTTATATTGACTGACAGCGCGGCCGATCCAATCCCCGGGTTGCCTCCCGCCGCCGATCCCGCCCCCCCCCTCCTCGCTTCCGTTGACTGACAGCTCGCCCGGGCCAATCACCGCGCCCCAACCCCGCCCACTCCACCTGCTCCGTCTCGTGCCCCGCCCCCCGCCTACGTCAATTATATTGACTGAGAGCCCGGACGGGCCAATCGCCTGCCGTCGCCGCCGACCCATCGCCCCCGCCTCCTGCACCCAGTCGTCCCGGCCAGCTCATACGTCACTTATATTGACTGATAGCCCAGCCGGACCAATCGCCGCGCAGCCTCCCGCCGTTCTGCCGGCCCCCCCCCCGTTCGCCGACCCGGACCAATGGGCACCTAGAGGAGGCGGGACAAGACCTGAGGAATTTCAATCACGTGGCCAGGCTGTCCTCTGCACGCTTCCCTGCCCAGTGGAGCTGCTGCCTCCGCCGGCGGTATATAGTTCCCCACACTGATCAGAGGTTGATTTGAGGAAAGAGGACATTCTTTTGCCATACAATCAGGAACTTTATATATTCTCGAGGCGTACAATTTTTCTGGGATCTGTTTTTTTTCACCCGCATGTTGTTTTAGCTGCTGATACTATTTACATGTTTGTGTCCTTCCGCCTGCTGCAGACTGCTACATCATGTCACGTGACCATGGGGCTCCCTGCACATCCCCAATCCCAGGATGATACAGCAGGATTTTTACTTAAAGTTGCATTGTTAGTGTTGCTGAATTACATATGGGGTATTAGGCTCCCTTGCATATAGAGTGAGGCATGCACTTTACTATAAGCAGCAATTCAAAAACAGTAACTCCTAAATATGAGCACAAATGCTTGGAAATGCTCAGCAAATCAAGCACCACTTGCAGAGGGAGAAACAATTTTCTCTCAAGCCTGGCTTTGCTGATTATTTACAAGCTTTTCTGTTCACAGAAACAGCGCTGGACTGAAAAACATAATCTTGCATTGTCACAGCCTTCTTTCCCTTCGGCAGTCCCTCAGGACGGAGAGTGACTTCCTTCCATTCCGAGGTTGTGGGTCCTGAGGTGACTGAGAAGTCCAATGCTGGACCCGCGTGCACACTCTGCCACGGTTTGGGGCAGGTGGTGTTTGATGAGGCAGGTAGGTGGGTGTTCGGACTTCTGGTCCGCTCCTTCCGCTGTTTGTGCTTGGCCTGCACCTGGGCCTGTGGAGGAGGTTTGAAATGGTTGGCGTCTTCGCAGATGTTTCTTCTCCAGTTTGGGCGGAATCGAGCAAGAGATTCCCACAAGTTGGTGGAGATGTTGCATTTTTTTTCAGGGAGGCTTTGAGGACATCCCTGAAACGTTTCCTTTGTCCTCCTAGTAACCACTTGCCGTGATGAAGCTCAGGGCAGAGAGCTTGTTTTGGGAGTCTTGTGTCAGGCATGCAGACGATGTGGCCCACCCAATGTAGCTGATTAACCATAACCAGTGCCTCTGGTTATATACTGGGGATATTGGCCTGAGAGAGGCAACTAATATTGGAGCACTTCTCCTGCCATTGAATTTGCAGGACTTTGCAGAGGCATCGCTCTATTGTAAGGTGTTATACTAATCCAATATACTCAAGGGTTTTGAAGCCAGATCGGGTTTGTACTTAATTTGACAAGTGTTTCAAGTGAAATAACTCTCGTGCATGACAATACTGTATAATGCATAGAAGGAGATCCACAAATTCTGGGATTTAATATGTGATAACCACATTAATTGAATCTTGCTGAAAAGAGAGACGCGTTGCTGAAGCTTTTTATCTTGCACTTTTCAGGACAAATGCAAGAATGCCAAATTTCAAACAATCACAACAATTTATACTGCAGGAGAAAAGGGTGCTGGTTGGTTGGCAAGTCTCTGTTTTTAGCAATATTCCAGTTCTGTACTACCCAAACATGACTGTAAATGAATTTACTTCTAATAATCGAGTACAACCAATTAAACTGGTTTTCGGATGCTGAATGTGAAAGCACGGCTAGTTGCAAATAGCACGTGGAAGGGGCAAGGACACTGAGATATTAAAGAAAACAATTGAATCTGGTGAATGTAGAGAGGACCATGGGAGTGTCTGAGTGAGATCAGGCTACAGAAAGTGGAGGGGGGGGGGGGGTGGGGTTGCAGGGGGGGAGGGTAGAGGAGAGGGAGGACAGGTGGGTGTAGAATTGGGTTATCAGTTTCGATTTCAGTTTTGTTACACGTTTTAACGAATTCTCATTTAATAACCTTAACGATTAATGCTTCTGCATCATCAGTGTGTGATGACTCTGTGGATAGTGCTCTTGTTTCTGAGTTAGAAGGTTATAGGTTCAAGTGCTAATTTGGAATTTGAACACAAAAATCTAGATTGTGTGGGAGGGCTGTACTGATGGAATTGTCATCTTTCAGAAGGGCTGAAACTGAGACCCCGTCTGTCCTCTCAGGTGGATGTAAAAGATCCTGTGATGTTACTTGGAAGAAGAGCAGGGAGTAAATGTGATGTGAGGAAAAAGTTTTTCACCCAGAGGGTGGTTGGAGGCTGGAACAAACTTCCTGAAAGGGTGGTGGAGGCAAGTTCGATCGAGGTGTTCAAAAGGGAATTGGATTGCTAGCTGAAAGGAGAGAATGTGCAAGGTTACGGGGTTAAGGCAGGGGAGTGGGATTAAGTGGGATGCTCTTTCAGAGAGTCAGTGCAGACTCGATGGGCCGAATGGACTGCTTCTGCACTGTAAAGGTACTGTGATGCTGTGATAGTTTATTGATAAATAAATACATTTACTAAAGTGCCACATAACAGGTTTGTCAACTAAGTTAAAATCAATCAAAGAGACAGCGGCAGCATGGATACAAAGTTGGCTGAGTGACAGGAAACAGGGTGGTGGTGAGTGGGTATTTCTGTTTCAGGCTGCAGGCAGGTATACAGTGGGGTCCCCCAAGGATGGCTCTTAGGACAGCTACTCTTCTTGAACTATATCGATGACCTAGACTTGTATTTACAGAGCACAATTTCAAAATTGGCAGATGGCAAAAAATTGTAAGTATTGTGAACTGTGAGGAGGATAGTGATAGATTTCAAGGGGACGTGGACAGGCTGATGGAATGGGCAGACAAGTGGCAGATGGACTTTAATGCAGAGAAGCGTGAAGTGATTCATTTGGTGGGGAGAAGGAGGAGAGGCAATGCAACATAAAGAATACAATGCTCAAGTCGGGTGCAGGAGTAGAGAGACCTGGCAGTATATGTGCTCAAATCGTTGATGGCAGGGCAGGGCAGGCTGAGGGCACGGTTAATAAAGCATATGGGATCCTGGGCTTTATAAATAGGGGCATAGAGCACAAAAGCAAGGAAAGTATGGTGACCGTATGTAAAACACTGGTTTGGCATAGCTGGAACCTGTCTAAATGAATCCCATTCAAGAGCATGTTCCCCGTTCGCAATTTCACCATGTGTGACATTTCGTGGGAACGTAAACACCCCCCCCCCTCCTCTGTGAACAGCGTAACTTCACTGTATTTTTAAACTCAAATACATGCTGTGAATCATTCTAGACACCTCCTAGTGGTGGTGTGGTTGGTACAGTTAAATATCCGTACCATGTCCTCCATGATGTATCTTCAATTTAATTCCAGGCAGGGGCAGTTACAAAATTCTTGGAAATCCTGCCCTCACTATTTATTTATTTAAGGCATTTCCCAGATGATAGGGCCAACAAGTCCAGAATGTTTCATTTATTTAGCTCCTGGCCCTTAAATCTGCTGCACTCCTTGGTCAGAAAATCTTTCTCTTCCTGCCTGATAACTCCTAAATCAATGTTTATTGTGGAATGTGCCTGCATGGTCTTGTCGCCCTGTGATTATACCCTCCAGACTGTGGGTGCGCTATAGCCTCTGTGTTCCGCACCACCTAATTCCTCTGTTTGCACTTCAGAGAAATACCTTATTAAAAATCTTAGATGTCGGCACATTATCTATAAAACAAAATAGAAAATATGGAGTATAGAATATGATAAAGGAAAGAGCTTGCATTTATATAGTACCGTTCACGACCTCCTAAAGAGCTTTATAACCAGTTCAGTACTTTTGCACTGTATTTATTGCATATTTGATATAGAATGTACTATTGAAAGATTGTAATACGAATCGATAATTCGATGGATATGTAGTGCAGCTATTTTTTGGAGTGGGAGTATCTTTGGACATTCTGTTTTGGGTTTGTTGTTTAACAGGAACCTGGTATCATATTGGATGCCAGTTTTCTCTTTGTAGCTGATGTGAAAATGCAGGCCAATGGGTGTGAGATATTTATATGCAGCTGATAATCAACAGCGTCGAATGAGGATATTACAGTCATTTTGTGTATTGCTAATAGCCGGGCGTATCAATAAAGCATGAGAAAGAAAAGGCGATGGTGATGAAGTGTGACAGGAAGTACGTGTGGTACATGCAGGAAATGCTCCATACAAGTTTAACAACAACAATTTGAATTTGTATAGCACCTTTCATGTAATACAACATCTTAAGGCACTTCACAGACGCATTATGACCCAAAATTCGACACGGAGCTGCTTAGAGACATATTAGGACAGGATGGATGATCAAATGCTTGGTCAAAGAGGTAGATTTTAAAGAACATCTTAAAGGAGGAGATAGAGGTAAAGAGGCTTAGGGAGGGAATTTCAGAGCTGAGAGCCTCGGCAGCTGAGGGCACAGTCATCAATGGTGGAGCAGTTAAAATTAGAGATACTCAAGTACTTGGGAATTCAAGGAGCTCAGATATCTTAGAGGGTTGTTGGGCTGGGGGAGGTTACAGAAATAGGGAGGGGCGTGGCTATGGAGGGATTGGAAAACAAGGATGAGAATTTTACAATTGGTTTAACCAGGAGCCAATGTAGGGCAGCAAGTGGGGGGTGATTGGTGAACAGGACCTGGTACAAGGGCATGGGCAGCAGAGTTTTGGATGACCTTTAGTTTACAGAGGGTAGAAAGTGGGGAACCAGCCAGGAGTGTATTGGGATGGTCAAGTCTAGAAATAACAAAGGCGCTGATGAATGTTTCAACAGCAGGTGAGCTGATCAGGGCCAGAACTGGGTGATCTTGTGGGACTAGGCGATCTTAGTGATGGCCTGGATATGTGGTTAGATGCTCATTCGGAGTCAACTATCACACCAAGGTTGCGAAGGGTCTGGTTCCACCTCAGGCAGTTGCTAAGGAGAGGGATGGAGCTGGTGGCAAGGGAATGGAGGTTGGAGCAGTGCCCGAAGACAATGACTTCAGTCAAGGTCTGCCGTCTCTTAATGCTTCGCAGACAGTTTGTAACGTGGCTACAATGTGGTAATGTGATCTTGAGCAGCCCAGAGCAGAGCTGGATTGTCAAATCCACCAATCACTTAATCTGAAATTTGATAAAACCTGCCAATTCCAATAGCTCAAAGAGATTGTGACAACAAGTTGGGCCTCAGTGACGCAATCACTTGGAAAGCTCCCAATTTCCTTTTGGCTGTAGGTAGGAAATGAACTGAGCAATAAGTGGTGCAACGATATTGAATCATAGCATCCTGAGGTCAGGTCGGTGAGTGACCAGATTGTTGGATTAGACTGTGACAGGTTTGGTGACTCCGTTAGGGAGGGTGCAAATCAGCCAAACAAATTAACATCATGATTCGATGTGAGTCGATATCCACCCAACTCTCTAAGCTTAATGGCCGTGTGACTGCCTTCCTTTCTGATCCACCCGGCCAAAGTTAAGTTGTTTTAAAAGAGCGGATTTTTGAAAACCTGGACCAAACCCGCAAACCTTCAGCGCAGAACCTCTCCGGCTCTCTGCTCTGAGAACAGATTTCATGTACGTGGCTCAATGTGACCTTAGAGAGGCAGGTCTTGCAAACCAGGAGTTATTGTGGAAATAAGAAAACGATCATGTGTTTAGAGAGCAAACAGCGCAGGAAGGCCAAGGCCAGTGTTGGATTAGTTTATCTCAAGAGGAAGCAGGCAGGGTTCCCACTCCCAATCACTGCAGACAGATTGTTCGCAACCCTTGGCGCCATATTTGACCCTGAGATGAGATCCTGATCACATATTCGCACTGTCATTAAGACCCACATCGCTCCTGCCTCAGCTCATCAGCTGCTGAAGCCCTCACCCGTGCCTTTGCTTTCTAGAGGCTTGACCATTCTCACACACTCCTGGATGGCCTCGCTCATTTTAACCTCCGTAAACTTAAGGTCATCCAAAACTCTGCTGCCCATGTGCTAAATCGCAGCAGGTCCTGTTCACCTGTCCCCTGCCCCTGTGTTCGTTGACCTACATTGGTTCCTGGCCAAACAACACCTTGTCCTAAAACCCTCACGCTTCATTTCAAACCTCTCCACAGTCTCGCACCTCATCTCCGTAATCTCCTCCAGCCCCACAACCCTCTGAGATATCTGCGCTCCTTCAATTCTGCCCTCTTGTGCATCTCTGATTTTAACGCTCCTCCATTGGTGTCCTTGCTTTCAGCTGCCTGGGCTCTGAGCTCTGGGATGCCTTCTCTGAGCCTCTCCACATCTTTACCTCTTTGTCCTGCTTTAAATCTACCTGCCTGACCAGGTTTTTGGCCACGTGCCCTAATATCTCCTTATGGGCTCAGTGTCCAATCCTGCTTTGTAACGGTCCTGTGAAGCAGCATGGGATGTTTTATTACAATAAATGTGCTATCTAAGTTGTTGTTGTCGACTGTGATGAAGATGACGACCTGCTGGAAACTCTTTCGAGTTATCAACAGTCACAGATTGCAACTCTTTCGAGTACAATCACAGTTCTTGGTTTCCGGGAGTGGGACATGAACCCACAACCCTCTGATTCAAAGGTGAGGGTGCTATGAACTGAGCCACAGCTGACACCCCAAACATCAGGGGAAACTCTTTCGAGTTATCAACAGTCACAGATTGCAACTCTTTCGAGTACAATCACAGTTCTTGGTTTCCGGGAGTGGGACATGAACCCACAACCCTCTGATTCAAAGGTGAGGGTGCTATGAACTGAGCCACAGCTGACACCTCTAAAGTAGGGAAACTCTTTCGAGTTATCAACAGTCACAGATTGCAACTCTTTCAAGTACAATCACAGTTCTTGGTTTCCGGGAGTGGGACATGAACCCACAACCCTCTGATTCAAAGGCGAGGGTGCTATGAACTGAGCCACAGCTGACACCTAACGACCTGCTGGAAGGCGCATCAATCAACATTGGGTGAGGATAGGAACAGCTTCACATGCTCTGTGGAGGTGTCAGCTGTGGCTCAGTTCATAGCACCCTCGCCTTTGAATCAGAGGGTTGTGGGTTCATGTCCCACTCCCGGAAACCAAGAACTGTGATTGTACTCGAAAGAGTTGCAATCTGTGACTGTTGATAACTCGAAAGAGTTTCACATGCTCTGTCTGCCCAGCATGAACAAACACAGGTGCCTATGCTCATCTATAAATAATGGGCACTTAGCTGAGGCCAATATGACCTAATAAGCAGTTATTAAATGAATGGACGTCTTTAAGATGATGAAAGGGTTTGGTAGGGTACATGCTGAGAAGCTATTTCCACTTGCAGCGGAGACTAGGACAAGGGGCCATTAAAAAGGATAGTCACAAACAAATCCAATAGACCATTCTGGAGAAACCCCCTTACCCAGAGATTAGTGAAAATGTGGAACTTGCTACCTCAGGAAGTAGTTGAGGTGAATATTATAAACACATTTAAAGGAAAGCTGGATAAATGAGGTGGAAAGGGACAGAAGGATATGTTAATGGGGTGAGATGAAGTAGAGTGGGAGGAGGCTTGTGTGGAGTATAAACACTGGCATAGATCAGTTGGGCTAAATGGCCTGTTTCTGTGCTGTAAATTCTGTGTAAAACTATATACTACAGGGTGGCCAGTTATACCTTGGTATGAGTCAACACCCTCAGATGATAGTGAGTCAGCGAAATGAAGGGATTGACTAGAAGTAGAAAAGGTGTGACCTAACCGAAAGGAACTGCAGAGCTGAAGAGTATGTCAACATCTGAGTTCTTGGAAGCCACATTCATTGCTCCGCTCCAGTGACCCTCCATCGGCAACTGGGAGTACAGCCACCTTGCCCCACAGGCAGCTTGGGTTGGAAGGTCTAGATTGGTGGTGGTGTGTTACAGTTCACTCAGGGAGTATGAGTTGCTGTGGCAACATACACCTTTTACACGCCTGTTGTTGTCTGGAGGTATGGCTAGTGATGGTAGAGGCTCCAACTTTCTGTCCCCTCACACAGCAGACCAGTCATTTCTCCTGCTTACCACCTGACACTGGCTTGTGTAGGGAGGATTTACAGGTAGATATTCAACCTGTTTGCTCATATTATGAACACACCTTCCCATCAAGTCCTGGGGTGGGGCATGAACCTGGAACTTCTGGTTCAGAGGCAGAGACACTACCCACTGCACCATAAGACCTCCCAGGTCTGGGTTACAATATTGTAACTCACTCGTGCCTCTGAACCAGAAGACTGTGGGGTCAAATTCCTAATCCAAAGACTTGAGTACATAAACCAGACTGACAGTAGTACTGAGTGAGTGCTGCACTGTCAGAGGTGCCTTCTTTTGGATGAGATGTTAAACCAAGGCACTATCTGCATTAAGATGGGCATAAAGCAAATCCCATGATACTATCTTGAAGATGAGCAGGGGAGTTATCGCTGGCATCCTGGCCAATATTATTCCCTCAACTAACATCACTAAAATAGACGCTCCAATCATTATCGCACTACTCAGTAGGGGCACCAAGAGTGCCCAGCCTCAATTATGTGGTTGAGTCTCTGAAGTGGGCCTTGCACCCAGAAATATGTGATGCAGAGGTGGGAGGGTTACCAGCTGAGCTAAGGCTGACAGCAGACGCAGTTGTACTGGGTGATGTTTGGCTCTGCTGCAATTTGGGTCTAAACAGCTCCAAATAGTCATAAATTGAAATATCCATTGTATATGAGGTCTGTCATTTATCCCAGGTCATTATCTAATCCTGGTGCAGGCAGTGAAAGGACATCCCAATGAGTGGGTGGATCTTTACTTTTGAGCTGTCATGTCACCAGCAGCCCTTGAATGAATTATTGTCGTGTAACACACTGCAGAACAGCTATCATGAGATTTATATTTATTGAAATAACTCAATTAAACAGCAATGCCTTCATAATCGTAGTGATTGACTGACTGTTGCTGCATGCACTGGTTCCCAGGATAATGGGAAGGTCGCAAAGAAAGAAATATCAAAACATTTACAGCGCAGAAGGAGGCTACATGTCCCCCTGTGCCCATCCTTCTGGCTCCTGGTCCGTAGCCCTGCAAGTTACACCAGCTCAAGTACAGATCCAAGTATTGTTTAAATGCAATGAGGGTTTCTGCTTCTACTACCCTTTCAGACAGTGAGTTCCAGGCCCCCATCACCCTCTGGGTGAAAAAAAACACTCAACTCCCCTCTAATACTCTTAACAATTGCTTTAAATCTATGTCCCTGGTTATTGACCTCTCTGCTAAGCGAATTAGGTCCTTTCTATGCACTCTATCTTGGCCTCTCATAATTTTATACATCTCAATTAAATCTCCCCTCAGGCACCTCTGCTCCACAGAAAACAATGAAAGCTGACAATATCATGTGGAATCTCTGCATGCCCAGTACTCTTGCACTGCCCACCTCCAGCATTAATTTACTTTGTGAGAATGCACTAACTCAAAAAACTCTTGTTCATGAAATGTATACGAGCAGCATTTAATCAGCTCATAATAATGGGAATGGCCATAGAACAGAAATCACTGGACCAGGTTTTACTCTGTGATCAACAAACGGCACCAGCTGCTCTTTCGACTTCCGCTATCAACATCCTGGGGGTTACCATTGACCAGGAACTAAACTGGACCAGTCGTATAAACACTGTGGCTACAAGAGCAGGTCAGAGGCTGGGAACTCTGCAGTGAGTAACTCACCTCTTGACTCCCAAAGTTTGTCACCATCTACAAGGTGTAAGTCAGGAGTGTGATGGAATACTCGCCACTTGCTTGGAATGAGTGCAGCTCCCACGACACTCAAAATGCTTGACAGCATCCAGGACGAAGCAGCCCCGCTTGATTGGCACCCCACTGCAGCAACTCGCCAAGACTCCTTCGACAGCACCCTCCAAACCCGTGACCTCTATGACCTCAAAGGACAAGGTCAGCAGATGCATAGAAACACCACCACCTGAACGTTCTCCTCCAACTTGGAACTATATCGCCGTTCCTTCACTGTCGCTGGGTCAAAATCCTGGAACTCCCTTTCTACCTACACTCACATCCCATGAATGATTTGAAAGAAACTTGCCCACAGACTTCCCACGGGAATTTGCACTGGAACTCGCTGTAATTAAAGTGTCCCTTACAGGTCATCTGGGGGAAGGAAGGGTGAGATTGTGGAGGGTCTGACCATAAATCTTCCAAGGCTTTTTGGATATGGGGATGTTGCCAGGGGATTGGAGGATTGCAAATGGCACTCCCATGTTTAGAAAAGGATAGAGTTCTGAGACCAGCACCCACGGGTTGGTTAACCTGACATCAGGGTTGGGGAAACTTTTAATCCATTACAAAATGAATTGGCATTTAGAAAAACATGGGCTCATAAATGAAAGTCAGCATGGCAAACTGTATTTAACTAACTTGTTTAATTCTGTTTTAATCTGTTCATGGGACATGGGTGTCACTGGCCAGGCCAGCATTTATTGCCCATCCCTAATTGCCCTTGATCAGAGGGCAATTAAGAGTCAGCTACATTGCTATGGGTCTGGAGTCACATGTAGGCCAGATCAGGTAAGGACAGTAGATTTCCTTCCCTAAAGGGTATTAGTGAGCCAGATGGGCTTTTACAATAACCGACAATGGTTTCGCGGTCACCATCATCATCTTAATTCCAGATTTTTATTGGATTCACATTTCACTGTCTGTCATGGTGGGATTAAACCCCAGTCCCCAGAGCATTACCCTGGGTCTCTGGAATACCTCTCCAGTGACAATATCACTATGCCACTGCCTCCCAGATTGAGCTCTTTTGTTGATGTTGTGTAAATGTACTTTAAAAAGGTGTTTGACAAAATATCCCATAATAGCCTTGTTAGCAAAATTAAAACCTAGGAGATTAAAGGGACAATAGCAGCATTGATACACCATTGGCTAAGAGATAAAAAAACAGAGAGTAGTGAATAGTTATTTTTCAGGGATACATTGGTGTTCGCTAGGGGTCGGGATGAGACCCACTGTTTTTTTTACATTTATATCAATTGCCGAATAAAGTAACTGTCATAGTTTTTTGTCTTGCAGTCATTAGGATAGATGCAAGAATGCCAAATTTCAAAGGGAACAACAATTTATGCTGCATGAGAAAAAGATGCTGATTGGTTGGCTAGTCGACTCTGAGTGGTCAAGGCGTTGCTATGGAGAATGCACCATGGAACTATAGTTCCCCATGCTTTTGTTTAATTCAAAGAAGGCTCAATGTGTGGGACCGTTCCTTTTGCCTGCAGAGGACAGCTGCCTGCATTTAAAATATGTAGCTTCTCGCCACTTTGCAACTGATGATCTTAAACTGGTCATAAGTGTAAATTCTTAGCACACTCAGGATTGTTCAGAAAAGTGCTGTCCAATTGTGGAATCACATCTCACGTTTGACATTATGTTCTGAGTTTTGCAAATTGGGTAGGGTCAGTACTCTGCCTATTGTGAACAGCTGAAGGGGTGTGCCGTTTGATACGATCCACTAGCCATTGGGTCATGTTTACATTAATGACCTGGATCTGGGTGCGCAGATGATCCTGTCAAAGCTTGCAGATGACTTGAAACACGCAACATGGAGGATAGTAACAGACTTCAGGAGGACCAAGACAGACAGATGAAACGGGAAGACACATGGCAGATAAAATTTAACGCAGAGAAGTGTGAAGTGATAGGTTTTGGTTGGAAGAATGAGGAGAGGTAGTCTGATCTAACTGGTACAATTTTGAAGGGGGGGGTTGCAGGAACAGAGGGGGCTGAAGGCATGTGTACACAAATCATTGAAGGTGGCAGGACAAGTTGAGAAGGCTGTTAAAAAAGTATACAGGATCCTTAGTTTTATGAATGGAGGAATAGCGTACATTAACTAGGAAGTTAGGCTAAACCTTTCTAACACATTGGTTAGGCCTCAGCAGGATTATTGTATTCAATGCTGGGCACCACACTACAAGAAGGGTGTCAGACCTTGGAGAGGTTTTGCCGAGGAGGTTTACTGGAATGGTAAAACAAAAACAGAATTACCTGGAAAAACTCAGCAGGTCTGGCAGCATCGGTGGAGAAGAAAAGAGTCGACGTTTCGAGTCCACACGACCCTTCAACAGAACTGAAGTATAGTTAGGAGAGGGGTGAAATATAAGCTGGTTTAAGGTGGGGGGGCGGGGGGAGAGAAGTTGAGGGTGGGGTGGTTGTAGGGATAAGCAAGCAGTGATAGGAGCAGATAATCAAAAGATGTCACAGACAAAAGGAACAAAGAGGTGTTGAAGGTGGTGATATTGTCTAAGAGAATGTGCTAATTAAGAATGGATGGCAGGACACTCAAGGTACAGCTCTAGTGGGGGTGGGGTGGAGAGACTGACAAGGTATTAGTTGTAGATTTAAAAATAATGGAAATAGGTGGGAAAAGAAAAATCTATATAAATTATTGAAAAAAACAAAAGGGAGGGGGAAGAAACGGGGTGGGGATGGGCTGGAATGGTACCAGGGAAGAGGAATTCCAGTTATGTGGAGAGCTTGGAAAAGCTGGGAAATTTTCCCCTTAGAGAAAAGAAGACTAAGAGGAGATTGGGTAAGAGGTGTTCAAAATCATGAATGACTTTGGTAGCGTAAATAAGGAGAAACTGTTTCCAGTGTCAGAAGCGTCAATAACCAGCAGACACAGATTTAAAGTGACTGGGAAAAGAGGCAGAGGTGAAATGATAACACGCTGGCAGGAATTTCCCAGCCTCCCCACAGCCGGTCCCCCACAGCGGGGCGGGCCAGTCATTGAAATCTCCGGTCACATTGACAGGGACAGGAAGATCCCGCCAGTGTGAGGAGCTGGAAAATTCCGGCCAGTGAGTTACTGTCACGTGGAATACGCTGGCCTGAAAGGGCGGTGGAAACAAGCTGAGGAGAGGTTTCAAAAAGGAACTGGCTGAATATTTGAAGGAAAAGTATTTACAGGGGAACAGACGGAGGAGTGGGATCGATTGGATAGCTTTACCAAACGGTCAGTCCAGGCACAATGGACCAAATGGCCTTCCTCTGTCCGGTTTCACTCTATGATTCTATGACCTGGATCTCCACAATCTCAGAAAATCTTCAGATTTTCCCATTTAGCTGCAATCCTCCACTCGATAGGTTGATGTCAGATTTCCACATGAATCATGGTGAGTGCTACTAGCCTTACTGTTACTTTGACAGCAAAATCCGGGCCCATATAATGTACTTGGTGGCCTTTCCGTGAATTGTACCTATTGATGAGAGTTGGGAGAGTCACCAGCTCCCTGCTAGTGTGCAAAGCAAAGCATAATTCCTGTTGCCAACTCCAGGCTGAAGGCATCCCTGGAGGTTTCATCACATGTCCTCCCACCACCCAACGCCTCACTCAGTCGATTAGCCCTTTTTCCCATTCCCAATATTTCTACAACTAATAAGAAAAAGTGTTCAAAGAAAATGAAAGAAAAGCTTTTTTTTTTAAACATCCTCAGTTATTTTTTCCTTCGGGGTCACTCACTGCAATTTCCAAGACATTAAATCTTCAGTTCCCGGAGTCTCCAAGTCAATCCTGGCAGGGTTGGCAACATCAGTGATCACATCGGGTAATTTTACAACACAGTCTAGATATCTCTGCCTCAACAGGCTGTGGATGCTGAGCATCAATTGAAATTTTCATGACTGAACCTTTTGTAGGGGGCAGGTTTCAAAGCCAGTCAAAGTGGGGTTGAGCTACAGATCAGCCGTGGTCTAACGGAATGGCAGAAAAGGCTCGAAGGGCTGAATGGCCTCCTCCTCTTCCAATGTTATTTTGCTGCTGTGCACCTGTGCTGCTCCCACCAAAGATGCAGTCCTGCCATCTACTGGCTGCAAGATGCACTGCAGACAGTCTGCACTGAGTCATCAGCATCTGTGCATGCAGGATAATAGCCATCATCCCCATGGCTGCATATGATTTAAAATGAGATGGTCTGATTGTTTTTGCATAAGCACCAGCTTGACCCTCGGTCCTGAAGCTTAAACAGCCACATATTTCGCTATCTAATGCTGTACTTCACCAGCTGTTTATCCCAGCTCTGATCGAAATTACATATATATATATATATAAAAGAAAACTGCAGTTGCTGGAAATCTGAAGTATAAATAGAGAATGCTGCAAATACACATTCGTGGAGAGAGAAACTGAGGTAACATTTCAGGCGGTTATGACAGTGGTAATGCCCCTGGACTGGCAATCCAGAGGCCCAGGGTAATGCTCTGGGGACATGGGTTCAAATCCCACCCACCACAGCAGATGGTGAGGTTTAAATTCAATTAATAAAATCTGGAATTGAAAGGGAGTCTAATGGTGAAGATGAAACTATCATCTAATGTCATAAAAACCCCACCTGCTTCACTAATGTCCTTTAGGGAAGGAAATCTGCTGTCATTACCTGGCCTGGCCTGTCATGGTAATAGTTGATTGTGGCTGCGGACTCCAGTATTAGATACTGTACAGTACTCTGTACTAGACAGGGGGGGTCACCTGACCTGGGGATTGAAGGTCAGATTGCCCATGTTGGAACCTGTCTTGATAAGGATTCAGTTACTGCAGATATGTGTTCATGTTAGGAAAATGTGTTATCAATAAAGTCAGCTCAGCTACAGTGTCGATGGGCTCTGTGCATCGTTGAAACAAAGAACATGACACGGTGTCAGAAGTAAACTAAACACAACAATGGAGACCCTGAAACCACCGACAGAGCTCAGTTTGGAGGGAAATCTCGCCGAAAACTGGAGGAGGTTCCAGCAGCGATTCGAGCTGTACCTCACAGCGACGGGCAGGAATTAAAAAAAGACCCTCAGGTCCGTCTTTTCTCATGTAGCAGGGGAAGCAGCCCTAGAAGTCTATAACACATTCATGTTTGAAGGTGATGAGAAATGAAATGACTTGAAAGAAATCATGGAAAATTTCGAAGCCCTAAGAAAAACATCATGTACGAAAGGTACCAATTCTTTCTGTGCACGCAAAGCAGTGACAACATTAGTCAGTACGTAACTAAACTGAGAAAACGAGCTAAGTTGTGTGAACTTGGAGAGCTTGAAGAATCATTCATCCAAGGTAGAATCATTCGCGCAATGGCAAATGACGCTCTGAGAGAACGGCTTTTGAGAGAAGTTGATTTGACGCTGGAGAAAGCAATAAATATCTGCAGAGTGGCAGAGACAATGGAATGCCTGATGGGAGAAGATGATAAGCTGCACACAGTCGAGCCGTTAGATGCATTTAAACAGAGGTAACCCTGGGAAAGAACAAATAGACAGTTTGAACGTAAAAAGAACAAAACTGTTATTAAAACAATGAAATGCAGCCAATGCGGAACAGAGCATTTACCATGTAGTTGCCCAGCCTACGGAAACTATGATAAATCAGATTACTTTGCTAAGGTGTGTATTAATTGCAGACAATGACACGGATACTGAAACTGAACTTTTCATTGGTGCAGTAACAACAGATTCCAAAGAAGACGAATGGAAGGTTGATGTTAAAATTGCCAACATGATGGTGAATTTCAAGCTTAACAAAGGCGCACAAGCCAATGTCATTCCCATAAGCCTGTATACTAAGATAAGCAAAGAAAAACAGCTAACTAAAACAAAAGTGAAGCTGTCCATTTATACAGGTGAAAACATTGCTGTGGAAGGCAAGTGCACACTTAAAGTGAACTACAGAAAAAAACAGTCTCAAGCACTCCCGTTCATTGTGGTGAAAACTGATGCAAAACCCATTCTTGGAATCAAGGTTTGTGAAAACCTGAAGCTAATCAAGAGAATAATGACTGTCACCGCTGATGACATCCTGAGCGAGTGTAAAGATGTGTCCCCAGGGGACTGGCTGCCTAAAAGGAGAACACAACAGCAAGATTGAAGAAACTGTGACACCCAATATACACCCGCCCGGGAAAATACCAGTGATGCTGAGAGAGCGACTGAAAGCAGAGTTGGACAGAATGGAGAAACTTCACATCATCAAGAAAATTGAAGAACCGACAAAGTGGGTTAATCCAATTGTAATTGTAGAAAAATCAGATGGGAATCCAC
Source organism: Cetorhinus maximus (assembly GCF_964194155.1). NCBI lineage: Eukaryota > Metazoa > Chordata > Chondrichthyes > Lamniformes > Cetorhinidae > Cetorhinus > Cetorhinus maximus. The sequence continues at coordinate 116,438,843 of NC_135890.1, forward strand.
AGCTAGTCGGTACTCACTGCTATCAAATGTGAACAAGTCCGCTCCAATTTTCTGCCAGGGCCTCTCTGGAACACTGTGTGGTTGAAGTGGTTCTTTTTGTTGTGATTTATTGTACTTTTGGCACACTGCACACACACTCACCATTTCCTCAATTTGTGCTCCCATTCCAGGCCAATGCATTACATCTCGAGCTCTTCTCCTGCATGTTTTTATGCCGAGATGGAATTCATGATGGAAGAGACCCCCTACCTGGCTCTGCTAGATTTCAGGATTAGGGGGCATTGGATCATCTCCAGCACAGCTCCTGATGGGGAGACGACTAAGAACTAACCTTCCAACTGCACCCCGGCTGTTATTTCCACAGCCAGTGACCTACAGCGTGCAGGACCTGCTCAGACTGAGACAGCAGAAGCAGACACAGCACTTTGATCGAGGCGCCCGACCTCAGTCTGACCCGGACATGGGAGAGACAGTGAGGATTCAGCATGAAGGGACCTGGAATCTTGCTGTTGTCACGGGAATCACAGGAGAACCAAGGTCTTACATAGTGCAGACTCCAAAGGGACAACTGTACAGGAGAAACCAGAAACTCCATGGAAAACAAATGAAACGCAACCCTGCTCTGAACCAGAAAGTGTTGCTGAAGATTAAAACCAGAATACACCAGTGAAGCAACAGATACCCAGGCAAAGCCTGAGATCCCTGAAAACTACTCAAGGGGTGATAGTGACACAGAGCTGGAGAAGGCCCCTTGTCCTTCAAAATCACCCCTGTCACCGTTCAGAACACGAGTGGAAGAATTGTGAAACAAAACCGCAGTGATATGAGAGATGAGTAAAGTACAAAACAGACTGATCAAAACAGAGAGTGAGAAAGAATAGACAAGAGACCTTGTGTACTTATGTTGTATAACAGTTTGTTTTTTTTTAGAAAAGGGAACTGTGGTGACAGCATTTGTGGAGGGAGGAACAGAGGTAACATTTCAGGCGGTTATGACAGTGGTAATGCCCCTGGACTGGCAATCCAGAGGCCCAGGGTAATGCTCTGGGGACATGGGTTCAAATCCCACCCACCACAGCAGATGGTGGGGTTTAAATTCAATTAATAAAATCTGGAATTGAAAGGGAGTCTAATGGTGACGATGAAACTATCATCTATTGTCATAAAAACCCCACCTGCTTCACTAATGCCCTTTAGGGAAGGAAATCTGCTGTCCTTACCTGGCCTGGCCTGTCATGGTAATAGTTGATTGTGGCTGCGGACTCCAGTATTAGATACTGTACAACACTCTATACTAGACAGGGGGGGGGGGGGTCACCTGACCTGGGGGTTGAAGGTCAGATTGCCCATGTTGGAACCTGTCTTGATAAGGATTCAGTTACTGCAGATATGTGTTCATGTTAGGAAAATGTGTTATCAATAAAGTCAGCTCAGCTACAGTGTCGACGGCCTCTGCGCATCGTTGAAACAAAGAACATGACATGGCCTACATGTGACTCCAGACCCAGTACAATGGGGTTAACTCTGAAATGGCCCAGCAGCCACTCAATTCAAGGGGAATTCGGGATGTGCAACAAATACAGGCCTCGCCAGTGATGCCCGCATCCCATCAAAGAGTAAAAAAAAACTTTCAACAGACCTAGTTGCTGATTTAGCAGTTTATAAACAGGACGATGGAAGCAGGTTTAATAGTAATATTCAAAAGGGAATTGGATAAGTATTTGAAGGACAACAGGAGAAGAGCAGAGGAGTGGCACCAAAGACCTTCTACAGACATGTCGGGCCGAATGGCCTCTTTCTGTACTGTATCATTCTCTGATTCCACGGAGACAGGGAAAGACGGGAAGTGAGGAAAGGCTTGTATTTATATAATACTTTTCACAATCATAAGATGTCCCAAAGTTCTCACAGCCAATTGAAGCACCTTTTGAAGTGAATTTTTGTGGGAGAAGGGGAGGATAGAACAAAAGAGAAGGCCTGTGACATTCAGCAACATTACCATCACTGAAACACCCATCATCAACATCCCGGGGGTCACCATTGACCAGAAACTGAAGTGAATCAGCCATATAAATACTATGGCCGGGATTTTATGGCCCGTCCCACCTGGCGGCACACTGCGGTCCCACCGAACTGAATGGAGATTGAAATAGCTCGCTGCTTCCACCAGGGGGAGACACGCCATGGCGGGGCTGTACAATCCTGGATTATGACTGCAAGAGCAGACTAGAGCTGGGCATTCTGCAGCGAGTAACTCACCTCCTGACTCCCCAAAGCCTGTCTACTATCTTCAAGGTACAAGTCAGGAGTGTGATGGAATACTCTCCACTTGCCTGGATGAGTGTATCTCCAACAACACTCAAGAAGCTCAACATCATCCAGGACAAAGCAGCCCGCTTGACTGGCACTCCAACCACCTCCTTAAACATTCACCCGCTCCACCAAGGACGCACAGCGGCAGCAGGGTGTGCCATCTACAAGATGTACTGCAGCAACTCACCAAGGCTTCTTCAACAACACCTTCCAAACCTGAGACCTCTACCACTGAAAAGGATGAAGGAAACAGACGCATATGGGAACACCGTCACCTGGAAATTCCCCTCCAAGCCACACGCCATCCTGACTTGGAAATATATTGCCGTTCCTTCACTGTTGCTGGGTTAAAATCCTGGAACTCCCTCCCTAACAGCACTGTGGGTGTGCCCACACCACATGGACTGCAGCGGTTCAAGAAGACAGCTCAACACCACCTTCTCAAGGGCAATTAAGGATGGGCAATGAATGCTGGCCCAGCCAGTGACACTCATATCCCACGAATGAATAGATAACAAAAGAGCACAGGGCAGAAGTGGTTAAATAATAAAAGGGATATGGTCGGCAGGCAAAATGTGGTGGCAATGAGACAAGGACCAAAAGGTGAGTCTAGAGGATCTGGACAGCTCAGCTGTGCGTAAAAGATCCCCTGGCATTATTCAAAAAGGAATAGAAGGGACCACTTCCTGTCCTCGCCAACTTTTATCCCTCGACCAGCTCTGGTCATTTATTGCATATCACTGTTTGTGGGAGCTTGTTCTGCGTAAATTAGCTGCTGTGTTTCCTACATTACAGCGTAAGGACATAAGCAATGGGAGCAGGAGTAGACCATGTGGCCCCTCGAGCCTGCTCCATCATTCAATACTGATCTCCAGCCTCAACTCCACTTTCCCATCAACTCCCCATTTCCCTTGATCCCCTGGGAGACCAAGAAAAAAGCTGTCAATCTCAGCCTAGAATACATTCAGCGATGGGGCTTCCACAAGCCTAGCCAGTGATGCCCACATCCCACAAATGAATGAATAAAAAACACAAACAGGAGAAACAACCTCTCAGTGTCTACCCTGTCAAGCCCCTTCACAATCTTCTATGTTTCAATGGGGTCACCTCTCATTCTCCTAAACTCCAGAGGCTATTTACAATGGTGCTTCAAAGGTACTTACTTGGACAGTAAAGGACTTTGGGCTGTCCTAACAACATGAAGGATGCTGGGTAAATGCAAGTTCTGTCTTAGTTTTTTTTATTCTTTCAGCATTTTGCCACCCATCCTTAATTTCCCTTGAACAGAGTAGTTTGCTAGGGGCAGTTAAGAGTCAACCACATCATTGCTGTGGGTCTGGAGTCACATGTAGGCCAGACCAGGTAAGGACAGCAGATTTCCTTCCCTAAAGGGGACACTTGTGAACCAGCTGGGTTTTTACAACAATCGACAATGGTTTCATGGTCACCATCACTGAGACTAGCTTTTCAATTCCAGGTTATTAGTTGAATTTAAATTCCACCAGTTGCTGTGGTGGGATTTGAACCCCGTCCTCAGAGCATTGGCCCGGGCCTCTGGGTTACTAGCCGAGGGGCGTTACCACTACATCACCATGAAAAACAAGCTGTTGTTATCTGGGGAAATGTGGGCATAAATCAAAGTGACAAAAAGGCAATTCCAACAGGATTAGCCTGTCCCATTAAGGCAGTCAGTTCAAAGGCACCGTGTGATGCAATGTGGAGGGACTGATGCTCCAAATTCCAAAGTAACATTGAACCATTCTGTGTCTAATCAGAAAGTCAGATCGCACTGATTTGGATTTGGGACTGAGTCAGGAAAATACTAACCCCAATCCCACAGGAACTAATAAGACCCAGGGGAGATAGATTTCACAGAAACTGTACAACACGGCCAAGATGTTATATTGAAAAACAGGCTGAATCCCAACAAACAGGTTTATGTCTGAACTAACAGTCCTCGTTGTTGTCGGCTCTCCCTCGGTTCAAGGGTGACGTCTACTCAGGGCTCGTGCGTTTCTGCCGTGGGTCTTCGTGTGACAGCACAGGCTGATTGTCGACCCACACATCTCGGGCACATGGGGCAGGAGGTGGTGGGATCCAGGGAGAAGGATTTGCTTCCTTTTCTTTCCTTCTCTGCTGCCTCATCATTAAGGTGTTGGGACACAAAGGGTGATGCAGCTTGATGGACAAGTTGTCACCGCTCTGGACCATTGGTAGCAAGTTCCTCCCAGTCAATGATCCGATGCTGCCATGCTTCATGGGGAGCTTCTGGGCTCTTCTCCTTGGAGGAAGGAAGGTTGGATTGAGGTCTACAAGATTATGACAGGTTTAGATAAAGTAGACATGGAAAAGCTGTTCCCATTAGCTGATCATACAGGGAAACTCCTTCCTTCCTTGGTTCTCCCCCATGCCTAGTGGCATGAGGCAGACGAAGCACGTGCTTATGTCTGCTTCCATAGCTAGCTTCTCCTGGAACAGGTCACCATCCTGTCGCACACAAGGACTAAGGGGCTCAGATTTAAGGTTTTGTCCAAGAGATGCAGGGAGATGTGAGGAAGAATATTTTACACAGAGGGTGGCAATGACCTGCAACTCACTGCCCACGAAGGTGGTGCAAGTGGAGTTGATCAATGATTTCAAAAGACAATCGAATGGGCCCTTGAGGGAAATAAACTTGTAGGGCTATGGAAATAGAGCGGGGGAATGGGACCGACTGGATTGCTCTATAGAGAGCTGGCATGGACTCGATGGGCTGAATGGCCTCCTTCTGTGTGGTAATGACTAAGCATTTTCTTTGTCCTCCCATGGAACGTTGGCCAAGAGAATTGAGGGAACGGGACCTGCCTGAGGAAATGGTTTTTGGCCATCCTGACAGTGGCCAGTCCACTGAAGTTCAACTAAAAGCAGGGAATGCATGAGATCCACGAGCCTGTCACTATCTGTGAAAAGAAAGGACAGGCTGATGTTTATGATGAAAGACTTTCCATTCTTGGACTGAAACATTGACCTGTCTTTCCTTCTCGAATGGTGCTGATTGACCTGCCTTCTCTCTCTTGTTCTCATTTCGGATTTCAGTATTCACATATTTTCCTCTTAACTCCACCAGGATTATCACCCAAACAGGTACCTGGGACAAAACGGTTAAACTCTGAGGAAAAGGATTTGCATTTGTAGGGCGCCTTTCACAATCTCAGGACATTTCAAAGCACTTTCCAGCCAATGAAGTACTTTTGCAGTGTAGTCACTGTTGTAGGAAATACAGCAGCCAATTTGTGCACAGCAAGCTCCCACAAACAGCAATTTGATAATGACCAGATAATCTGTTTGGCGATGTTAATTGAGAGATAAACAATGGCTGGGCAGAACTCTGCTGGTCTTCTGTGAAAGAATGTCATGGGACCTTTAATGTTCTACATGAGAGAGCAGACAGGGTCTCAGTTGAACATCTCCTCTGAAAGGCAGCACTTCCAACAGTCCAGCTCTCCCTCAGTACAGCACCGGAGATTCAGCCGAGATTTTTAGGCTCAAGTCTCTGGAGTGAGACTTGAACACAAAACCTTTTGACTCAGGCAAGATGTGACAAAGCCACAGACCCAGCTGAGGTCCGATTCATTGGACTAGGCTTGAATCACCACGAGCATAGACGTTTGAGGGGTGATCTAACTGAGGTGCTTAAGATGCTTACGATGAAACTATTTCCTCTGGTGCAGGAGTCCAGAATAAGAGGGCAGAACCTCAAAATTAGGCCTAGACTATTCAGGTTTATTTAAAATTTCATTCACAGATTGTGGGCGTCACTTGGAAGGCTGCCTGTTATTAACCATCTCTAATTGCCCTTGAGAAGGTGATGGTAACTGAGTGTCTTAGGACATTTCAGAGGGTGGTTAATAGTCAGCCACATTGCTCTTGGTCTGGTGTCACATGTAGGCCAGAGAGGGTAAGGATGGCAGATTTCCTTACCTGAAGGGCATTAGTGAACCAAATGAGTTTTTACAACGATCTGGTAGCTTCATGAAGATCATCAATGATACGAGCGTTTTATTCCAGATTTATTTAATTGAATTGAAATTTCCTCAGCTGCTATGGATTGGATTTCAGGCCTTTAGTTCAGACCCCTGGAATATTAATCCAGTAACATAACCACTATTCCACGGTACCCCAATATCAGGGGATGTCAGGAAGCCTTACTGAATACAAAGGGTTGTGGGAGTATGGAATATCCTCAAACAGTTGTTGAGACTGAGACTCAGTTGTAAATATCAGAGCTGAGATTGATCAATTTTTTTTGTTTGGAAAGGGTGTTAAGGGCTAAGCTGGGTAGATGGTTAATATACAGGTCAGCCATGATCTGACCGCACTGGGGAGGATGCAGACTCGAGAGGCTCAATGGCCTCCTCCTGTTCGAATGTTCTTATGTCTGCGGCATTGGCTCAGGATGACCTGCTCCTGGGGTCCTTCAATACCTCTTTGAACCAGTCACTCGTCTTTAGTCGCTACTCCAGGATCTGTAGAGTTTTCCTTAGGGGGAGGTTGCCTGTTTATTAGGGAGACTGGAGCTGGGAAGTGGAACACCTACACTAGTGAGTCAGCAGTTTGGAATTCCCTAATCAAACATCATCCCGGGAGAACCATTCCCGTTGGCTCTGCTCTGGTTCTAGGAGAAGGTCATGTCCCAGTGCATACTCTAGTTGTACGATTAGACACACTGTTAGTAATTTACACTCACGGCCAGGAACTTCATCCTGTGGAACCACCTGTTGAGAATTTGGGCATGGACCTCCAGTGATTTCCTGCGTGTCATCAAACGAAAAGTCAACGTGGGGGGTGAATGGTGGGCAAAATGGCCCAGGAGATCAGATATTTTGCACTGTATCTCCTGCCAAGGCAATATGGCCGTCCGCACATGCATACTGGTCACTCTGCTGTGCCCAAAACATGGGTTTTATTGGCAGGAAATGTATGCATGCCTTAATGTCTTAATATTTTTAATATTTTATAGCTACAGATGAATGGGAGAAAAATGATTCAATAATTACGTTCCCACGAAGAATGTTCAAAGAGCACAAACAATGGCTGCACTCTCACCACAACTGGACCAGCTCCCAATTATACTGAATAGTTGTCAAAGAGCCATCGTTAACTATTCACAAAAGGGGTAAGAAAAATATTGCTGAGGCTGCAACTCAGAAACAGAAATCTCTGGCGGCATTGGATGCAAGATGTTCTGTTGGTTAGATTGCTGCTTTAAATGATCCACTTTACTCCTGCACTAAAATGGTGCAATTTTTTTTTTTCTTTGACACTAAATGAATTTTAATCTGGCCGTGTCTGCCAGGCCTATGAAATCCTGTTCTGCTGCCAGTCTGATACAACGTGGTCTCGACCGCGTGAGTCTGTAAAACAGTAAACATGGTGGAGAAACAGTAGAACTGCACATTCCCTGTGTTGACAGCAAGCTCAGCCGATATTTAAACCCAATGTTACGATCTCCATAGAGACCAGTAACTGTTTTTGAAAAAAGAAATCCAAAACCTCAGTCATTTACTGAAAGAAAGAAGCCACAAGATTCCACAGTTTAAAGCAAAAGAATTTTTACTGTACAAGGGTCAAACAAAGCAAACACTGAACACAATATTAGATAACCTGCTGTGCTCTAATATCCAGATTCAACATAAGTTAAATATGAATTAACAGGCAAATTGTGGTTGATCATAAGCTATAAATTACACATTAAATGGCAGATACAATTAAGATACATCTTACAAATTGGCTCAACAATCCACACAGCATATAGGTCATCAATTTCAGTCACAAAGCCCTTCAAAACACTGCCTTTCTCACAAACAGTTTCATTTTCACTTCTCCTAGGACATAGCCTGGTCCCCAGCCGACAGCAGCGCATAACCAGCCTGAGTTCCATGGGCGTGGTCTCCACCAAGTCTGAAGAAACTCCTCAACCCAGTCTGTGTAGATACACCAATGTAATATTCAAGTAACAGAAACAGTGGCAGCAACTCTATGTTCACTTATTCTCAGCTCCTGGATTTGACCTCTATCTTCTTTAGCCTGCCTGTACTGCACCACTGGACTCATCAACTGCTAGGACTGAGCTTGGATGGCTCTGTCCGTTTATACAGCCTCAACCGCTTTCAGTCTGCCCAGAAGTTGTGGTTTCAGTTTTGGTTTCCTTAGAAACTGGGAGGGTCAGTTTCCTTTTTCTGTTTTCCGTTTGAGTCTTCTTCAGTAAACTCAAGCTTGGAAAACACAGATTCCATCACTATATCCCTATTGCACATTCAAGGACTTAATAATGGAAACTTGTGCATTGAGCTAGAGGACAGACACAGTCAGATACATCAGTCTTATCACTGTCCCAAATGAGAATGAACTTGCAAGTTTGGAGAAGGTTCTGATGAGTATCAGCCAGCCTTGAAACAATCTAATTTGATCCTCTTCCAATGAAACCACAAACCTTGAAAACTGAACATAATGTTTTGTCAAAATCTCACCTAAGCGTCCTTCAGTATTTCTAATAGAGGTTGCAAATACACCACACCAGAAGAGGCAAAATCTAGGCTGACTCTCCAGTGCAACATTGAAGAAGTGCTGCAGTGTTGGAGGTGCCATCTTTCAGGTGAGACATTAAACCGAGGCCCCACCTGCTCTGTCAGGTGGACACAAAAGATCTTGTTGCGCTATTTCGAAAAGAGCAGGGGGGGGCATTCTTCAAGGTGTCCTGACCAATATTTATCCTACAATCAACATCACTAAAGAGGTGATTATTTGCTGATTGTGTTTGTGGGAGCTTGCTGTGCGCAAATTGGCTGCCACATTTCCTACATTACAACAGTGCCCACACTTCCAAAGCGCTTCATTGTCTGTAAAATATTTTGGGATGATCTGAGGCCGTGTAATGCCAAGCTATTGATCTAAAGGTCTGGATTAATAATCTGGAGAATGTGACTTCAAATCTCACCATGGCATTTTTAATATCGGTTTTTAAAAGTGGTCACGAAACTTTCGTATTGTTGTGAAAACAAAACAGATTCACTAATGTCTTAACCTGCTTTCCTGTATGTGATTTGGACTTTTAAAACTGCACCACCCCCAAGCGGCCTAGAAAGCCATACAATTGTATTAAGCTATCACAAATACCACTTTCTCAGGGCAATGAGGGATGGGCAATAAACACCAACCTTGTGAGTGATTCCCGCCTCCCAAGAATGACTAATAATTATAGAGCATACAGGTGAATTTCTGTGTGCAGTACTGAGGGAGTGCTGCGCTGTTGGAGGTGCTGTCTTTCAGACTGGACATTAAACTAAGGTCCCATCTGCCCTCTCCAGTGAATGTGAAAGATCCCACAGTGAAGAAGGGAAGGGTGATTTATAATGCTGGCCATTATTTATCCCTCAGTCAACATCGTTAGAAAAACATTATCTGCTCATTATCGTACTGCTGTTTGTGGGAGCTTGCTGTGCACAAATTGGCTGCCGAGTTTCCTACATTATAACGCTCCAAAAGTGTCTCATTGGTTGTAAAAAAAAGCTCTGAGTTGCGAAAGGCACAAAAGAAATACAAGCTCTTTTTGTCTGAGCATATACAGAGCATCCAGGTGATGGCGTTAGTGCATGATCCTGCACCATCCCTCAGTCCTCTGTCCCCATCAGTCCTTCAACACCTTGTCGGCTAATTAACCTTTCCCAGGACGGCACTTCAATTTCCTGCTATTAATCTCTGCTGACCACTGAAGAAGTCATTTACTTCCTCCGTGCCCCCTCTCCCCCACCTCCCCAACCCCCCCACCCCCACGCAGCTCTTATGATTTTATTAAAGAACAATGCCCTTTTTCTCATGTCAGACGGTGTGACCCCTCCGATCACCTCAGTAGCAGAGTAACGATTGTTTGTCCTTGTGGTCACCGTGACTTTTAAGCAACTGTGGAAACAAAATCCTGGCAGTCCTTGGGACCGGCAGAGGATTCCTGTCAATCAGTGACCTGCTCTATTTACCAAAAAAAAAAATTAGGAACATCCAAGAACTTTCTGGAAAGAATCCTGCTGTTCAATGTCGAACCTGCCTGCCCTGAACACCATGAGTAGTTCCTGCATTTCAAAAAGAAACTTCTGTAATTTAAAATGTTCCTACGCGAGGAAAGTTGTTAACTTGTGGAGTGTCTTGGGCACAGGTTCCACAGATACTTAGATATTGAGGAAGACAAAATTACATAAAGGGTTCTGAACAGCACATGGGGATATGAAAGAGTTTCTTGTCTGGCAGTGACTCAGAAAGATTTGGTTTTGAATGTTTCTTTATGCCAGGCTCCAGACGAATATCATATGTACAAAGTACTGAGTAACCTTGCAACAAATAACCTTGTGATACCCTCCCACCAGTCACATGATCCATAGATTTGTACACGGCGCTGTTACCAACACTCATTGCTCTTGTCTCCTCTTTAAAAAAAAACACGCCAATCCTGGCGCAACCTAAACACATCTTTCCGCTCGATCCGATGGAGGCCACTGAGATTGTCTTGTGTCCATTGCAGCTCAGCGATTCACACTTTCACTTCAGAGTCAGAAGAAAGGAAGATCTGCATTTCTATGGCACCTTTCACAACCTCAGAGCGTCTCAAAGTGCTTTGTAGCCAATGAAGTATTTTTCAAGGTATACTCACTGTTGTGATATAGGAAAACGCAGGAGTTAGTTTGCACACGGCAATGTGATAATGACCAGATAATCTGTTTTTGCGATGTTGATTGAGGGGTAAATATTGACCAGGACACCAGGAATAGCTCTTCTTCAAAATAGCACCATAGGATCTTTTGCCCGAGGGGGCAGAGGGGGCCTCGGCTTAATGTCTCACCCAAAAGACAGCACCTCTGACGGTGCAGTACTCTCTCAGTACTCCACTGGTTGTCAGCTTGGATTTTTGTGCTCAGTCTTTGGGGTTGGACTGTGAAGTCACAACCTGACAAAGGGCTCACTGAGTTAGGGTACACCTAAGGTTGTGGAGTCAGGAAGTGGATGTACATACCAATAGACCATATTCATACCAAACATATCTTTACCCTTTGTTTCTCACCTGCATTTCAATGAATCATAGAATCAGAAAATGACTACAGCACAGAGGGAGGCTATTCAGCCCATTGTCTCCATGCTGGCCCTCTGCAAGGGGACCTCAGCGAGTCCCATTCACCCACCTTCTCTCCATAGCCCTGCAATCCCTTTCTCTTCATATAATTACCCGGTGCCCCTTTTGAAAGCCATGGCTGAATCCGCTTCCAGCCCACTCTGGGATTGGATGAGAACCCACCCGCTGACCTTAACTTAGGAAGCTGACTCCAGGGAGATCTCGCCAGAGGCTGCGCTTCCATAGCAACATCGGGAATAGGGAGCGGAAGGCCATTCAGCCCCCCCGGAGCCTGCTCTGCCGTTCGGTAAGATAATGGCTGATCTGATCTGCTTCAGTTCCACTTTCCTGCCCTATTCCCCATAACCCTCGACTTCCCCACAGTTCGAAAGTTCCTCCATCTCAACTTCCGGCCAGTGTGTGCTCGGGACCCCCATCCGGGACCCCGACATCAGGGTCCAGAATCCCGCTGGAGAATCCAGCCCAGCGAGTGTGTCCGAATCCTTAGCCACGGCTTCGTGGGCCTTATTTTGAAGGGTAATTCTTGCTCGTTTATTTTTTTGTTTTGTTCCTTGCCCACCTTTTGGTTTAGCCTGTGCGGGAAGTTGGGATCAAACTGCACAGAGCTCGGGGTCAAACCCCCGCCTCGACTCTCCTGTACCTGGGAACCCTCGACGGGCTGCTTCAATGTCCCGACCTGGCCGATCCACCAAGAAGCAGGTCTGATGGATCTGGGATGGGATCGGGCCTGGACCAGGATCTCTCCCATTTTGCCCCTCGCAGGCCCCGCCTCCCAACTCTGGAATGAGCCGGTTTGGGGCAAGACCAATTTCAGCTGGGACTTTACTGAAAGATTGGAAAGGCTGGGGTCCTGTTCCCCAGGAAAGAGAAGGCTGAGGGGGGAGGGGGAGCTGACGTGATGGAGCTCTTTAACATTATGAAGGGGGTTTTACAGGCATAGGTCTGAAGAGATGCTTCCATTTTATGGGGGACACCAATACTCGGAGCCACCGATATAAGATAATCACTAGTAAATCCAGTAGGGAATTCAGGAGAAACTCCTTTATCCAGGGCACGATTAAACTGTGGAACTCGCTAACGCAAGAGGCAGAATCATCTGTGCCGGGTGGGACAAAGACCATTTTACCCACCAGCTTTTCACGTCCGTATTATCCCCACTCCCAGCATGCCCTACCCCCCGGGGAACATGCTGGATCACTGGTGGGTGGGCTCAGTTTTGCCTGTCACGCCATGACCTCAGTGTTTCCTCACCATATTTAAAGCGGACCGGAGCGCAGCCGACTTCATGTTTCCAGACCAGGACTGCTTCAGGCGACAGGTGGACCCGAGGGCAAAGAAGACGGTGGACCCCAAATTTAGCGACGCCTCTCTGGGGCGCCTGCTGGATCCAGGGGAAGGACGCCACGATGTCCTTTACCCCCACCAGAGTCACTAATCCGGCCTGGGAGGTGGCGGCAGCAGTGGTCAGTGCCACCGGAGCACAGAGGAGGTCAGCCATCCAGTGCAGGAAGAGGATGAATGCTCTCATCCACTCCGCCAGGGTAAGTCAACCACTTCATCACTCTCAACTCACACACTCACAAACCAATCACACATCCACAGGGATCTCACACCTCAAGGGACAACACCACTAACTCTCACACACACCCTCACATCTCCATCAGGCTCATATCCTCTGGAGCTCACGTCCTCATCCCGTCCATGTCTCTGCTCACCACACAAACATTCCACACAGTGCCCTGTGTCCTGCTCACACTCTCTCCATCTGTTTTCATGCGGGAGAAGCTGGCTCACATCAGCAGGGAGAGGTCCCAGATCGGGGGTGGAGTGGTCCACATTAGGCCCCTCACTCACTTTGAGGAGTGTGTCATTGCGCTGACTGGTGAGGATGTGGACCGTGCCTTGGTGATGGTGAGGTCAATGGCAAACATCCACATAAGGATCCTGCACCACATCATCCCCCTCTCAATGTAACTGTGAGTGCTCTCTCTCCTGCTTTTGACCCTGCTGCCATGCACTCATTATCTCTACTTTGGTTCACAGGGAGACCTGCCAAGTGACCGACACCCTCAGCCAGTCCCTCAGCTCCATCCACATCCTCACCTCCAGCCAAGAGGACACCTCCTCCATTGAAGAGCTGGAAATAAGCAGCCTGGAAGACCCGTCACAGCGCTTACCCACACCCTCCACCAGGGCAGAGACACACACCTCGGTGGGACCTAGATCTAGAGCAGGCTGGGTTCACAATCTGGTGGTCACCGCACGGACACGTGTCAGCAGCAGCAGCAGGAGGCAGGTTCAACCGAGCTCCCCGGCACTCAGAGGACTGCTGGGGAAGAGGCATCTGTGAGGTCCGAGTCAGATGACAAGCCTCTGGATTTGGCCTTCCAACTCATCCTGGAGAGTCAGCAGAAGGCGTGGGAACATCACGCGGAGCTGTTGGAAGCCCTCAACAGAGTGGCACACGAGTGGGAGGACTGCGTCCGCCTGCTCTCTGATGAAGTGGTGCCCACATGTGAGTGTATGGAGGTCTCTATGGGAAAGATGGCGGACGCCATGGAGACCCCGGGCCAGCAGAATGTGGAGATGCGCGCAGACATTCACTCCATCATGGCAGCCATGGGCGAATTCCTGCAGCAACAACGCAAGAGGGAAACAGGGCACCTCGACTTCCCTCCAGATGCTCCTTCCCCTCAAGGAGCCAGGCTGGGGCCCTCGAGCATCTGAAGGGAGGAGGAGCGGCAGCTGGACACCCCTGGGTCATGTACTCAGGAATCTCAGAGGCTGTCAGCTCCCTCTGGATCCCCTCTGCCTGTGACCCCCCTCGACCTCGTCCTCAGTCACCACAGAGGGAGCAGCTGGCCCACAGAAGGACGGCCAAAGCAAGACGGGGCCCTCAAGTCTTCGGCTCTCCAGGGGACGCACGCCAAAGTCATCAGAGGCAACAGGGCCAACCAATGCACCGGCTGTCTCCACCCCTGCTGCGGATGTCAGGGTAGCACCTAGTGGTAGGCTAAGAAAAGTTAACTTATCACAAGTGGTTGCTCAGGTGAATACATTTTGTCACTTTATAATCTGAAAATAGATTCACTTTCACTGTATAATGTGTAACGTTGTCTTTCAGCTTCATTTACAGGCTTCGCAAGTCCTCCCGCTGCATCCCCCATCCCCCCACCACTAGCAGATCAGCTGCATGCAGCCAGACCATGAGTGATTCTGGAGGGAGAAGTGTGTGTGTGGCAGGGCCTTTCGGAGCCTCTTGGAAACCTCTCCCACGCACGCGGAGTCTTCCTCCAATAGAATCATCTCGCTGTCCCGAGTATTTTCAATGCTGCCCTGCTGGGGTTCACTTCCTGTTGTCCATCTGAGCTATATCTCCGCCCACCCCCTGGTCACACTCGCATGCTGCACCTGCGCCCGCGCAACCCGAGGCTCCGCCCACTTTCAATTCAAGGAAAATTGTAGTTGTCACATATCTGCTCAGCTCCCTCATCCTTTCCCCTCCCCCAGTCACCCATGTCCTTTCCCCCATCACCGTTGACCCTCCTGGCATCACCTTTCACCTCCCCACCGTCACCTACCACACCGAGCCCTTTTCTTTCCGGGAGGTCCAGGTGGACATGCACGTTCCCCACCTTCCGGAGAATCTCATCCCATCCACATTGACCTCCCCGACCTCCTCCTCCCCGGCCCAGGGTCCATGTCTGCCTCCGAGTCTCCACCGACCACCCTCACCGTCCCTTCTACTGCTACCACGCACCCTCACCCTCCCACCCTTCAGGCTCACTCTGCCCCCTCTCATACTCACCATTCCCTCCTACAAAGCCCACCCTCACTTCACTCCCCAGGCCCTTTCCTTGAACGTTCACCTGGAACTGGTATGTGTACTCCCTCCTCCATCCTTACTCCCTCCACCCTTACTCCCTCCTTACTCCCTCCACCCTTACTCCCTCCTCCATCCTTATTCCCTCCACCCTTACTCCCTCCTCCACCCTTACTCCTTCCCCCCTCCGAACTCCTTCCCCCCCTCCGAACCCTTTCCCTTACACCTTATACCTATCTCCCCACTTGCTGCATTCTCCCCCATTGCACCCTCCTCTCCAGTACTCTCTCCTCCCCTCCTCTCAACCTCAACCCCCTTTACACTTTTGCTGCCTCCTCCCAACCTCACCCCAGTCGGTACACATTCCCCTCCCAGTCAAACCTAGACCTTCCACTCCCACCCCCCCACCTCCGGCCGGTAAACATTCTTCTCCCACTCACAGCTGGACCTTCCTCTCCACCCACCCCCCCCCGCCCCCACTCGCCGATCATCCATAGCAGCCTACGGCCAAGAACGTGATGTCCTGAAGAGGACCCGAGACATCAACCGAGACCCCCCCACCTCCCGAGAGTTGCTGCTTCATGGTGGACCCATGTCCATGAGAATCCACCCAGCGCGCGATGCACGTGTCCCTCCAGGGTCCGGTAGCTGTGGGGCTCCAGCATTTTCTGCCCCTCGGACATCTGCAGTCTGAGCAAGGCCCTCCCGGTAAGTCCTGAATTCTGCACGTCACACTCGCCCAGACGCGTCCTGGGCTGAGGTTTTATTCTGCTGGCGCAACCGTGAATCTGTTTATTGTCCATCCCTAGTTGCCCTCGAGCTGCCTTCTTGAGCCGCTGCAGTCCGTGTGGTGTAGGTACACCCACAGCGCTGTTAGGGAGGGAGTTCCAGGATTTTGACCCAGCGGCAGTGGAGAAATGGCGATATATTTCCAAGTTAGGTTGTTGTGTGGCTTGGAGTGGAATTTGCCTGTGGTGCTGTACCCATGCCTCTGCTGCTCTTGTCCTTCTAGAGGTTATAGGTTTAGAAGGTGCTGTCTGAAGGAGGTTTGGTGAGCTGTTGCAGTTTATCTTGTGTATGGTACACACTGCTGCCACTTTGCAGTGATGGTGGAGGGAGTGAAAGTTGAAGGTGGTATACAGCAGAGTGAGTCTACCAAGCACACTGCTCGATAGCAGTGAGACTGGGGCAACGAGTGCTCAGCAGGAGGAAAGGCTGAACAGTTTCCACCTTCGCCGTCTCAGACGTGTCCTCGGCATCTCCTGGCAGGACAAGGTCATCAGCTCCGAGGTCCTGGAGGGTGCTGACTCCATCCGCAGACACTCATTGCTCAGCCAGCAACGCCTGCACTGTCTCCATCAAATTCACCAGATAAAAACAAAAAACTGCGGGGGCTGGAAATCCAAAACAAAAACAGAAATACCTGGAAAGACTCAGCAGGTCTGGCAGCATCGGCGGAGAAGAGCACAGTTAAACTGTGCTCTTCTCCGCCGATGCTGCCAGACCTGCTGAGTTTTTCCAGGTATTTCTGCTTTTGTTTCACATTCACCAGGTGATGGCCACGTACTCAAAGACCTTCCGTACGGCGAAATGGCCACTGGATCACCACTTACTGGGTGTCCACACCTCCGCCACAAGGACACCTGCGAGCGAGATATGAAGATAGCAGATATCGATACTGACAACTGGGAGACCCGCTGTCGGTCGTGACCTCTGGAGGTTGACCGTATTCGAAAGGCATTGAAAGAGGTGAGCAGAAACGAAAAAAGCTCAGCTGGCCGAGAAGAGGGACCCAGAGGAAACAGAGGCCAGCAAATCCTGCACCCTCTCAGCCCACTATCTTCCTCTGCAGCAAATGTGGCAGAGACTGCCATGCCAGAGTGGGGCTCCAGAGGCCCCACCAGGCGATGGTTAACGCGGAGTTAATTATGAGCCGGAAGCCTGACCACAGCAAAGGAAAGTGAACAAATGCAGAAAATTATTTTAAAAAAAACCTGATGACAAACGCAAACCTGACCTCTGCTCTGGACTGGCCAGTTTGAAAGCTTTTTGTGCTTTAAAATTGTTTTTAAATTGCCAATAATTGCAAACGGCCATGTAATATACCAGGCCACCCAGCAGGTGGCAATATTTGGCTGTGTCATAACACACGCTGAACCGGTTGGATTTCAGGACCCGGCAATACCTTGAGCAGAATCAGTGAACCCAGATATCGGATAGTCACCGAATCTCAGAATTTCGCATTCAGAAATGAGGTTTCATTACAGCATTCAGGGGAAAAAAAATTGTTTGTGAAATACGGGCACGTTGCAAATTGCGCATTCCTTTGTCTACATTTTATAGTCAAGGTTTAGTTATCAGACACATTACAATGTGACACTGCCAAACAGCTGCATGTACAGCTCCTGAACTAAGCTTAGTCCAGGAGAGAGGCCTGCAGCTGTCCTACAGTGTAAATAAAGAATCAAAAAGCATGTTGACATCAAGGGACTATTCTTTTTTTTTAATTGTAATTTATTCCTCTCCTGAAGGTGTTGACTCTGGCTGGGGTACAGTCCCACAGCCCTTGGCCCCAGTGTCAATTCTTGATGGGCGAGCTCACACGAGTGTTCGCAGGCTGTTCACCTGTGGGGTGCATCGCGGCTGAGTGCAACCCTGCCACCAGTCTCTACTTTCTAACATCCCTTACGGGAAAGCAATAGGAGCACATCATATTACATTATATTTTCTACATGTTATTTATTTCATATTTATATATATTTTTCATTCATTCATGGGGTGTGGGCTTCGCTGGCTGGGCCAGCATTTATTGCCCATCCCTAATTGCCCCTTGAGAAGGTGGTGGTGAGCTGCCTTCTTGAACCGCTGCGGTCCATGTGGTGTAGGTGCACCCACAGTGCTGTTAGGGAGGGAGTTCCAGGATTTTGACCCAGCGACAGTGAAGGAACAGCGATTGTATTGCCAAGTCAGGATGGTGAGGGGCTTGGAGGGGAATTTCCATGTGGTGGTGTTCCCATCTATCTGCTGCCCTTGTCCTTCTAGTCGTGGGTTTGGAAGGTGCTGTCGAAGGAGCCTTGGTGAGTTCCTGCAGTACATCTTGCAGATGGTACATACTGCTGCTACTGTGCGTCGGTGGTAGAGGGAGTGAATGTTTGTGGAAGGAGTGCCAATCAAGCGGGCTGCTTTGTCCTGGATGGTGTCAAGCTTCTTGAGTGTTGTTGGAGCTGCACTCATCCAGGCAAGTGGGGAGTATTCCATCACACTCCTGACTTGTGCCTTGTAGATGGTGGACAGGCTTTGTGGAGTCAGGAAATTACTTGCCACAGGGTTCCTAGCCTCTGACCTGCTCTTGTAGCCACAGTATTTATATGGCTAGTCCAGTTCAGTTCCTGGTTAATGGTAACCCCCAGGATGTTGATAGTGGGGGATTCAGTGGTGGTAATGCCATTGAACATCAAGGGGCGATGGTTGGATTCTCTCTTGTTGATGTTCATTGCCTGGCACTTACATTTTTGTTTTCTTGATGTTTTTATGGACTTACTACAACTGAGAGGATGTACCTATCAGGAAGGATAGAAGAGGCTGGGGCTCTTTTTTCTAGAAAATGTCAGACAGGTGGCGTGATAGAGATCTTTAATGTTTTGATAGGGTTTGACAGGCTGGAGGGAGAGAAGAAGTTTTCGTTCGTGGACGAAATCAGAACTCGGGGCCAAAAGTATCAGAGAGATATTAAAAAATCCAACATGGAACTCAGGGAAACGTCAATAATCGGAGTGTGCTGAGAATGCGGAATTTGCTACCACAGGGAGTGTTTGAAGTGAATTGTATAAGGAGAAGATAGGGAAACACATGAAATGGAAAGGAATGGAAGAAATGATGTTGGGGTGAGATGAGTGAGAGTGGGAGGAGGCTCTGATGGGGCATAAACACGAGCATGGACCTGTCGGGCAGAATGGTCTGTTTCTGTGCTGTAAATATAATGTAATATGGAATATAACCACTTCCAAACCAATGCCTTTTGGCCTTTCATTCCAATTTGGACCATCCTGGGTGGAAGGTTCATGGGAGGCGATTTCATAGTTTGTCCTGGAGACGGTTTGTCCAAGTCTTCCAATTCTGGACAATGATTCTCCAGTCCCTTTTCCCATGTTTGTCGGCGTTGGTCGTTTGCCTCGTGGATGCACATGTAATGGGTGCCTGGCCTGCCTCATCTTTAAGACATTTTCAACTCGTAACTGAGAGCATACGTTCATTCACTGAGCAGCTGTATCACAACTCATAACTGTTCCCATTGTACCTGAAACACAACCACTTTGATTATTCTAATCATTATATTTTCACAGCTCTGCTGATATCTCCCTCACAGTATGTGTTAAAGAAAGAACTTGCATTTATATAGCGCCTTTCATAACTGCAGGGTGTCCCAAGGTGCACAGAGTACACCCAATGATGTATTTTTGAAGTGTAATAAGCGTCCATCACTAAGACCACCTATTTCCTCCTCTGTAACATTATTAGACTGTCTCAGCTCATCTGCTGCTGAAATTGTCATTCACGCCTTTGTTACCTCTAGACTTGACTATTCCAATACATTCCTGGCTTGCCTCACACATTCTACCCTTCGTAAACTTGAGGTCATCCAAAGCTCTACTGCCCAGGCCTTAAACTCACACCGGGTCCTGTTTCCCTATCACCTCTGTGCTCGCTGACCTAGTCAAGCAACTGCATCAACAATCTCTCTTCCCAAGGACAATCCCACAATGGAACAAGCTGCCAAAGGAAATGTTCTACCATTGGCAGGCCCGTCACTGGGAATTTCCAAGACCCATTTTTAGATTATTTCAACTTATACGGTTTCATTATCAGGACTACCATCTCAGTAGGTCATGCCTACTTTAGCTGGTACTACCTCCATAAATGTTGGTGGAATAGGCATATTAGTCTGTGATGCTGACACTGCTCACACAGGGACAGGAGCAGAAGTAACATCTCGATTTTAAAATTCTCACCCTGGTTTTCTGATCCTTCACCTTGCCCCTCCCTATCTCTGTATTCTCCTCCAACCCCACAACCCTCCGAGGTACCTGCGCTCATCTAATTCTGGCCTCTGAGGCATCATCTATTTTAACTGTTCCACCGCTGGTGGCCGTGCCTTCAGTTGTCTAGGCCCCAAGCTCTGAAATATTCTTCCGACACTTCGCTGCCCCTCCAGCTTGCTTTGCTCCTTTAAGACACTCCTTAAAACCTGCCTCTTTAATCAGGCTTTTGGCCATTTAAAAAAAATATTCTTTCATGGGGTGTGGGCTTCGCTGGCCAGGCCAGCATTTTTATTGCCCATCCCTAATTGCCTTTGAGAATTTAGTGGCGTGCATGCCTTCTTGTCCCTGTGCTGTAGATACACCCACAGTTTTGATTTTGAACTAGCGACAGTGAAGGAACGGCGATATATTTCCAAGCCAGGAAGGTGAGTGGCTTGGAGGGGAACTTCCAGGTGGTGGTGTTCCCATGCATCTGCTGCCCTTGTCCTTCTAGATGGTAGAGACCGTGGGTTTGGAAGGTGCTGTCTAAGGAGCCTTGGTGAGCTGCTGCAGTGCATCTTGTAGATGGTGCACACTGCTGCTACTGTTCATCGGTGGTGGAGGGAGTGAATGTTTGTGGATGTGGTGCCAATCAAGTGGGGCTGCTTTGTCCTGGATGGTGTCAAGCTTCTTGAGTGTTGTGGGAGCTGCACTCACCCAGGCAAGTGGAGAGTATTCCATCACACTCCTGACTTGTGCCTTGTAGATGGTGAACAGGCTTTGGGGAGTCAGGAGGTGAGTTACTCTGACCAGATATCTCCTCATGTGGTTCGGTAACGTCCAGCACTTTGTGTTATAATGCTCCTGCGAAGTGCCTTGGGAAGTTTTATGGTGTGAGTATATGTTGTTGTTGTAGTTGCTGTTGTAATGTCGGAAATGCAGCAACAATTTGCGCACAGGAAGCCCCCAAAAACAGCCATGTGATAATGAGCAGATTTGTTTTTTTTAAGTGGCGTTGGTTGAAGAATCGATATTGGCCCAAGTGACGAGCATTCCCTTCTTTAAAAAAGTTACACCCACAGGATCTTTTATGTCCACCTGAGAGGGCAGATGGAGGTTCTTCTCCCAGCCAAGAAGCTTCTGTTCAAAAAAAAAAACAACATTTTAAATAAAATGAGAAACTCCAGAGCTCGGGAACGAACTTGGGGTCTGGACAATCGAGCTGCTGCAGCCTCACAACTGTGAATGAACATGAAGCAGCTGCTCTTTCTGCCCAGACAGCTTGCACAGTTACGGCACTTATATAGGGAGCTTGACTGGCAAGAATAACACGCCTGTTTCTATGACAAATAGACCTTCAGTTAAAGAGGCTGATATAGGCAGCAGTGTTCCCCACCTCCCCCCCGCCACCCCCACCCACCCCCTTCACAGCCCCCTTCAATCTCAGGAACCCTTTCCCAAACAAAGCCTGTGTCCAAAGGGCAAGGAGGTTTCCAGGTTTGATTAATATGACCCGCTCCGCAGTTGCTCATTCTGTACACTTCCTGAAACCTGAAAAATAAGCAGCAAGTCACAGAACTGAGAAGGAAAGGAGGAAACCTAGCTGCCATTAAAACAAATCTAGAAATATGACCTCAGCCAGACAGCGTGAAAAATAAATAACATTTGCAAAGCAGGGCGGCTCCCATATCGTTATCTTATAAAGAGACACTTTCATTCAAAGCTACCCACAGAATAGACTTTATAGCATTGCATGGAGTTTAACCAGCTTTCCATGAAAGCCCAGGCTGGTATGGCCGCCAGGCAACCCCCCACCTCCACCCCCCCAACCCCCCAAGTTCCTACACTGCATATCAAGGCCACACCTGCAGTCCGTTACCAGCTACTTGACATGGACTGTTCAGGTTATTATGCACAGAGAGAGGTCCAGGGTCAGTCGAGTTTCTAGGGGGCGGGGGGTGGGTTCTAAGGACTGGGTAATGAACCAGACCAGGGGGGACTTGGTGAATACAATAACAGTTTCAGCAATCCGTCTTGTCTGAATGGTGCACAACACTCACAGGTTCACCTGGTCTGAGAATTCGGCTGCTCCACCAGCCCTGATGGTCATGCGACACGTCAGTTACGCCAAGTTTACGTACGGTTTCAGAGCGGTCAGTTACACCATGGGCCCATGTGGTTACCCAAGTTTCATGTTACAGTCCACGCGGTTTCCAAGCAGTTACACGTGACCTGTTTGTGGTCAATTAAACTATAGGTCCACATCGCTCAGATTCCACCTGGACTTACAGTGCCAACACTTCAGCAGTGTTATCTACATGGCTGTGTGACATCCCACTGGTAAATTCTTTGCAGAAGAAGTAGGTGGGGTCTCTTTGGGGTCTACATGTGTCCAAGCTGATGTGACAATGGATACTTGGGATCTATGACAGACACAATAATCAGACACCTAATCCAGGTAGATTTAAAACACAGGCTGACCGGTGGAACCTGGAGGAGTTGACACGGCTGAGTCTAGAATTAGTCGCTGTCTGTTCCTGGTGACCCCTGATAGGATGGGAACCTGTGCTGCTAAACTCCACAATCATAAATTGGTTGCAATCGAACAGTACCCCTAGAAACAGCCCTGACTCGATAACCCTGTCCTCTAGTTCGCAGAACTCCTGTGAGAGGTGTCCCTCAAGGGGGAGACTCTGCACTCCACACTCAGAAAATGTGCAGGCATGCATATCTCAGTACTCGAATTAGAGATTCCTGAAACAAGGCTGGCTAAAGAAAAAGATATGAAACAATAACACTTAATAACCTACCCAGTCAATAGATTCAGACTGATGCAGTGTGTTGGTACCGCTGGTGTTCCATTCCATTTAACAATAAACTCCAACTCCTCCACCACTATCATTGTTCTGAATGGCCCCTCACCGTGTTGAAATAAAGGACTCATATCACTACCTCCTACTCCACCACCTTCATTCCTGAGGTTTCATCGTTAGGTCATAAGAAATAGGAGGAGGAGTAGGCCATTCGGCCCTTCGAGCCTGCTCCAGCATTCGATAAGACCATGGCTGATCTGATTGTGGCCTCAACTCTACCTACCTGACTGTCTCCCATAATCCTTCACTCCCTTGTTGATCAAAAATCTGTCTAACTCTGTCGTGAATATACTCAATGACCCTCTGGGGGTAGAGAATGCTAAAGACTAATGACGCCCTGAGTGGAGAAATTCCTCCTCATCTCCTTCTTAACTGGGAGACCCCTTATATGTAAACTCCCCACCACCTACCGGTTCTAGATTCCCCCCATGAGGGGAAACATTCTCTCAGTATCTACCCTGTCAAGCCCCCTCAGAATCTTAAATAAAATCAGAAGATGTTGGGAAAATCTCAACAGGTCTGGTAGCATCTGCGGAGAGAGAAACAGAGTTAACGTTTCGAGTCCGTATGACTCTTCTTCAGAGCTGCTTTCAATGCAGTGCAGGTGTATTAGTGTATTATTGTATGAGCCTGTCTGTTTTTTCATCATCTCTGTCTAAACCTCTTCATTCAATTGTCGCCTAGTAATCACTCCCAGGTATCTATTATTTTCCTTCTATTTCAAAAACATTGGAGTGTCATTAACAGTGTCAGTATTCACAGGGGAGCTATAGGATTGAAAGCTTACAAGGACAGAAGTCCAACAAATGCAACCATGCTTAATTCATCAGCTGCAACAGTTTCCAAAAAAACCCCACAGGCATGCCTTAAGATTCATTACCTTCTGTTTATAAATATGTCTCCTTCACAGTCAAGGTATAAAATGTTGTATGTTTTATATATATGATTTCCCCCAAAGCAATGCTGAAATGACACTAGTTTCAATATATGCAGGAACTTTATTTACAGAGTTTTATACAATGGTTCAAAATGTCTACTCCACACTTATGGCTCAGCTTTGAGCGGCTTCTGTGTTGTCTGTTTACTTGTCTCTGAGTCAACACCCACACTTAACCAATTGAGCATAGATCAGTTACCAGTCTCACATAATCAAACACAGAACAATTGAACCATTGAGCACTACACAAAGCAAGAACATGTTTGACGTGGGATTTCACAAGAACTTTCGACACCCCTCATTGATTGTATCACCCCCTTAGACGATTCAGGGAATGACCTAACTGAGGGGTCTAAGATGATTAAAGGAATTGGTACAGTAGATAGAGAGAAGATATTTCCTCTGGTGGGGGAGGTCCTCAACAAGTGGGCAAAACCTCAAAATTAGATCTAGACAGCTCAGGGGTGATGTCAGGAAGCACTTCTGCACAAAAAGAGTAGTCAAAATCTGGAATCCTCTCCCCCAAAAAGCTGGAGGTCAATTGAAAATTTCTAAAATGAGCTTGATAGGTTTTTGTTGGGTTTGGATAGAACCAAGTCCTCTAGAGGGCGTTAGAGTACAGATCGGCCCATGGCTGAATTGATTGGATAGTACGGGCTCAAGGGGCTGAATGGCCTCCTCTTATTCCTATATTCCTATCACTCGAATGAGACGTTGCATGCAGTAAACACAGAGCTGAAAATCTCTGGCATCCTGCCCTTCCAATGTTCCATCCATCGATGCCCAAGGATGGTTGATTGGGTTCTGCGGGCTGTGACTTTCCCTTTGGGCCAACTCTTGACGTGTGGAAGTCTCAGAAACTGTGCCTCCTATATTACGGCAGGGACTATTATCTGATCAGCAAAGTTCAAGCACAATGTGCCCGTACTACATTCCACAATTCTCAAGATTTAAGCAGGCATTAGCTTGTTTATTTTAAATAAACCATTTTAAATCCCAGCCTTTGTAACCCTGTACAGACACAACATGCTGCTGTGTTTCCCACATTCCAACAGCAACTACACTTCAAAAAGTACTTTATTGGTTGCAAAGCACTTTAGGACATCCTGAAGTTATGACAGGTGCTGTAGAAATCCTGTTCACCCATCACCCTGACCTACACTGGCTCCCGGTGAAGAAGACGCGAATTTAAAATTCTCATTCTTGTTTTCAAATCCCTCAATTACCTCACCCCTCCCTATCTTTTGTAATCTCCTCCTGCTCCACAACCCTCTGTATTATCTGTGACCACCTAATTCTGACCTCGTGTGCATCCCCAGTTTTAATCGCTCCAGCACTGGGGTGGCTGCGCCTTCAGTTATCGAGGCCCCAAGCTCTGGAATTCCCTCCCTAAAACCGCTCCAGCTGTCTCCCTCTCTCCCCTCCTTTAGGCCACTTTTTAAAACCTATCTCTTTGCCCGAACTTTTGATCACCTCTCCCGATATGGCTTGGTGTCAAATTTTCATAACGTTCCTTAACGCTGTCACGAAGTGCCTTGGGATGTTTTCTTACATCAGCGGTGCTACGTAAATGCAAGTCGGTGTTATTGAAATGCAAGTCTTTCTTTCTCTCCTTCCTTCTTTTCCTAGATCCCTCCCTTCCCCCCAACCCCACCACCCACCCCGCAGAAACGACACTCAGTGGGTGCGGAGCTTGGAGGGGGGTGGAGGTGGTGCTGATTCTGAGTGTTGCATGTGACAGTGCACATGCAGAATTTGAAGATGCAGGCGTGAGAATATAGCAGCTAAAACGCACAAGATTCTTCGAGTACCAATTTACATCCGCACGCGGTGTTGGGAACCTGGGACTGGTAACTGTGTGGTACAAAGCAAACACTCTGCATTAAAAACCAAAGAAGGTTTAATATGTAACCTTTTGGATCACCTAATAGCGGACGGTTGGCTGAAAGCAAGGGTGTTCGTTTTTTATTTTCCGGCACTGAAGTTGCTGTAAAGGGGACCAGATAGTAGCTACAATGAAAAATGGATTGGGTTAAAATTCACTGCCCTCGGTATAGAAAGGAGCGAGTTATTAAGTTGGCGGTGGGTTGACTATTTACTGTTCTCAGGGCTGAAATTAATTTACAGTGAACTGCACTCATGCAGTGAGTGGTTAAGCTCTGGAATGCACTGCCTGAGAGTGCGTTGGAGGTAGGTTCAATCGAAGCATTCAAAAGGCAGTTAGACCGTGATCTGAACAGGGGGGAATTTGCAGGATTACCGGGAGAAGGTGGGGGAATTTCTCATCCGGTGCGGACACAATGGGCCGAATGGCTTCCTTCTGCTCTGTAACAATTCTGCGATTTTGCACTGTATTTCAGTACAGGCCCGCCCAATACAAATTTCAAGTTAAAACACAGAAAACGATTATTCCTAATAATGATTTCAGCAATAAATGCAACCCTTAGGTTGCCAGTGGAACATTAAAACCTTCAGTTGATTGGCACCACTTCAAACACAGGGAAGCACGGGTAGTAGTTTCTGAGCAGAGGCCTAGTTGGATTTATCAGTTGCCTAGGTTACAGGATGCCTAATACTTGAGAGAGCAACTTAGGCCCAGATATCTGTCAACACGAATGTCTACTAACACCCACAGATGTCACTCCTGATTGATTGGTTTGGAATGATGCAATGATTTTTTTTTAATGAAATATTACAGGATAAATTCAGCATGAAAGTTGAGAGACTAATAATTAAGCAATGGGATTAGCTTTTCTGAGGGGTATTCTCATTTTGCTGAACTACCAAAATAAACAAACAAAAATGCAGATTTTAGATAGTCTTGCTGGTTCGGAGAATAGAAAGCTCTCTTGCCTAGGGATCTTTTATTTTCTTTGTTCCATGTTCTTTTCCTCTCACCTCCTAAAGGGAGCTGACTCGGGCCTGGGTAGAGATCCAAAGGTTCTAACCGCCCTCCCGTGCTTCGGCCTAGGGTGATCGGCCGTCCTGGTTTTGCCAGGTCAGTCCCCGGTTTCTCACGACACGCCCGGGCGTATCGACAATTTCCCTCAAAACGGGTTCCCATGTCCCGGTTTCCAGCCTCCTCACTTTGTCCTGCAGGGGCGGAGAGAGTTTGAACTGAATTTAGATTAGCACGTGTGCCGCTGTGCCCTGCCTCCACGCCCCGCAGCATGGCATTACATTTCCGGATAACGGGTGGAAAGGTGGAGCAGTCGGCAAAATGGGTGGCAGGAAGGCTGGAGGGGTGGGGGGAGGGGGGGAGGGGGTGGGGGGAGGGTGGTGTGGGGGTGTTGTCCAAGTTGTTTACATCGGCAGAGCGACTTGGCAGGGAATCAACTTTGGAAAGAAGAAAGGGTCCCGATTAATGTCCACTTCACTCGTTTCCGGGAGCACAATGATAAAAAATTTGAGAAGGTGCTTCACCTGAGGAGAGGCAAAGGCAAGTCCGTTCGTGTTGTGAGGGGGAATGACCTCAGGGTGTTTGAAAATTGGTCACCCTAGCTCAGCCAAGTGATGGTACTTTAAGCCTCAATCCAATTGCTTGTCAATCACTTGCAGTGGCTCAGTGAGTGGTGCTCTCACCTTTGGTTTTAGAAGGTTGTGGCTTCAAGTCCCACTCCAGAGAGTTAAGTACCAAAACTTAGCCCGATACTCCAGTGCCGTAGTGAGAGATTTCTCCGGCACTCTCCTGTGCTTATATTGCTGTGTGAACTTCGAAAGGATGGATGAGGCCTCAATTTAACATATCATCCAAAAGACAGTAACTCTGAGAGTGTAGTACCAAGGGAGTGTGGTGCTATCATTTGGGTGAGATTTTAAATGGAAGCCTTGTCTGCTATTTCACAGAAGGGTAACAGAGTTATCCCCAGTGTCCTAGCAAATATTGATCGTGCAATCAACATTGCCGAAACACAGATCATCTGGTCATGGTGACATTGTGGTTTGTGGGAGCTTGCTGTGTGCAAATTGGCTGCTGCATTTCCTACATTGCAACAGTGACTACACTTCCAAAGTATTTCATTGGCTGTGAATCCTTTGAGATGTCCAGAAGTCATGAAAGGTGCTATATAAATGTATTTACAGAGTGAATTTAGCTAGTAAAACATCCCCAGGCTTGTGGCCAACTGGATGCTTTGTTTGCTACTCTTAAAGGGGACATTGTTATTCCGGACAGCCAGACTCGCATGTCATCTCACAAAACTTTGAACAGAAGATATGCACAGTAACATCACTGGCAGTTGATCGAGACATTCCCTGCTAAAAGCTGAAATAACTTATTAATGACTCGTTTAAAACAAAGAAGGAGCTTTGCAGAAAAAGTGGAACGATCCACTTTCCAACTCATTATAATGTAGCAGCAATCCTATCATCTGGAGCATGTCCCAGGTTCTGCCTGACTGTGCTCCTGTGAGGCATCTCGGAGACATCTTAACAGTGTTGCTGTTGTTGTTAAATTCCTCTAGAAATAAGCAACTGCCCACAATTAAACTTCTCTCCATTTGTTACCTCTTGACTATTCCAGTGAACTCCTGGCTGGTCTCCCAAACTCTACCGTCTGGGAGCTTGAGGTCATCCAAAATTCTTATGGCGATGGCGGTGACTGAACTGGCAGCAAGTCTCGTCCACCCATCGCCTCTCTGCTCACTGACCTACACTGGCTCCTGGTCAAGTCTTGTCCACCCATCGCCTCTCTGCTCACTGACCTACACTGGCTCCTGGTCAAGTCTTGTCCACCCATCGCCTCTCTGCTCACTGACCTACACTGGCTCCTGGTCAAGTCTTGTCCACCCATCGCCTCTCTGCTCACTGACCTACACTGGCTCCTGGTCAAGTCTTG
>NC_135890.1:116472800-116667679 GCF_964194155.1 Cetorhinus maximus
TCAGCTCTTTTGTCCATCTTTGGACCAAGGTTGTAACAACGTGGGGAGCTGAGTGGCCCTGATGGAACCCAACCTGAGTGTCAGTGAGCAGGTTACTGCTCTTGATAGCACTGTTGGTGACCCATTCCATCACTTTGCTGAAGACGGAGAGTAGACTGAAGTGGCGGTAATTGGCTGGGTTGGATTTATCCTGCTTTTTGTGTACAGGATTTACCTGGGCAATTTTCCACATAGCTAAGTAGATGTCAGTATTGTAGCTGTACTGGAACAGCTTGGCTAGGGGCGCAGCAAGTTCTGGAGCACAAGTCTTGCTGGAATGTAGTCAGGACCCATAGCCTTTGTAGTATCCAGTGCCTTCAGCTGTTTCTTGATATCACATGGAGTGGATCGAATTGGCTGAAGACTGGCATCTGTTATGCTGGGGACTTCTAGAGGAGGCCAAGATGGATCATCCACTCGGCACTTCTGGCTGAAGATTGTAGCTTTAGCCTTATCTTTTGCACTGATGTGCTGGGCTCCCCCATCATTGAGGGTGGGGATATTTGTGGAGCCTCCTCCTCCAGTTAGTTGTTTAATTGTCCACCACCATTCATGGACTGGATGTGGCAGGACTGCAGAGCTTACCGTTGGTTGTGGGACTGCTTAGCTCTGTCTGTCACTTGCTGCTTATGCTGTTGGGCACACAAGTAGTCTGTGCTGTAATTTCACCAGATTGATACCTCATTTTTAAGTATGCTTGGTGCTGCTCCTGGCATGTCCTCTTGCACTCTTCATTGAACCAGGGTTGATCCCCTGGCTTGATGGTAATGGTAGAGTGGAGGATATGTCAGGCCATGAGGTTACAGATTGTAGATGAATACAATTCTGCTGCTGCTGATGGCCTACAGCACCTCACGGATGCCCAGTTTTCAGTTGCTAGATCTGTTCAAAATCTGTCCCATTTAGCAGGGTGATAGTGCCACACAAGACGATGGAGGGTATCCTCAGTATGAAGGCGGGACTTGGCCTGCACGGTAGTCAGTCCTTCCGGTAGTGCCATGCATCTGCGAGAGGTAGATTGGTGAAGACAAAGTCAAGTAGGATTTTCCCTCTTGTTGGTTCCCTCACCACCTGCTGCAGACCTGGTCTAGCAGCTATGTCCTTTAGGACTCAGCCAGCTCGGTCAGTAGTGGTGCAACTGAGCCCCACTGTTGGTGATGGACATTCTGTGCTCTTGCCATCCTCAGTGCTTCTTCCACATGGTGGTCAACATGGAGGAGCACTGATTCATCAGCTGAGGAGGAGTGGGAGGGCAGTACATGGTAATCACAGGAGGTTTCCTTGCCCATGTTTGACCCAATGCCATGAGACTTCATGGGGTCCAGAGTCAATGCTGAGGACTCCCAGGAAAGCTCCCTCTTAACTGCATACGACTGTGCTGAGAGGCTGTCCTGCCAGTGGTGTCTGACAAAGGTATGATTTGGTGAATATATCTATCAGACTGTTGCTTGACTAGTCTGCATCTGATACATTGAGTGGGCATTTCAGAGGGCAGACAGTTTAACATCTGATCTGAAAGACAGCACCTCAAAATGTGTAACACCCCCTTGACACTGCACAGGGGTGTCAGCCTTGATTTTTGCACTCAAGTGCTGGAGTGGGGCTTGAACCCACAACCATTCAGTTTTAGGCTTGAGTGCTACCAACAGAGCCACAGCTAACATCAAGCACCAGGAGCTTTTGTTTCATGAGAGGGCACCAAAGTATTTGGCATTGAGGTGCAGATCAGCCATGATCCAGTTGAAAGTTGAAGCCTGCCCAAGAGGGGCTGAATGGCCTCCTCCTGTTACAATACTCTCTTACATCATTGTGCAGTGCAAGTTCCTTAAGACACCCCAGCACAAAGAGTTAATTTAAATTGTGCTTTGGCAAGAAAGCAAATACTGGATTCTTTAAGAAACGTAGTGTTAGAGCAGCCTTCCCTGTAGTTTGTTAAAGTTCTGTCTTCACATGCATGCTAAATATCTCCTGTCCTCAAACACTAACAATGCCGCATTAAACATCTTACTGGATCACTGCAATTTCATCCATTAAACAAACAAGCCTTTAGAAAAGATAGAAAAAAATCTCCGAGTGCCAGACTAACCCGGGCCCAGGCCAATCCCAGAAGGTGCTTTTTGCGCTTTGCGAGCCTTAGGCACAGATTTATGGACACAAGTTAACAAGGTCTGTGGCTTAGATCAACACTGAGTCCCAGGATTGCTGTAAATATTCTTTTACAAGATCCTAAAGGTTTATATAGCAGGAGGTGAAGCACAGCAAGTCTATCAGTCACTGGAGTGTTTTATTGGCAGGCGGGTAGATGTTTAAAACT
Organism: Cetorhinus maximus; assembly: GCF_964194155.1. Taxonomy (NCBI): domain Eukaryota; kingdom Metazoa; phylum Chordata; class Chondrichthyes; order Lamniformes; family Cetorhinidae; genus Cetorhinus; species Cetorhinus maximus. The sequence goes on from NC_135890.1 coordinate 116,475,154, forward strand.
GGTACCAACATTGGCTCAGGGAGCTAGATTCACCTCAGGAAACGGTACTGAGAGGGAGAGATGCTGAAAAGGTGTCTTGCTGTCGGCTCTGAGTTTCACTACCCACAAATATTGTCATATGGGGGAGATTGTGGTAACGTCACTGGGCGAGTAATCCAGAGACCCAGGCTAATGTACTGGGGACAAATCCTAGCACAGCAGCTGGTGGAATTTAAATTCAATTAATAATCCAGAATTTATAATCTAGCCTCAATAATGGTGACCGTGAAGCTGCTGTTGATTGTCATAAAAACCCCCATCTGGTTCACTAATGCCCTTTAGGGAAGGAAATCTGCTATTCTTACGTGGTCTGGTCTGGCCTACATGTGACTCCAGACCCACAGCAATGTGGTTGACTCTTAACTGCCCCTCTGATATGGGAAGCCTTTCAGTTCAAGGGCAATTAGGGATGGGCAACAAACGCTTGCTTTGCCAGCAATGCCCACATCTGCTGATGATGGGTAAAATATGCAGTACTCTGCTGTCCCTGTTTGTCTTTTCAGCAAACTTTATGGGTCATTTGCTTCAATCAAGTTACCTTTAAATCTTAACATTGATATAGTGCAGCGGGCAATAAACAGATAGGGTAGGGACAGGAGGAGGCCATTCAGCCCCTCTTGGCCTGTTCAGCCATTCGATTAGGTCATGGCTCATCCACACCTCAATTCCATGTACCTGCCTTTGCTTCATATCTCTCGATACCTTTGATGAACAAAAATTTATTAATCACAGCGTTGAAATTTGAAGACTCTAATATGTCCCCTCGTTCTGGATTCCCCGACCAGAGCAAATAGTTTCTTTGCATCTACCCTGTTAAATCCATTTCGCATCTTAAAACGCCTCAATCGATTCACCCCCTTCCTCAATCTCCTACACTCAAGGGAATATGAGCCACATTTATGCAACCTGTCCTCACCCTTGAAGTCCCAGGAAGTGTGTTTGAGGCCAAAATTCTGCAGTCGTTTCGGAAACATTTCGGATGCTATAATGGAAGTGTTGGAAGGACAGGAATTCTGGAAGAATGGGATCAAATGGGCCAAAGGGAATTTTTTTCCTCCCAACCTACGTTGTGACTTTGTTTGATCACATTCCATTCAATGGTCAAGTAGGATTTGATGCAAAACGCAAAATAAGATTTGGGTTGAATGTGGGATGGGGGGGCGTGGCAGTGACACACTAACCACTGCTCTGTCCCCCACAGAGGTACAACAACAGGTTCCATGCACTTCCTCAGGTATGTCCCAGCAGCTGAGAGGATGTACCAAGCAGAGGGTGTGTGTGATGGAATCCAAGGTTTCAAAGCTTGTATTTTTGAGACAGACCCTAATTGAAAAGGGAAACTGAGAAAGAGACTGACCTTCCCAGTTTCTAAGGAAGTGAAACCTGAAACTGCAATTGGAAACCAAAACTTCCTGGGGAGACTGAACCTGGTTGAAAGATATAAAAGAACACCGATCAATCCAAGATCCAGAGAAGCTGAGGAGTCCAGTGGTGCAGTACAGGCAAATTGAAGAAGACAGAGGCTACATCCAGAAGCTGAGAATAAGCAAATACACAGTTGCTGCTGTTTCTGTCACTTGAAGATAAAAATTGGTGGATCTACACCATCCAGAACGAATTGAGGAAGTTCTGTACATGTGCAGAGTGACGTGTGCCATTCATGGTGAAGATCATACTTGTGGAACTTGTGTTGGCCGTGTGCTGCTGTTGGCTGGGGATCAGATTAGCTCGGAGAAGAAGAGGAGCTGAAATTCTTCGTAAGGAAGACTGAGTTTTGATGACCTATATGCTGTTGAGCCAATTTGTAAGATCTGTCTTATTTGTATCTGTCATTTAATGTGCAATTTATAGTTTATAATCGACCACAAATTCACGTTTAACTTATGTTGATTCTGGATTTTAGAGTATGGGTGGCTATCTAAGATTGTATTTAGTGTTTGCTTTGTTTGACTCTTATATAGTAAAAATCCTTCTGTTATAAAGTGTAGGGGAGGTGGTGGTGGTAGAGTGGTAGTGTCACTGGACTAATATTCCAGGGACCCAGGATAATCCTTTGGGGACCTGGGTTCAAATCCCACTATAGCAGATCATGAAATTAGAATTTAATTAAAAGTCTGATGATGACCATAAAACAATTGACATAAAATCCCCATCTGGTTCACTAATGTCCTTACCTGGTCTGGCCTACATGTGATGCAGACTCACAATAATGTGGTTGACCCTTAAAGGGTCAATTAGGGATGGTCTAGCCAGTGATGCCCACGTCCCATGAATAGAAAAAAAATCTCATGGTTTCAATCGTTTAGTAAACAACTGGGATTTTGGATTTCTTCTTTTTAAAAAAATGTTGCTGGTCTCTACCTAGATCGCAACATGTGGCCTCACCCAGCAGCATGGAGGAGATTAGAAAGGAGCTGTGCAACTGGATAGACTTTCAAACCTTCTCACAGCTGCTTATAGTGTTCTCAGTGGTAGAGCTCTTTTTAGAAGGAAGTTCATTCAGCTCCACTCAAGGGACTGAAGCACATAATGTAGGCAGTGTGGCCTGAGTGGTGCACTGTCAGAGATGCCATTCTTTGGATGAGATGTTAAATCAAGGCCCAATTTGCCCTCTCAGGTGGGCATAAAAGATCCCATGTCACTATTTGAAGAAAAGCATGTCAGATATCCCTATGAAAGGTCCACAGACCTGAAACATTACCTCTTGTTTTTCACTCCACAGATCCTGCCTGACCTGCTGTATATTTTGGAACATAGGAGCAGGAGTAGGCCATTCAGCCCATCGAGCCTGCTCTGCCATTCAATACGATCATGGCTGATCATCCACTTCAATGCCTTTTTCCCACACTATCCCCATATCCCTTTATCTCACTGGTATTTAGAAATCTGTCAACATCCGCTTTAAACTCAATGACTGAGCTTCCACAGCCCTGTGGGGTAGACAATTACAAAGATTCATAGCCCTCTGAGAAAACAAATTTCTCCTCATCTCCGTTCTACGTGGCTTCTCCCTTATTTTGAAATTTTGCACCAGGTTCTAGACTCCCCAACTAGGGGAAACATCTTACCTGGCATCTACCCTGTCCATCCCTTTAAGTATTTTGTAGGTTTCAATGAGATCACCTCACATTCTTCGAAACCCTCCAAAATACAGGCCCAATTTCCCCAATCTCTCTTCATAGGACAGTCCTGCCACCCTGAGAACAAGTCTAGTGAACCTTCATTGCATTCCTCTATGGCAATAATATCCTTCCCAAGGTAAGAGGACCAAAACTGCACACAGTACCCCAGGTGTGGTCTAACCAAGGTTCCACACAATTGAAGCAAGACTTCACTACTCCTTTACTCAAATCCTCTTGCGATAAAGGCTAAGGTACCATTGGACTTCCTAATTGCTGCTGCATCTGCATGTTAGTCTTCAGTGACTTATTGATGAGAACACCCAGGTCCCTTTGTACATCTACACTTTCCAATCTCTCACCATTTAAGAAATACTCTGCACATCTGTTCCTCCTACCAAAATGGACAACCTCACATTTTTCCACATTGTATTCCATTTTTAGAGCATTTTCTGTTTTATTTCTGGGTTTCCCCCACCACCCATGTCCCGATCAATATTTATCCTGACATCAAAATGGACTAACAACAACATGCATTTATGTAGATCCTTCAACTTAGTAAAATGTCCTAAAGCGCTTCATAGGAGCATTACCAAGTTAAATTTGACACCAAGCCAGATGAGGAGATATTGGGCAGAGGACTAGTAACTTGGTCAAAGAGGTGGGTTTTAGGAGTGTCTTAAAGGAGGAGAGAGTTGGAGAGGTTTATGGAGGGAAATCCAGAGCTTAGGGCCCAGGCAACTGGAGACATGCCACCAAAGGTGGAGTGATTAAAATCCGGGGTGCTCAAGAGGCCAGAATTGGAGGAGCACAGATATCTGGGTTGTGGGGCTGGAGGAGATCACAGAGATAGGGAGGAGCGAGGTCATGGAGGGATTTTAAAACGAGGATGAGAATTTTAAAATCAAGGTGCAGCCAGACAGGGAGCCAATGTTGATACTGTTTGTGGAACCTTGCTGTGCGCAAATTGTTTGCCGGCTTTCTCTACATAACAAATAGCGACTACAGGTCAAAAAGTATTTAATTGGCTGTAAAAGGGCTCGGGCACATCCTGAGTATTTGGAAATTGTTGCATAAATGCAAGTTATTTTACTTTTCATAATGCAATCTTTGTCACGTTGCTGCAAAACATCTTTTTTTTTTGGTCAGGCTGCTTCTGGTTGTTACAGAGGCTGTTGGAAAATTGCTCAAAGGAATGTCAGTGCACCTTTAACTGCCAATGAAAATCCCCATGGGTCCCTGATTGTCCAGCTTTTATTCAGTGACCTGGTCAATTTGAGTCTGAAATTACAGCCAGTCACACCTCAGAGGAGGACTGCCAGCACTAGAGCCTATTGAAGAGCCTGGATTCACTTCACTACATCATTGAACATGAAAAGGGGAGGGAGGCAAGTTTGTGTTTATTTTTCAGTCTCTTTTTATTGACTTGATCTACGGCCTTGAGCGATAGGTTAATTGGTGTCTGTTCAAGAAGCAGGCACCTGTTTGGAAGCACAGCTCCCAGCAAAAGATAAAGAAGGCTCAGATTCAAGTTTCAGAGATGACAAGCATTTCTGGACAAAGGCAACTTTGTAGGTCTTGTTTTGGGTAAGGGTGCGGAAAGCCTGGGCCTACTTGGCCATTTTGATTGAAGCCTATTGGCCATCCTGCTGCCCGTACCTGCAAGGGAGTTTGCGGTTCACCGTGTGTGGGAACAACTCAAGGCCAAAGGTTAATAAAGGCTCATTGCTTTGCTTGAGTGTCCAGTACATTAAGGCTTCTGTCAGGTGAAACCTAGTCACCTATGGCAGTAACGCATTGCCACCACTGTCATCACCCTTTCTAATGTAGGCTGACTAAAGCAGCTCCCATAACACGAAAACACCTCACCTTTCAGCACAAGGTTCATAACAATACACCTGTATGTTACTTGAAGTCTAGGACAGTCGTAATTTATACCCAAAGCATTTCTCAATCACTTGTTAATATTAAAGACCTCAGGTCATTTGAGATTTTAGGCCCAGAAGCCTCAAATTCCTGTTTTGAAAAGTCTGAGACTTGGTGACATTGCAAAGGACAGAACTTTGAGTCAGTCATCTCAAACACGCTGTTAGACAAATGGAATGTGCTGCTGCATTTTACGTGGTATTTTACTCCCGCTGTCTTGTGGTTGGGATTGCCTCATGGTGTTTCCATTCTTGACACTGTTTCAGCTTTGAAATTCCCTCCTTAGTAGGAATGGCAACAAAACGCTGGCCTAGCCAGCGATGCCCGCATCCCGTGAAAGAACTAAAAAAAAAGAGAATACCTGTGGGTCTCGTACACCCAATCATCCTGTAACCTTGGGATCAGGAGGAGAGGATGTGACAAGGGAGGGGTCTTGCTGGTCAGCAACTGAGATCAGCAGCGGGCAGCGCCAGAGGCGGAGGGTGGTCAGGAGGCAGCCATCCAGGAAAGGCATCAGAGAAGAAGCTGCTGGCACGTCAGATGCTTGAGAGGCAATGCCAGGGACGCCCGAGGCTGTCCCAGAAAGCAGTCGCCAAAATCTTCTGGATCCTGCAGCCAGATGGGCTTGTAACCAACCCCATGCCAGTGGCCCTCAAAGTGACTGCAGCGCTCAACTTTCACGCTACTGGCTGCTGCTAGAGTTCCATGAGTGATATGTTAGGCATCTTGCAGGTTGCCATACACAGGTGCATTAAAGGGGTGGCCAATGAGTTCATCAGGTCCACCCCAGGTGATGATAGTAGATGGTCAGGGCAATGGGCTTTGTGGCCATCGCTTGTTTCCCTAGAGTGCAAGGGATAATTGACTGCGCTCATGTTGCCATTAGAGCTCCCTGGGGACAGCCAGTGGCTTATGTAAACCACAAGGGATTCCATTCTGTAAATGACCAACTGGTTTGTGACCACAAATGAAGAACGACGCAGGCCTGTGCTCGTTTCACAAGGAGCTTTCATGACTCATGTATCTTGTGGAACTCGCAACTTCTTGAGCTTTTCAAGACCCCTGCCCAGATTGACGGCTGGATCCTGGGTGACAAGGGCTATTCCCTCCCGACCTGGTTGGTGATACCAGTGAGACATCCCCAGCGCATTGGGAGAGCGCTACAACGCAGTCCACACCTTCCCCAGAACCATCATCGACCTTACATTCGGCTTTTTGAAAATGTCTTCCGCGAACTTGACAGGTCAGATGGTCCCTGAAGTACACTGAGTTTCAGGGGTAGTTGTTGTATGTTGTCCACTGCACAACATGGCCATGCAATGAGATGAACCCTTGCTTCAGGGCCACAGGGAGGAGCAAAACTCCTCCTCAGATGAGGATGAATGGGATGAGCCTGAGGAAGCGGACATGAATGTACATGGACCCCTATTGAATGCCAAGGTAAAGGAGAGACATGCCATGAATACCAGGAACGATCTCATATACATGAGGTTTGCTCACAGTCGAGGAACCTATGTGACCATTCTCTCATTGGTAGGACAGGTTTGCAAGTTCAGAATATCTATCAGCCCCTGCTTACCTCCCCCCGCACCCAGGAGCTACCTCTGAACCTGCACCCTCTACCACCTAGAATAGTAAGAGGGGTGGGCCTCTGTCACACACACCCACTATTGAATTCTATTACCCAGGAGAACCGATGGACCATTGGGCATACGTCAAGCATCCTATAATGACCAAGGTCTCAGAACCTGCTCCATCATTACAGGTCCTTGACTTCACATACGGCAGTTCCATTGTCCCTCTGGAACATAATCTCAGGCAATCTCCTCGATGCTGCAAAGAATGGAGTGTCTGCAGAGCTTACATCTTCCTCCATGTGTCACCGACGGGTGGCCATAAATGGACACATACATGAACATTAAGTAAAGACCGATCACTAACGCAGAACACCATATTCTCCTACTGCAGGGATAATCCAGGAAATTACAGGCCGGTGAGCCTTACGTCAACGGTAGGGAAATTATTGGAGAAGATTCTTCGTGACAGGATTTACTACCATTTGGAAGCAAATGGGCGTATTAGTGAGAGGCAGCATGGTTTTGTGAAGGGGAGGTCGTGTCTCACTAACTTGATCGAGTTTTTCGAGGAAGTGACAAAGATGATCGACGATGGAAGGGCAGTGGATGTTATCTACATGGATTTCAGTAAGGCCTTTGACAAGGTCCCTCATGGCAGACTGGTACAGAAGGTAAAGTCGCATGGGATCAGAGGTGAGCTGGCAAGATGGTCATAGAAGACAGAGGGTAGCAGTGGAAGGGTGCTTTTCTGAATGGAGAGCTGTGACTAGTGGAGTTCCACAGGGATCAGCGCTGGGACCTTTGCTGTTTGTGATATACATAAATGATTTGGAGGAAAATGTAACTGGGCTAATTAGTAAGTTTGCAGACAACACTAAGGTTGGAGGAGTTGCAGATAGTGAAGAGGATTGTCAAAGGATACAACGGGATATAGATCGGTTGGAGACTTGGGTGGAGAAATGGCAGATGGAGTTTAATCCGGACAAATGCGAGGTAATGCATTTTGGAAGGTCTAATACAGGCAGGAACTATACAGTAAATGGCAGAACCCTTAAGTGCATCGACGGGCAGAGGGATTTGGGTGTACAGGTCCACAGGTCACTGAAAGTGGCAACGCAGGTGGATAAGGTAGTCAGGAAGGCATATGGCATGCTTGCCTTCATTGGCAGGGGTATTGAATATAAAAACTGGGAAGTCATGCTGCACCTGTATAGAACCTTGGTTAGGCCACACTTGGAATATTGCGTGCAATTCTGGTCACCACATTACCAGAAGGATATGGAGGCATTGGAGAGGGTGCAGAGGAGGTTTACCAGGATGCTGCCTGGTCTGGAGGTTATTAGCTATGAGGAGAGGTTGGAGAAACTCGAATTGTTCTCACTAGAGCGACGGAGATTGAGGGGCGACTTGATAGAAGTTTACAAAATTATGAGTGGCATGGACAGAGTAGATAGTCAGAAGCTTTTTCCCTGGGTGGAAGAGTCAATTACTAGGGGACATAGATTTAAGGTGAGAGGAGAAAACTATAGAGGAGATGTGCGGGGCAAGTTTTTTACACAGAGGGTAGTGAGTGTCTGGAATTCACTGCCAGAGGAGGTGGTGGAAGCAGGTACGATAGTGGTGTTTAAGAGGCAGCTTGACAAATACATGAATAGGATGGGAATAGAGGGATACGGACCCCGGAAGTGCAAAATGTTTTGGTTGACGGGCAATATGATTGGCGCAGGCTTGGAGGGCCGAAGGGCCTGTTCCTGTGCTGTACTTTTCTTTGTTCTTTGTTCTCAATAAAAGAGATGTCTAACACTGCCCTGAATATTCAATGAGTGCCAATCATGAAGCATGCCAGTATGGTTAGGTCTCTGACTAAGCAAGTCCCTAATAAGGATAATGATGCACTCATGAATTAAGCAAAAACAATATATTGTGCAATGTTTACACGTGACAAAATGAATTTCCTAAAAACACCCTTTGTGCTCTTATAAATTCTCAAGTTTTCTTTTCCCCCCACACTATGTCTTGGTGTGAACTCAACATCAGCAGCTGAGCTGGAGGCAGGGCCCCATTGGCCGCCTTGACTTTGGCCTGTGTCCTCTGGAGGTCCGGGGACTTGAGTGCTCCGTCCTACTGGGGGTATCCTGCACATCCTGCACGGGTGCAGGGGCAACCTCCTCGGCCACACCTGCTGGAGACAATGGGGTCAATGGCAGAGGGAACGATGAGAGGCTGCTCGTCCTGGGGGGTTGGGCTGAGGGGAAGCCCCTAGGGCAGCTGGCACATGCTCCTCCTCCATCTGGTGCACAATGGCACCTCCCTGTCTCCCTGAGGAGAAGGGGCAGCTGGAGGGAGGTCAAGGTGCCTTGTCACCCTCTGGCCGAACCACTGATGTATGGAGCCAATGACTAGAGTGACGGAGTGTAGGTCAGAGCATGTATGGGTCGATTGCTTGACCTGGATCTCCATGGCCATCACCAACCTCTCCATGGAGGAAGCTATGTGCTCACATGCCTGAGACATGTCAGAGGTCATGGCTTGCATGGACTCCTCCATTATCCGCACAAAACTGCAGACCACCCTTGCCATTTGCACCATGTGTTCCCCTAACCTCTGCTGCATCTCCAGCAGACTCCTTGTGACCACGACCAGAGGCTCATCACCAGCAGGGGCATAATCCCCAACAGTCCTTCGGGTATCTGGGACCTCAACTGTCACTGCCTCCCTCAGCTGCTGGGACGTGTTGGTGCTGTGCTCACTAGAATGTGGCCCTGATTCTACCTGTGACCCCTCCATGAATTGGGTGGGTGTACCTGCACTGGTGGAGGGTGTGGGAGAGGCAGGTGACAGTGCGCCCGCCCATCACTGTTGTCATCGTTCCCAGAGGTGGGGTCCTTGGCCGCCTGCAGCAGCTGAGGCCTCTGATCTGGATTGTGTGCACCTGTAAAGGAGAACAAAAAGAAACACATTAAGGCTCCACAGAGTCTATGAACACAGCACAATTCCTCACATGGTCCTGAGAGTCCATTGTACCAGCACCAAGTTGGATGCATCCTCACTCTGATGCCTCGCCACTCCAGCCTCGCCATCAGCAGTGGATCAGCCTCCCTTTCCCCCAGCAACTGAAGGGCTTCTTCCTCGGCAGGATGAAGACCTTGAGGTTAGGCCGCCCCCCCTCCAGCTGGATTTGCCCTTTCCTTCTGATATTTGGGTCAGCTTGTCCGATAGGAGAAAGTGGAGATTTAGTGATTTGACAAATACCAACTGAGCCCCTTGTCTGCATGCATCCCCATCACACTTACTGTGTTAGGTTGTGTACAACCACTCATCAAGCCATACACTTTGGCTTCAAGTGCCAGCTGGTCTGACCATGCATTTGCCCGCCTAGCCTAGCTGCACACACGCACAAATACATCGCCTGAAGTCCTCATGAGAGACAATCCCATGCCACCATGCCACTTAGCCAGGTGGATTGAAGGAGGTCATTGACCCTTTTCCAGCACTGCCCCATGATCTTGGGTGGGCCCCACGGTTGCTAATCTCTTCTGCTATCTCCATCCAAGCCACCTTGGTCAGGCAGGAGGATGTCCTGTTACCATCGCTCGGTTAGAGAACCTCCCACCATTCCCTGTCAACCTGGAGGAGAATCTGCAGGGAGGCGCCCTGAACCTTGAGGCTGGTCTATGTCTTTACTCCGACATCTCGAATTATACTTGCAAAGGGCTCGGATGTGATGGGGAAGGGGTCCCAGGACAATAGATTTTAATGATGGTGGCAGGGTTGGGGCCGGGGGGTGTGAGTCATTAGTGATGGGGGGATATGTTTGAAGGGTATGAAGAGTTGCAAAAACAAATTGACCGAATTGTAGAACGAACAGAGGTGGTTGTGGACCCTATGGCCTTGATGCAGAGTCTCCCTTGCTTGTCCAAGTGGTTCTGTTATAGCCCACCTGGACCTACTGAACTGTTAATTGTCAGTGGGATTCCCCAATAAACATTATCCGAGCTAAAATCACTCTTCAAGTGCAAATGATTGTGGCGGGCGTTAGAAAGAATCATATTGACTTTTGGTTGGTGTTTTGGAAACTCAAAACATGGAAAGCAGCAAATATATTATTTACAGGATGATACCCCAGCAACGTGCCAATTTTCACATTTCAATTGACAGTCAGTGACCCCTTTAGTTCATTGTGTCATGACACCTCAGAGGAAGTAACAAAGGCTCCCTCTTATCAACCTGCCCTTCCCAACGCCTTGTGTAAAATTAGATTCTCTTTAATCAAGCCAGTCTCCTTATCTCAGCAAATCGCAACTCAAATACTGTTACTTGTTTTCACCTCTGCTTGAACACTGCTTGAACTCTCGCAAGGGCGACAGTTCACCTAATCCTTCCATTCCACTTCATAGTCCAGAACAAATAAAAGGCCCGCTTCACCTCCTCACACCACCACCCACCCCTCCTTCCCCCCCACACACCCCCCGGGCACTCTGTAGCTGACCTAGATCAATACAAATAGATGCTGATACTCTTTAACTTGTGCTGAATAGCTGTTAATTGAAAATAAATATGCCGACAGCAAGCATTGGAATTGTGCTGGGCCCTCTGGCCTCTGTAATTTTTGTGATCTTCTCCTTCAGGAAGTGTTTGACAATTGTAATGATTTGTTCCTTTCTGTCTTTACTGTCCTCTCTCTTATACACATGTTCACACACTCAGAGAGAGAGGCTTACATTTATATAGTGTCTTTCATGATCACAGCACTTCCTAAAGTGCCTTCACAGCCATCAAAGTACTTTTCAGGTGTAGTCACTGTTGCAATGGCATACAATTTGCACACAAATTTGGCACAGCAAGCTCCCACAAACAGCAACGTGATAATGACCAGATAATCTGTTTTTCTGATTTGATTGAGGGATAAATCTTGGTCAGAGTACCAGGGAGAGCTGTGAAATAAAAGCAAAATACTGCGGATGCTGGAAATCTGAAATAAAAAGATTCTGAAGGAGAGTCATATTTGACTTGAAACGTTTGAAACGTTTAACTCTGTTTCTCGCTCTGCACAGATGCTGCCAGTCTTGCGGAGTATTCCCAGCACTTTCTGTTTTTATTACAGGGAAGAACGCCCCTGCTCTTCTTCAAAATAGTCCCACGGGACCTTAAATGGCCACCTGATGTGCCTTGGCACATTTCATTATGTTAAAGGCACTATATAAATATAAGTGGTTGCTGTATCTGAGTTCCTCCAATTCTGACCTCTTGTGCATTCCCGATCATCGTCACTCCACCATTGGTGCCTGTACCTTCAGCTGCCTAGGATCTAAACTCTGGAACTCTCTCCCTAAATTCCTTCCATCTCTACCTCTTTACCTCTCATTCCTCCTTTAAGATTCTCCTCTTTTACCAAGATTTTGGTCAACTGCCTAACATCTCCTTAGGGTCCAATTTTGTTTGATAACATTCCTGTGAAGCACTTAGGGTTTTTTTAAAAATTCATTCATGGGATGTGCACTGGCTAGGCCAGCATTTATTGCCCATCCCTAATTGCCCTAGAGGGCATTTAAGAGTCAACCATATTTCTGTGGGGGGTCTGAAGTCACATGTAGACCAGACAAGGTCCCCCAAAGGGGCATTAGTGAACCATATGGGTTTTTATGATAATGGTTTCATGGTCATCATCAGATTCTTTTTCCCCTCCCCACTGAATTCAAATTTCACCATCTGCTGTGGTGGGTTTCGAACTGGGGTCCCCAGAGCATTACCCTAGGTCCCTGGATTACCAGTCAGTGACAATATCACTTTGACACCACCTACCCCAGCTTACATCAAAAGAGCGATATAAATGCAAGTTTCTGCTAAAGTGATGACCTAGCTTATGTGCTCACGGCTTTGTAGGGAGCTTGGACCCATGGCTTTTAGACAAGAGTGATACTACTGAGCCAAGGCAGACACCTTGGGAACAGAAGGACTTGAATTTAATAAATATTTTATTATGAGTTATTTTATTGGGGTGCCTGGGGGAAATATTGAAGAAGGACAAGAGTGCAGCATCTCAACAAATCCGATGTTGTCGTCCATCTTACGTTTTGACACAGCCAGGGCTATAGTGAGGCATTGGGTGCCGAGTTTCCTTATCTTTAGAGAGGTCAGATGATCGACAGGCTTCGGATGTTTCTCCTCCAGCTCAGCGGTAGCAGTCCTGACTCTGTGTGTCTGAAAATTGTGCGTTCAAGTTCCACCGCTGGACATAAGCAAGTAATTTTGGCTGACACGCCAGGGCTGAGCGAGCACTATACTGTCAGGGATGCCAGTGGGGCAGAAGAGTCATTAAACCGTGTGCCTGCTTAGTAAATAATCCTAGAGCGCAACAATTTATCCCTCAAGCAGATGAATTAGTTATTCATCTCAATGCTGTTTGTGGGACCGTGTTGTGTTCAGATTGGCTGCCATGTTTACTGAGAAATCAACACTTCCGCTGTTAATTTATTGGCTGCTAAGGTTGTCCTGAGGATGTGAAAGTTGCTATATAAATACAATTTCTTTCTTTTACTCACCTTCAGCTAACAGGAGGCAAACTTGTGAGATGAGAGATTGAAATTAATTATGCTTGCAAATTTTCTGTTGAGCTCTGCATGTATATATGTGTATGTATATATATATATGTGTGTGTGTATGCGTATATGCGTATGTGATTGTGTGTGTATAGTGTGCATATGCATGTGTGGAGCTGGGCGTGCTGAGAGATATACTGCAAGAGTAATGAGCCTAATACTTGTAGCCACTGAGAGTTTGGAGAGGCATCAATATTTGTATTTCCAACTGACAGTAATGTAAATGGTAAAAATAAATTCACCTTCTGGTGGGAGCATGTGATTCCTCAATGAAACATGGTAACAGATCATTGGAACTCTTTCCAGTTACCAACAGTCACAGATTGCAACTACTTTCGAGTACAATCACAGTTCTTGGTTTTTCCAGGAGTGGGACATGAACCCACAACCCTCTGATTCAAAGGCGAGGGTGCTATGAACTGAGCCACAGCTGACACCTCCAACATATCATTGGAGTTGTGTGTAACTGTGGACCTTGTTAAGGGGAAGAAAGGCACATCTCAATTAGTCAAGAGATCAAGGAGCCAATTATCTCATCGTTCCCCAGGATCAACCAAAATCAGATGGTGCAGTTTTATTACATTGATACTTTCCAAAGATTGTTTAAATGCTCTCGCCTTTTAATGTAAAACCTAGCTGTGGGGACAAAGACACAGATTCTACCACTTTCATCAGTAGCGATTGTTGCCAAGCATCAGGTTTGCCAATAAATATTATAAAAGGAACCATGGAAGGAAATAGAACACGAAATGTCCTACTGACCTCCCTCCCCTCGGTTCCATCTGATGATCTCTCTGCACCAGACTTGTCTGGTAAAATACCATGTTATAGCACTGTACATCTCTCTTTGTGAAGCCTTACACATCTCACTGATCAGTTCTCACAATTATTGTGCCTTGATATGCAACCTTGTTGTAGTGGTGTTTTGTAAACTAATTTCATTGCAATAAAACTCCCCTCGGCAATGAATGTGAACAGAAATTCCAGCCCCAAGCATTTCCCACTAAATATTCACACAGTGAATTCACAGGGTGAAGGAGGGGAAGATTAGCATGTAGCCTCTGCTTTGTTCTGCACTGTCCAATATCTTACTCACATTAATTTTGTAAATAAGTCAATGTTCTAATTCATTTCCTTACTGGGGGAGTGCTGCATTGCCAGAAGTGCCAACGTTTGGAGGAGCTGTTAATCCGGGGTTACTTTTGTCCATATAGATGAATGAAGGATACAGCATTTTAAGAAACTGGAGGACTCTCTGGGTGCCCTATCCGACATTCATCCCTCCACCAGTGCCAAGAAAAACAGACCAACTTGTCACTTATCTTACTTGCTGTTTGTGGGAGCTTGCTGTGCACAGGTTTCCTGTCATATTTAGCTCCATAACAACAGTGACTACAGTTAGTCATTTGGTAGTACAGAACTTGAGTGTTGCTGAAAAAAGAGACATATCGTCTTGCACTCATCAGGACAATTGCAAGAATACCAATATAAGGGGGAAAACAACAATTTATACTGTATCTGAAGAGAGTGCTGATTGGTTGGCAAGTGGCGTTGCCATGGAGAATGCACCACTGATGGTGATTGACAGTTAACTGCCAAGTATTGCTTGAAATTTAAACCAGGCTGCTTGGCCAAATTGATTGGTCAAAGCATTGCCCTGAGGAACGAGTCAGCGAATGGCTGTCACTTTTTTTTGTTTAACAGAAACAGGCACAGTGTGTGTACATGTTCTTTCTGTCTGTAAAGAACAGGGCCCCGTGTATTGATATATGTAGCTTCCAGGACACGCAAATGCAAGCCCGACTGACAACCTTAAAATGGTTGCCGGCATAATTCTTAGCGCATTGAGGGTTATTTAGCAAACGTTGTACAATCGCAGACTCACATCTAATATTGGACGCTATGTTTTGAGTTTTGCAAACATGGGCTGGTTGGGTACAGTCCATACTTTGCCCGTTGTAAACAACAGTTGGGACATGCTGTTTGATCCCATCCGCCAGTCTTTGGGACATACGGCCTGCATCACACTGCACTGAAATTCATATACCACATTACTCACTTGTGTGATAGGCAGAATGTCTTTTTCGCTTGACAGCAGCATCCTGTTAGTGGTGAATACCTGTGTTGCTACTGCAATTCATGAACAAGCCTAAAGCCAGCACCTCTGGTCCTGAAAAGTGCCCAGTCTTCCTCAGATTACCCTGGAAGGGCGAGGTATCTCAAACGTTTAAGCTACAGGTGAAGCTAGCTGTTTCACGCTGCTACTATGCAGTAGCAACATGAGTGGTATTCGCCACTAACTGGATGCTGCCGTCAATGCTAGGTACGTAGGCTGTATGTCCCAAAGACTGGCGGATTGTATCAAACAAGATGTCCCAGCCGCTGTTTGCAACAGGCAGGGTACAGACTGTACCCAACCAGCTCGCACTTGCTCAAAACACAGTGTCCAATATTAGATATGATTCTGCGATTGGACAACATTTGCTAAATAATCCTCAATGTACTAAGAATTACGCTGACAACTAATTTAAGATTGTCAGTTGGGCTCGCAATGTGGCACATTTGCCTGTACTGGAAGCTACATATATTAATACACAGGGTCCTGTTCTTTGCAGACAGAAAGAACATAACATAAGAACATAAGAACTAGGAGCAGGAGTAGGCAATTCAGCCCCTCGAGCCTGTCCTGCCGTTCAATATGATCGTCGCTGATCTCATTTCGGCCTCAACTCCAATTTCCCGCCCTCTCCCCATAACCTTTCAACCCGTTACTAATTAAAAATCTGTCTATTTCCTCTTTAAATTTATTCCACGTCCCGACATCCACTGCACTCTGAGGTAGTGAATTCCACAGATTCATGTCCCTTTGAGAAAAGTAATTCCTCTTCATCTCTGATTTAAATCTACCACCCCTTAGCCTAAAACTATGGCCTCTCGTTCTAGAATGCCCCACAAGGGGAAACATCCGCTCCATGTCTACTTTGTCTTTAGCATCTTATATAACTCAATTAGATCTCCTCTCATCCTTCTAAACTCTAGCGAGTATAGGCCTAAACTGCTCAATCTCTCCTCATAAGACAAGCCCCGCATCTCTGGAATCAATCTAATGAACTTTCTCTGAACTGCCTCCAATGCAACTACATCCTTCCTCAAGTAAGGGGATCAAAACTGTGCACAGTACTCCAGGTGCAGTCTTACCAATGCCTTGTACACTTGCAACAACACTTCCCTATGTACATACATTGTGCCTATTTCAGCTAAACAAAAAAAGTGATAGCCATTTGCTGACTCATTCCTCACAGCAATGCCTTGACCAATCAGGGGCAAGCTGCCTGGTTTAAATTTCAAACCATGCTTGGCAGTTAACTATCAGCCACCAACAGGGGTGCATTCCTCATGGCAACGACCCTTCCCAACCAATCAGCACTCTCTTCCGATACAGTATAAATCTTTGATGCGTGCAAGATGAAAAGTTTAGACATGTCTCTTTTTTCAGTAATACTCATAAATCATTGGCTGGGAAGCATTTTGGGACATGCTGAGAATGTGAAAGGCGATACATAAATGCAAGTTGTAATATAGGAAGCACAGCATCAATATGCGCACAGCAAGCTCCCAAAAGCAGCAATATGATAATGGCCAGATAATCTGTTTCTGTGACATTAAAGGATACATACTGGCCAGGATACCACAGCTAATGCCCCTGCTCTTCTTTGTGAAGTAGTGCCATGATATCTTTTACCTCCAGTCAAGAGAGAATATGGGGTCTCTGACAGTGCAACGTTCCCTCAGAACTGCGCTGGAAGGTCCCAGCCCTGCTCCCATTGCCTTCAGGGTGGGCCGATTTCAACCTCAATTGAATTATGGGGATGACACAAGTGGGAAGAGAAAACAATCAACCAGGTTCCCTGGCAGGTTCCTGGTTATGACTCAGTGACTTCTACTAGAAACTTGGATGGGGTCTGCAAGAGGCTGTTGGCCATGGAACTGTCCTCTAACCTGAGTCAGCGCCTTCAGCAGTGGGTGAAACAATAAACATTCAAATGTTAAATACTGTGAAACTGGTGTTATCCCAACAGTGGAATCCCTTCCTCTTGGATGATTTCCTTTGAAAATAAGAGAGTACAAGGAAACAGGTGTTAAGGATAATCCTAGGGAAGGTTTTCTGTAGGTCAGTTTCCTTGACAATATGACTTTTTTGGACTGATTTCTAATATTGTCTGAAATAGTCAAGCTGAGGAAATATTCTTTCTTTTGTTAATGACGCAAGCAACCAGATAAAACTCTCCCCAAATATAAAACTATGAAGGGGGTTGATAGGGTTGGCAAAGGGAAGATGTTTCCACTTGTTGGGGATACCAAAACTAGGGCTGATCAATACATGACTGTCACAAATAAATCCCATTGGGAATTCAGGGGAAACTTCTTTAGCTGGAGAGCGGTGAGAATGTGGAACTCGTAAGGATGGTTTAGGTGAATAGTATGGCTGCATTTAAGGGGAATCTAGATAACCAAATGAGGAAGAGAGGAATAGAAAGGTATGTTTTGGGGTTGGATGGAGTGAGATGGGGGAGGCTTGTGTGGAGCATAAATACTGGCATAGACCAGTTGGAAACAAATGGCCTGTATATAAATTCCATGTGACACAATGAGGAATCTTTTGCCTCTTTAATTTATTCCCCTCTTTTGCTGAAGGGAAATTACCTATAAAGGAATATGTTCCATAGGTTGTCATGGTTCCACAGGTTGCCATGGTTCCGCAGGTTGTCATGGTTCCACAGGTTGCCATGGTTCCACAGGTTGCCATGGTTCCGCAGGTTGTCATAGTTCAGACGGTAAATGGATACCCAAGAAATAAAAGGTGAAGATTCTGTGGCTTGGTAGCTGGAACATCCAGACTGTAGCCTGAATTTCACGCTTGGCACGTGCGCCAAGTCAGCAGGCCCAGGATCAGACACAAAATGCGCTTCCGCCTGCGATCGGCCCGGAACGCAATTTCACGCTGGCTGGCCAAATACCGTGCTGACAAAGCCTTAGCGCTGCCGAGGGGGTGGGGGGAGGTGAAGAGGGCGGGCGCCGACAAAAGTGCGGGTGCGGGTGGGCGCTTCCGGCGAGCTCCCCGAAGGCAGACAGCTGCTGCGGAGCCGACTCAGGGAGCTGCAGACCCGGACAGATTAAACGGCAAGAGAAAAAATGCACCAAACCTTGTCTATGCAGCACATTCAAACACCCGGCAGCAGAACTCAAAAAACATCAGTCCCCAGATATCTTTTTTAATTATATTTCACCCTGGATATTTCATCCCGCCCTTGGATGAGGTTTCATTAAGAATGGGCTGCCCGCCTGCCCGTTTTGCCCATGTGACAAATGCAAAACCACACGGGCAACGTAAAATCGTGGACAATAGTGTTTTTAATGGCCTTAATTGGCCTTTTAATTGTTGGCAGGTGTTGCTCTGACTCCCTCGCACACTCACTGACCTCAATCTTGCTCGCATGCACGATGGTGTCAGTTTGCATGCCTGACATCATTTCGTGCAATATCACGTGCGTTCAGGTCAGGCGCGCGCCCACCCGATCAATGTAAAATTCTGGCCCATGTGTCCTGGTATGCTTGAGGATTCGGAGTCGATAGGTAATATTCATAAGATGCTAT
The DNA here is from genome assembly GCF_964194155.1 of Cetorhinus maximus. Taxonomy (NCBI): domain Eukaryota; kingdom Metazoa; phylum Chordata; class Chondrichthyes; order Lamniformes; family Cetorhinidae; genus Cetorhinus; species Cetorhinus maximus. The sequence continues at coordinate 116,494,069 of NC_135890.1, forward strand.
TTATCAACCATGAGCCAAGTTCAACATTGACGTTGCTACTTTCCAAGAGACTAGATTGGCCCACACAGGATCAATATGAGAAGGCAATTATACCTTCCACTGGCATGGCAAAAGTGCAGAGGACCACTGTTAAAATGGCTTTGCTGTCAATAACAGATTGACAGAGATAATTCTGAAGCCCATCACGACCTCTGAATGCCTCTAATCTCTTCACCTACCAGCAGTTGGAGGTTTTTGTCACCGTTGTCTGCCTTTATACACTAACATTACATGTTAATACCGAAGACCAAATTCACTTCTATGACACTCGAGACGATATTCTGGAGCATCTGCCATATGACAAAAAGTTACTTCTCCTGATTCAAGATTTGGGTCAGACAGTTTCATGGTCTTTGTCATCGTGGTGTTGGCAGGAGGAACAGAAATGGACAGCGCTACTGGAACTTTGTGCACAGTGTGGGCTTTACGCTATCAACACCATCATCCAGGACAGACATTGGCACAAGATGTCAGGGTGCCATCTGAAATCTGGCCCCTGGCAGCAATTTGAGCCGATAATCACCAGAAGTTGTGACCAGTCTGGTGTTCTTCACACCCGCACCTATCAAGGTGAAGACTGCGGTACTGATCGACCGCTTGTCAGTGATGTAACCACAGAAAATAGACAAGTCCAAACACAATGGCATCCCACGCATCGAGGTTCAATGTACAAGAGATTATGACAAATGTCCGAAGTTCTCAGGAGTCCACGGGCAGTCACTTCCTGCTGAGGGCACACCAGAAAATGCTGATAAAGCATTGGAATCTCTGCGGTCAATCATCTACTAATCGTCTCCAACCATGTTTGCCAAATAAAGAAACAGGAACATGGATCGATTCAAGACCGACCTTACAGAAATGACTCCTGTCATTGGGGTGAAGAGTGCAGCTCACCTGGATTCCAATCTGTCTCCTAACGTGAAAGTTTCATGCCAGCCATGGCAGTGGTGCAGGAGGCAAGCATGGTACCATGCCAACGAGTCTTGGATCTATCAATGTGGAGAAATATAAATTGCTAGTGACAGTGTAACCCTTGTGCTTTGTATGATGGTATCAAAAGAGCACTCGGTCCCGTCACCAAAGTCGCTCCTTTGAAATTTGTAGATAGGGAAGTACTCACTGACAGGAACAAGCAAATGGTCCGCTGGATAAAGCAATATATACTCACGTGGGATGGATGTCTCTCTGCCTGCGCTTGATGATCTCCTGTAGCTATCTGTCATGTATGAACTTGATGCAGAACCCTCGTTGCCTGAGCTCAAAAAGGCCATTGACTCCCTAGCAGCAAGGAAAGCACATGGAGAGGACGGAATACCAGCTGACCCACTCATGGATGTAGAGCCCCAGCTGCTGCCATTCCTCGTTGACCACCTCCTCCTCTGCAGGAGAGAAGGGTCTGGCCCACAGGATATGTGTGAAGCAACCACCATCACGTTATACAAGAAGAAAGGTGATTGAGGAGATTGTAACAACGACTGGGGCATCACACTCTGCAGTGTCACTAGGAAAGCCTGTGCCAGAGTCATTCTTAATGAGGCATCATCGACTAGCCACTAGAATATACTCGGCGGCATAATGTGGTTAGAGAGCAGGCAGATCCACAGTAGACATAAAAACAGAAGACGCTGGAAAAACTCAGCAGGTCCGACAGCATTTGTGGAGACAGAAACAGAGTTAACATTTCGAGTCCATATGACTCTTCTTCAGAGCTCAAGAGAAGTAGAAATGCGATGGAATTTATACTGTTTGAGGGGGGTGGAGCAGGTAAAGCAGAATAGAAGGTCAGCAATAGGTGGGGGCTAAGGCAGACAGACTCGAAACCTTAACTCTGTTTCTCTTGCTGAGTTTTCCCAACATTTGGTTTTTATTTCGGATTTCCAGCATCTGCAATATTTTGCTTTTTCCACAGTAGACATAATCTTCTCCCTACGTCAGCTACAAGTGAAGTGCAGAGAGCAGCAAACACCACTCTATCTTGCTAGTGTGGATCTCACAAAAGCATTTGACAATGTGAGCAGAATGGGCCTCTGCTGGATATGAGAGAAAATCAGCTGTCAGCAAGGCCTCATTCAGTTCAACAGCTCCACCTCTGACAGTTTTGAGATCAAGAACGGTCTGCTGATGGTACCACACTGGATGCCCAGACAGAAGACCAGCTCCAAAGGCTCATAGATCATCTGTCCCATGCCTGTATTATGTTCTTCTTCATCATCAGTGTCAACAAAACAGGGTGTTGCGTTACCAACTGTGATCAGACTCAACAACATACCACTGAAAGCAGTGAGCAAATTCAGCTACCTTGAATCCACAGTGACAGACAACCTGTCTCTTGACGAAGAGTTCAGCACCCGCATTGGAAAGGCCGTCACTAACTTTGGCCGGCTGAAAAGACAGGCATGGAGAAACAACTAACTGACCCGCAGGATCAAGATGCTTCTCTACAAGTTGTGTTACCTCAGCACATTGCTGTGAGGCTGCGAGACCCACACAACCTACACATACCATGAAAAACGGCTCAGTAACATTTCCGTTGTCTATGATGCATCCTCAGCATCATATAGAAAGACAAAGTCACCAATGAAGCAGTCCTTTCTAGAGCAAACATGCCAAGCATGCTAGTGTTAATCAAATAAAGAAGGCTTTGCTGGCTTGGGCATGTGTCCAGGATGGAAGATGCCTGCATCCCTAAGGATATGCTATACGGGGAGGTAGCCTGTGCCAAGAGACTTATTTTATTCATTCTCGGGATGTGAGCGCTGGCTAAACCAGCATTTATTGCCCATCCCTAATTGCCCTTGAGAAGGTGGTAGTGAGCTGCCTTCTTGAACCGCTGCAGCCCATGTGGTGTAGGTACACCCACAGTGCTGTTAGGGAAGGAGCTCCAGGATTTTGACCCAGCGACAGTGAAAGAACGCCAATATATTTCTAAGTCAGGATGGTGAGTGGCTTGGAGGGGAACTTCCAGGCGGTGGTGTTCCCATGTGTCTGCTGCCCTTGTCCTTCTAGATGGTAGTGGTCATAGGTGTGGAAGGTGCTGTCTAAGGAGCTTTGGTGAGTTTCTGCAGTGCGTCTTGTAGATGGTACACACTGCTGTTACTGTGCGTCGGTGCTGCAGGAAGTGAATGTGTGTGGAGAGGGTGCCAATCAAGCGGGTTGCTTTGTCCTGGATGGTGTCAAGCTTCTTGAGTGTTGTTGGAGCTGCACTCATCCAGGCAATTGCAGGGTATTCCATCACACTCCTGACTTGTGCCTTGTAGATGGTGAACAGGCTTTGGGGAGTCAGAAGGTGAGTTACTTGCTGCAGGATTCCTAGCCTCTTACCTTCTCTTGTAGCCACAGTATTTATATGGCTAGTCCAGTTCAGTTACTGATCAATGGTAACCCCCAGGATGTTGATAGTGGGGGGTTCAGTGATGGTAATGCCACTGAATGTCAAGGGGCGATGGTTAGATTCTCTATTGTTGGAGATGGACATTGCCTGGCACTTATGTGGCATGAATGTTACTTGCCACTTATCAGTCCAAGCCTGGATATTGTCCAGGTCTTGCTGCATTTGGACATGGACTGCTTCAGTATCTGAGGAGTCATGAATAGTGCTGAACATTGTGCAATCATCAGCGAACATCCCCACTTCTGACCTTATGATGGAAGGAAGTTCATTGATGAAGCAGCTGAAGATGGTTGGGACTAGGACATTATCCCGAGGAACTCCTGCAGTGATGTCCTGGAGCTGAGATGACTGACCTCCAAAATCCACAACCATCTTTCTTTGTGTTAGGTATGACTCCAACCAGCAGAGAACTTTCCCCCTGATTCCCATTGAATCTGACTCCGATACCAACGATCCAACTCAATGTTTTCCAAAGAGTCATGAAAGCCCTCAACATCAGTCAGGAGAAATAGGAAACTCTAGCTGATAATCAATGCAAATGGCGACAGCAGATGCGAGCAGGAATTCGCCACCACAATGACATGTTGTTTCAGAAGCTTCAAAGCGGACAGCAGCCTTGTAAATAAGACGCCAGAAATGATCCCGCACCAGCAGTAAGGGACAACTTCACGTGACGCACTTGTGACAGACTTTGCCTTTCCACAATCGACTTGTTCAACCATCAAAAGAAGTGCAGCGGATGATCTCAGCTGACTTCCCCAAAGTTCTGAGGCTGCATTCCCATCATCTCTCCCAGGTGGGAGGGTGGTAACCACACGGTTCCACAGGTTGCCATGGTTCCAAATACTTCCAGCTAATTCTCAGGAATGACCTGTGACTGAATATTTGAATGTGGGGTCATCTTTGCTAAACCGAAACCCGGCTTCACCCAATGTCAAGGCAGCTTACACTAGCCACCAGAAGCCAAGGGAAAAGGATAAGTAGATAGAATCCTGGTCCCTGTTTGCCCAGCACTGTATAAGTTTTATATTCAAACCCCCACCAGGTTTGCCCCAAAGCCTCAAATTTAAATCTGTTCATGGTGCCACCTTCCCTATCTCTGTACCCTCACCCAGTTCCACCACCCTCCTATATCAACCCCCCCCTCCCTCTCCTCCCCCCTCCCACCAACGCTCTGTGGCTACATGTGAAGTTTGCCCCACCATTGGCAGCTGTATCTTCAGCTGCCCAGGTGTCACGCTCTGACATTCACCTCTTGAGCCCTTCCACTTCCCTTAAAACCCATCTCTTCAACCAAGCTTTCGATTAGCCCTCCTAATACCTCCTATCTCGGCTCGCTATCCTTGTTGGAGCTTTTTTTAAAAAGCCGTAGGATATTTGTCTATGTTTAAGACGCTGCAAAAATGTAACTTGCTGTCGGCGATGTTTTTTTCCCCCTCCCAGTTCCTAACTCAGGGATGCTGAAAGAGAGGGGCAACTTTCCACTGCTTCAGAAACCTTGGACTGGCCTAAAAAAAATTAAGAACCAGAACTTTCAGGAATGAAATTGGGAAACACTTCTATACACAAAGAAGTAGAAGTTTGGAATTCTTTTCCACAAGTAATGAGATCTATTATTAATTTTGAATCTGAGATCGATAGATTTTTGTCAACCAAAGGTATTAATGGATATAGAGCAAAGGCAAGTATGTGGATTTTAAGTCACAGATCAGCCATGGTCTCGCTGAGTGGTGGAACAGGCTCGAGGGGCTGAATGTCCTCCTCCACTACTATGTCCAGTGAAGTGGAGTTGAAGCCCAGAATCAGCCATGTTGGTATTGAGTGGCGGAGCAGGCTCGATGGGCCATAGGGTCTGCTCCTGCTCCTATTTCTTCTGCTCTGGTGTCATATGAGGGCAAAATGTCGGGCCCTAGATCAGCATCCTGGCCCACTACAGCTGGACGGGCATCAAAGGCTGTTAAAAATGAGCAGGGGCTATGAGGAGGCGCGGTGTTCATGCTGTTTTATAGTCAGATATGCAAAAAAGAAATCTATCGGGAAAAAGTGGTATAAACTGCTGCAAGGTAAATAATCAGTAGATAGACGTTGCTAATAGAAAACAAACAGAGAAATAACGAAGACCTTCACAAACTTTATAAACCAGCCCTCAGACAACCTTCAGGCTTTTGCACTGAATGATGGTATTATCTTTGGAAGTGCCCTGTTTAGCCAACTGTGTTTTTTTATAATCCAATATATTTACACTATTTTTCCATCTCACACACCATCGTAATGGTGGCTATTAAAGGGAAAGGCAGCTGTATTTCCAGCGGAAATTGCCTAACGTACAAAAAGACCAGCTGCTCCGTCCAGACTGTCCCACAATCCTGATGGCTGGAATGTCCTGGCTTGACCCCCTCGCCTCTCTCCCACAGCCAGCGAATCCCCGGGGAGAGGCACAAAATATCCCAGGGCCAATAAAGGAATCAATCCTCTGGAAGATTCCTCTCCTTGGACCAATCATATCCAGCTCAGGAGGTCACATGGGCCAAATGTTACCCACAAAGACACAGGCCTGCTATATGATGTGAGATGCTGGTGGGGGGTGGGGCTTGGGAATGTAGTGGAGGGGGTGGGGGGAAGGGAGAGTGGATATTGGGGTGGGATGGTGGTGGGGGGGGTGGTATGAGTGGAGAGGTTGGGGGTGGGATGGGGGTGAGGCGTGGGAAGGTGGGGTGGGGGAGCATGGATGTTGGGGTGGAGTGGAGGGTGTGGTGGGGTGGATGGTGCGTGGAGTGTGAATGTTGGGGTGGGGGAGATGGAGAGGGAGGGACGTGTGGGTCTGGGGAAAGTCGGGGGTGCTCAGACCCCAGATCCCTGCCGGGCTTCTCTTCCATGCACTCCACTTCCCTGCCATCAGTAGAGGCAGTAAAGGGCCCAATCTGCGCCAATAATGGGCAAGAAATTTCTAGAAGCCTCTGTTCCCTCAAATACAGGCACAGCACTCACCGATTGGACGCCTGAGGGCTGCCCCTGTCCTGTTAAGGCTCCTCGCCACATCTTCCGGTACAGCAGTGGCACTCCCCACAGTGCCATCTTTGGAATTCCCCTCGGCACACCGGCGGGCGCCCCACTCACGCCCATGGCAGCAGGAATTCTGTCCTGGCGTTCAACCAGGTGTCCATAGCCGGCACTGGATTCTGGTCGGGGTCAGGAGTTGGGTCAAGCTCAGAGGGGCCCAGCCAGATCCCCAGCCTTTAAATTTAAACAAGAGAGAAGCGAGAGGCAAGAGATCGGGAATCTGAGGGGTATTCCCGTTTTATGGATCTGAGTAATACCGGCTACGTGGAAGTGCAGGCTGGACAGGCCACAGGGACAACAGTCGGGAACGGGAATGTAGAGGCGATGTTGCTGGAATAGTAACGCTGAGGCCTACATTAATGATTCTGAGGCATTAGTTTAAATTTAAGTTCAGTTAATGAAATAAACCTGGACTAAAAAGGTAGTATCAGTAACGGTGACCAAGAAACTAACGGATTATTGTAAAAACCCATCTGGTTCATTAATGTCCTTTAGGGAGGGAAATCTGCCATCCTTACCTACAGGTGACTCCAGACCAACAACAATGTGGTTGACTCTTACCTGCCATCTGAAATGGCCACACAGGCTCACCACCATCTTCTCAAGGGCGACTAGGCTGGGGGCAATAAATGCTGGCCTTACTCGCGACGTCCAAGTCCCCTGAATGGAAAGAAATCCTTAGGCCGGTGTTCTCTCCACAGTTGTTGCTCTCTGTTGGTAATACTGAGTCAAGAATCATCCTCTGAGATTTTTTTTCTTACTTCATTGAATTTGCTGTGGTCCCTGCCTTTAAAGGGTTAAATCCGCAAGCCTGGCTCTCTGTCTGCACTCAGGTGCCTTGCCTTTAATACGTGAGACTCAAGTATCAACATAAGTGTGCAACTCAATCTCCCCAGCTCCACACCAGACTCCCCTTACTCCGGGAAGAGGAAAGATTGCTCAGTCGAGGTCACGGCGCAGGTTAAATGGCAACTAACTTTAACCTTCTTCAGTTTAAAGGCCAAAGGTTATCGTTTAATCTAATTACAGTTTGAATGGTTTATACTGTTAACTCCCTGAACACAAGAGAATCAAATACCCTCAAGGCCATTAAAATTCTTTTTTAATCCAATGATCTTTTTGTGCTTTCGCAACACAGCAGGATAATTACCCGGGCAATTACACTTGTATTTTCTTACACTAAAACAATTATCGGAGAACCAGAGGGAAACAGTTCAAAACCGTTAAATGTTCCACTGCACAATCAGTCATTTCCTGAACTTATTTGGGATTGAGAAACTCTGTTAAGATGACCACGCCCGCAGCGTGCAGGGTATCTCCAAGACTGAAACGTGCTGGGGGGCATGAGATTCGGAGGACAGCCGCCATGGTTGAGTGATGCTGTGCTTGGTTTTTTTTTAAAGATTGTAGACGGGAGGCTAAAGGGAGGTTCTGAAGAAATGAAGATTTGCACACGGATTCCAGATGCTGGGAAAGTTCAAGTTAGAATGGAGGCAATTTCAAGAAAGAAAGACTTGCATTTATATAGTGCCTTTCATGACCAGCAGGCGTCTCAAAGCACTTTACAGCCAATGAAATACTTTTGAAGTGTATTCACTGCTGCAATGTGGGAAACACAGCAGCCAATTTGCGCACAGCAAGCTCCCACAAACAGCAAGGTGAAAATGACCAGATGATTTGTTTTTATGAAGTTGGTTGAGGGGTAAATATTGGCCAGGACACCGGGGAGGGCTCCATTGCTCTTCTTCAAAATGGTACCATGGGATCTTTTACATCCATCTGAGGAGGGCGGACGGGAACTCGGTTTCATGTGTCATCTGAAATACAGCACCTCCAACACTGCAGCACTCCCTCAGAATCAGGCTGGGGTCTTGGGGTTCTATTACACGCTCGCTTTTGGGGTCTTGTTTGTGCCTACCATACCCTGCCTGGGGAGGATGGGAGAGGGTGTCTTATTATGCATTTCCCATTAGCCCGGGTTTCATAATCCTGTTTCATATGCATCATATTACATCTTACCCGCGGGTGTGGTAAAGGGTTAATGCACTTGTACCAGTCAATGATATGCAGTCACCACAGAGCTCGGGGGCCTGCAAGAGGTGTGTGTTTTTCCTGCAAACCCATCATCTGGTCCCTAAAGAGCTGTGAGTTTGTTTAATTCCCCACTGATGCCAGATCCTGTTGGTGCCAGGATGACTGATGAGCTGTCAGGGTGATTGACACAATGTTCATTCAATTAGTTATGCTAGCTCTCTTCAAAAACTCTCTCTGTCACTTACAGCTCCTTGAAGTTTTAAAGAACAGTCAACTCCTTTATTGCAGCAGCTCAGTGGTACTGTACGATTTCTCATAATACTTCCTTTTGTGCTTAAAGGCAGCAAATGGCTCCATATTTTGCCAAACCTTCAACCGTAAAACTTACAGCCGGTTTCTCCTTTCTGGCACAAAGCAACCAAAACCAGGAGCATCGCTTTCGAACGGATAGCTAGATTGCAATCCTGTCCGGTTGAAAGCATAAATGTCTCCAAGGGGATACTCAAAGCATCTTACAACCCTCCGGATACTCACCGCTCCTCTTGCACACCTTGGGTTTTCATCGCTCTACTATTGGCAGCCGTGCCTTCAGCAGCTCCGAGCTCTGCAATTCCCGAGGAATATCCCTGATCTCCTTCCCAATATTTATTAACATTACAACAACTGATTATCTGGTCATTTTCACCTTGCTGTTTGTGGGAGTTTGTGCTGCGATTTCTACATTAACACAGTGGCTACATTTCAGAAGGTGCTTCATTGACTGTAAAGCGCTTTTGGACATCTTGAGGGTGTGGAAAGGCGCTATAGGAATGCAAGTCTTTCTTGCAAAAAATCACAAGGGCTCAGGGAGGGCATGAACTGTGCAATAAGGCTTGGTCGGCCCAGGCAGGTCTGAATGGGTGTTTCAGGTCTGCAAGATATCAAGTGTAATAACACTGAGACCCCAAGCAAAGCTGCATAGTCGGAGGTGCTGTCTTTTAGAGGAGACCTATTTGCCTATGCGGGTGCATGTAAAAGATTCCACGACGCTATTTTGAGGATAAGCAGGGGAGTTGTCCTTGGTGTGCTGGCCAATATTTATCCACCAACCAACATTACAAAAACAGATTATCTGGTCATGATCACATTGCTGTTTGTGGGAGCTTGCTGTGCGCAAAATTAGCTACCCTTTTTCATAGAACATAACAAACAGATGCATCAGTAGGCGATTTGGCCCCTCGAGCCCGCTCTGCCATTCAATGAGATCATGGCTGTTCTGATTGTGCCCTTAACTCTATTTTCCTTCCTGTCCCCCATTGCCCTTGACTCCCTTGTAGATCAAAAAACGATCTAACTCAGCCTTGAATACATTCAATGACCCAGCCTCCACTGCTCTCTGGGGAAGAGAATCTAAAAACCAACAACCCTCTGAGAGAATAAGTTCCTCCTCATCTAAGTCTTAAATGGGAGAAACTTTATTAGTGAGCTGTGGGTCCCAGTTCTGGATTCCTCCACAACAGGAAACATTCTCTCAGCATCGTCCCTATCAAGCTCTTACAGAACCTTATGTGTTTCAATAAGATCACCTCTCATTCTTCTAAACCACAATGAGTATAGAACCAACCTGCTCAACCTTTCCTCATATAACAACCCCTTCATCCCAGGAATCAGCCCAGTGAACCTTCTCTGAACTGCCTCCAATGCAAGTCTATCCCTCCTTAAGTAAGGAGACCAGAACTGTACGCAGTACTCCATGTGCGGTCTCACCAATGCCCTGTACAGTTGTAGCAAGACTTCTCTACTTATATCCTCCCCCGACCACCCCCATCCCCAGCAATAGGAGCCAACATTCGATTTGCCTTCCTAATTACATGCGACAACTGCATGCTAACTTTTTGTGATTCATACAGATTCCTTTGTACCACAGCATTCTGCAGTTTTTCTCCATTTAAATAATATTATGCATTACAGAAGTGACTTTTTAAAATTCATTTATAGGATATGGGTGTCGCTGGCTGGGCCAGCATTTATTGCCCATCCCTAATTGCCCTTGAGAAGGTGGTGGTGAGCTGCCTTCTTAAACCGCTGCAGTCCATGTGGTGTAGGTACACCCACAGTGCTGTTAGGGAGGGAGTCCCAGGATTTTGATCCAGTGATAGTTGAAGGAATGGCGATATATTTCCAAGTTAGGATGGTGAGTGACTTGGAGGGGAACTTCCAGGTGGTGGTGTTCCCATCTATCTGCTGCCTTTGTCCTTCTAGATGGTAGTGGTCATGGGTTTGGAAGGTGCTGTCTAAGGAGCCTTGGTGAGTTTCTGCAGTGCATCTTGTAGACGGTACACACTGCGGCCACTGTGCTTCAGTGGTGGTTGGAATGAATGTTTGTGGATGGGGTGCCAATCAAGTGGGTTGCTTTGTCCTGGATGGTGTCAAGCTTCTTGAGTGTTGTTAGAGCTGCACTCATCCAGGCAAGTGGGGAGTATTTCATCACACTCCTGACTTGTGCCTTGTAGATGGTGGATAGGCTTTGGGGAATCAGGAGGTGAGTTACTAGCTGCATGATTCCTAGCCTCTGACCTGCTCTTGTAACCACAATATTTATATGGCTAGTCCAGTTCAGTTTCTGGTCAATGGTAACCCCCAGGTTGTTGATAGTGGGGGATTCAGTGATGGTAATGTAATTGAATGTCAAGAGGCGATGGTTAGATTCCCTTTGTTGGAGATGGACATTGCCTGGCACTCATGTGGCACGAATGTTACTTGCCGCTTATCAGTCCAAGCCTGGATATTGTCCAGGTCTTGCAGCATTTGGACATGGACTGCTTCAGTATCTGAGGAGTCACGAATGGTGCTGAACATTGTGCAATCATCAGTGAACATCCCCACTTCTGACCTTATGATGGAGGAAAGGTCATTGATGAAGCGGCTGAAGGTAGTTGGGCCTAGGACACTACTCTGAGGAACTCCTGCAGTGATGCTCTGGAACTAAGATCACTGACCTCCAACAACCATAACCATCTTCCTTTGTGTTAGGTATGACTCCAATCAGCGGAGAGTTTTCCCAACCCCGATTCCCATTGACTCCAGTTTTGCTAGGACTCCTTGATGCCACACTCGGTCAAATGCTGCCTTGATGTCAAGGGCAGTCAATCTCACCTCACTTCGGGAGTTCAGCTCTTTTGTCCATGTTTGAACCAAGGCTGTAATGAGGTCAGGAGCTGAGTGACCCTGGCAGAGCCCAAACTGAGCATCAGTGAGCAGGTTATTGCTGAGCTAGTGCCACTTGATAGCACTGTTGATGACCCCTTCCATCACTTTGCTGATAACCAAGGGTAGACTGATGGGGAGGTAATTGGCCAGATTGGATTTGTCCTGTTTTTTGGGTACAGTACATACCTGAGCAACTTTCCACATAGCCAGGTAGATGCCAGTGTTGTAGCTGTACTGGAACAGCTTGGCTAGGGGCACAGCAAGTTCTGGAGCACAAATATTCAGTACTATTGCCGGAATAATGTCAGGGCCCACTGCCTTTGTAGTATCCAGTGCCTTCAGCCATTTCTGGATATCACATGGAGTCAATGGAATTGGCTGAAGATGAAGATCTGTGATGCTGGGGACCTCCGGAGGAGGCCGAGATTATATATCAGGAAGTACTCCCTTGGCTGTGAAATGCTTTAAAACGTCCAGTGGTGGTGAAAAGCGCTATATAAACGAAAGACTTTCTTCTTTACCTGGGCTTACCACACCACTTCAGCTTGAGACAAAGCGTAGGTGATAATACAACATCCTGACTGCAGCCGACACTGAACGAGCATGCAAGAATAGAGGGACAGCTCGCCTGTAAACCTCTCTTAGCCCCCCACAAAGACCTGTTTGGAGATGAGGGTTAGGTACCAACTTTTACAGTAATGAACTGAAATCACAAGACACACCATCCCACCCCCCCACCCCCAGAGGACGAATGGAGCCAAGGATGGGAGGGAAGGCAGGATTCCCAGCATTCCCCAACCCCTCCTCTACCACCTCCTCTCCCAAACAAACAAGTGAGGGGAACTAACATATCAAAGCCTCGGGGGGGGCGGGTGACAACGCTGAGCTCCCTCCAAAAGGCATCAGGGGTGGCCAAACAGTGACGGGAGGTTTCTAATGGGCAGTCAGCAGACAGAGGGAGTATCTACCTGGGGCGGGGAAGTCCTTTGGCTCTCCGCTCATTTCCTCTGTGCATCACTCAGGTCACTCACTGCCCCTTGCTTCCCTTCATTCACTTTGAGGACTGAAACCTGTTCCAGTATGTGAGACAGGGCTCTTCTCGCTCTGCTCACCTCGGGCGAACTGATACTCAGTAAAGGAAGCGAATCAAAGAACGAAGGGTTTCTGCCCACTTTAGGTTAGCCAAGTGCAGGCGGAACCATCCGAATCACCGCAAGATCGGGGCAAATTTTTAAACGTCGGCGAGTTAAACCCCAAACGTTTCATATTTCCAGGGAGCTTTACCCTGGTTCAACAATTCAATTCTCCCAGGTTATAAATGGAAAAGTGACACTCCACTCGGCAGCACTAGTTTGTGAAACTCTCTCTAGGCGGCAGAAGGCATATATTAAAATATATTTCTCATAACAAAAAATATCTCATTTGGGAAGAAGCTGTTTGCTGTACATCAGCGAAGATGCCGAATGGTTCTTGTTTAATACTTTTTGTTTAAGTCATTCGTTTTAAGTGATTTTAAAATCAAGTCACTCACACGCGAAGCCCCCAGTTAAAATGCGGATTGAACATGTTTTCAAATGTATTAACACAACTTAACTGCACCGGGTTCCCACTCTGAAACACATTTTAATGGGAGAAGGGGAGTGATTTTTGTCCTATCACATTGCTCAGTTGTGCAGGTTCATTGACAACGGGAGATTTCTAATTCAGCAAAACCATGTTTACTGGAATCTTGAAGTTTAACCGAACCAGCCAAATTCTGAATACAAATTACACTTTCCCAAAGCAGACCAGAATCGGGAAACGTAACTCTTCATTTCCTCTCTGCGCTCACTAAGTTAAAAGGAATATTGATGCTCCCGGGGCTATTACTAAGTCAGTTATATCCTGCAAACACACCAGATGAATGGCCACTTAAATGGGGCTGAACATATTCCGACGCACAGACACGTGAACACTTAACGCGTTCAGCAATTTTCAGCCCCCTGCTCCCACTGAACTCAGTATCCCACAGTTTAATTTCAGCTTCCTTTAGGATGGATGGGATGGGATGGAAGAGGAGGAGATGGTGGAGCAGTGGTAATCTCAAACTGGTGACCAGGAAGCGACTGTGTCATCGATTGTTGTTTAAAAACTCCCATCTGCTTTCCTTACCTGGTCTGGCCTACATGTGACCCCAGGAGCACAGCTTGACAGTAATGTGGTTTGACTCTTAACTGCCCTCTGAAATGGCCTGGTAAGCCACTCAGCTCAAGGACAATTGGGGATGGGCAACAAATGCTGGCCTTGCCAGCGACGCCCACATCCCATCAAAGTGTAACAAAAACTGAAATCTGCGGCAGAATTCCCTTCTCCTCTGTGAATAGTGTGTTAGGGATTTTTTTTAGCCCTGACCCAGCCAGATGAGGCTGCAGTTTTAATGTGGTGTCTGTCGGGCTGCAGTGCTCCCTGGGTTCCAGCCTAAGGATATGTCCTAGTGTTGGGCTCATACACATACCCTTGTGGTGCAGAGAGAGACCTGCTGACTGAAGGTGAAAGACTAAACATTTTTTCAAGGGGTAGCAGGAGAGCAGATGTTTTTTTTCCCCAAAAAAAGCAATCTGTAGCATAAAGCACATATTTACAAACCACGGTAAGCTAGTTTGCACAATACTTCACATGCTGACAGTGTCGGGCATGGCTCAATGGGAAGCGCACTCACTTCTAATTCAGAAAGGCTATGGGTTCAAGTCCCACTCCAGATACTTGAGCACCTAATCCAGGCAGACATTCGAGTACAATACTGTTGGAGTATTGCACTGAGAGGTGTCCACTTTCAGGTGAAACATTAAACTGATGCCTTCTCAGGTGGACGTGAAAGATCCTGTGGCACTACAATGAGAAAGAGCAGGAATTCTCCCCGGTGTCCTGAGCCAATACTTACCCTTCAATCAACATTTCTTGAAAACAAGAGATTAGCTGATCATTATCATGTTGCTGTTCATGGGATCTTGCTGTGCATAAATTGGTTAGCATATTTCCTATGTTACAACAGTGTTTACACTTCAAAAAGTACTTCATTGGCTGTAAAGGTGCTTTGGGGGTGTCCTGAAGGCGTAAAAGGTGATATATAAATGTAAGTCTTGTTCCAATGCAGAAAGCCAGTTGGTGAAGGATAGAACTGGAATCAGTCTTATATTTACTTACAGAGTGAAACATTACACATATACAGCACCTAGGCAACCTCCCCATGGTTTCAATGAGTGGCTCTTTATAGTCTTTTGAGTATATCAGTTAAACAAACCAATTAACAAATTGACAGTCCCTTAAAGAGGCAAACGTCTCTCTTTATATGTGTGCAAGTGAAACCCCAATTATTTTTAAAAATTCTTTCACAGGATGTGGGCATCGCTGGCTAGGCCAGCATTTTTATTGCCCATCCCTAATTGCTCTTGAGAAGGTGGTGGTGAGCCGCCTTCTTGAACCACTGCGGTCCATGTGGTGTAGGTGCACCCACAGTGTTGTTAGGGAGGGAGTTGCAGGATTTTGACCCAGTGACAGTGAAGGAACTGTGATATAGTTATAAGTTAGGATGGTGTGTGGTTTAGCAGATAACTTCTAGGTGGTGGTGTTCCCATGCATGTACTGCCCTTGTCCTGCTAGATGGTAGAGCTTGTGGGTTTGGAAGGTGTTGTCAAAGGAGCCTTGGTCAGTTGCTGCAGTGCATTTTGTAGATGGTACACAGTGCTGCTACTGTGCATCTGTGATGGAGGGCATGAATGTTGAAGGTGGTGGATGAGGTGCCAATTAAGCGGGCTGCTTTTTCCTGGATGGTGCCAAGCTTCTTAAGTGTTGTTGGAGCTGCACTCATCCAGGCAAATGGAGAGTATTCCATCACGCTCCTAACTTGTGTCTTGTAGATGGTGGACAGGCTTTGGGGAGATAGGAGGTAAGTTACTCTCTGCAGAGTTCCTAGCCTCTGACCTGCTCTTGTAGCCACAGTATTTATATGGCTAGTTCAGTTCAGTTTCTGGTGTTGATGGTGGGGCATTCTCACTGAATCTCACCATCACTTAGTGCTGCCATTGAATGTCAAGGGGCGATGGTTAGATTCTCTCTTATTGGAGATGGTCGTTGCCTGGCACTTGTGTGGTGTGAATGTTACTTGCCACTTGTCCGCACAAGCCTGTGTATTGTTCAGTTACTTCTACATATGGACCCAGACTGCTTCAGTATCTGAGTCGTCGTGAATGGTGCTGAATATTGTGCAATCATCAGCGAACATCCCCACTTCTGACCTTATGGTGGAAGGAAGGTCATTGATGAAGCAGCTGAAGATGGTTGGGCCGAGGACACTACCTTGAT
Organism: Cetorhinus maximus; assembly: GCF_964194155.1. Taxonomy (NCBI): domain Eukaryota; kingdom Metazoa; phylum Chordata; class Chondrichthyes; order Lamniformes; family Cetorhinidae; genus Cetorhinus; species Cetorhinus maximus. Next base: position 116,510,123 of record NC_135890.1, read on the forward strand.
GAATTCCTGCAGTGATGTCCTGGAACTGAGATGACTGACCTCCAACAACCACAACCGTCTTCCTCTGTGCTAGGTAAGACTCCAACCAGCAGAGTTTTCCCCCCAATTCCATTGACGATTTTGCTCGGGCTCCTTGATGCCACACTTGGTTAAATGCTGCCTTGATGTCAAGGGCAGTCACTCTCACCTCACCTCAGGAGTTCAGCTCTTTTGTCCATGTTTGGGCAAAGGCTGTAATGAGGTCAGGAGCTGAGTGGTCCTGGCAGAACCCAAATTGAGCGCCAGTGAGCAGGCTATTGCTGTGTAAGTGCCACTTGATAGCACCCTTGACAGCCCTTTCCATCACTTTACTGATGATTGAGAGCAGACAAATGGGGCAGTAACTAGCTGGGTAGGACTTGTCCTGCTTTTGATGTACAGGACATACCTGGGCAAGTTTCCACATTGCCGGGTATATGCCAGTGTTGTAGCTAAACTCCAGGAAGTTTGACCAATGGGAAACAAAGCAGCAGGTTAGCGTGTGGGGGGGTGGATTCAACTTCATGGAAAATTATGAAAAAACTGAAATGAAAGGAGAGCCAAGGAGAGGCTATTAAAGTCTTCAGAACACAAATAGGACAGAGTATTTGGAAAGGGCTAGGAATCTAACTTCAAGCACATCAGATAAAGGGACGACAATGAGAAGGGGGACGGGGAATACAGGACCGAAGGTGTTGTATCTGAATGCACGCAATATACGAAATAAGGTAAATGAGCTTGTGGCACAGATTGAAATTGGCAGGTATGATGTGGTGGGCATCACGGAGACATGGCTGCAAGGGGATCAGGACTGGGAGCTAAATATCCAAGGATATACATCCTATCGAAAAGATAGGCAGGTTGGCAGAGGGGGTGGGGTTGCTTTGTTAGTAAGAAATTAAATTAAATCGATAGCAAGAAATGAAGTAGGGTCAGATGATGTAGAATCTGTGTGGGTAGATTTGAGGAACTGCAAAGGTTAAAAAACCATAATGGGAGTTATGTACAGACCTCCGAACAGTAGTCAGGATGTGGGGCACAAGATACACCAGGAGATAGAAAAGGCATGTAAGAAAGGCAACGTTACAGTGATCATGGGGGATTTCAATATGCAGGTAGACTGGGAAAATCAGGTTGGTAGTGGATTCCAAGAAAAGGAATTTGTGCAATGTCTACGAGATGGCTTTTTGGAGCAGCTTGTGGTGGAGCCCACTAGGAACAGGCAATTCTAGATTTAGTGATATGTAATGAGGCAGATTTGATAAGGGAGCTTAAGGTGAAGGAACCCTTAGGAGGAAGTGACCATAATATTGTAGAATTTAACCTGCAATTTGAGAGGAAAAAGCTGGAATCAGATGTCACAGTATTACAGTTGAATAAAGGCAACTACAGAGGCATGAGGGAGGAGCTGGCCAGAATTGACTGGGAGATGAGCCTAGCAGGAAAGACAGTGGAACAGCAATGGCAGGAGTTTCTGGAAGTAATTTGGGAGACACAGCAAAAATTCATCCCTAGGACGAAGAAGCATACTAAAGGGAGGACGAGGCAACCATGGCTGACAAGGGAAGTCAGGGACAGCATAAAAGGTAAAGAGAAAGCATACAATGCGGTGAAGAGCAGTGGGAAGCCAGGGGATTGGGAAGCCTACAAAGACCAACAGAGGACAACTAAAAAAGAAATAAGGAGGGAGAAGATTAAATATGAAACTAGCCAGTAATATAAAAGAAGATTGCAAGAGTTTTTTTAGGTATATAAAGGGTAAGAGAGAGGCAAAAGTGGACATTGGGCCGCTGGAAAATGATGCTGGAGAAGTAGTAGTGGGGAACAAAGAAATGGCAGAGGAACTGAATAGGTACTTTGCGTCAGTCTTCACGGTGGAAGACATGAGTAACATCCCCAAAGTTCAAGAGAGTCGGGGGGCAGAGGTGAGTATGGTGGCCATTACCAAGGAGAAGACGCTAGGAAAACTGAAAGGTCTGAAGGTGGATAAATCACCTGGACCAGATGGATTACACCCCAGAGTTCTGAAGGAGATAGCTGAAGAGATAGTGGAGGCGGTAGTTGTGATCTTTCAGGAATCACTGGAGTCAGGGAGGGTCCCAGAGGACTGGAAAATCGTTAATGTAACCCCCCTGTTTAAGAAGGGATTGAGGCAAAAGATGGGAAATTACAGGCCGATTAGCCTGACCTCGGTCGTTGGTAAGATATTAGAGTCCATTATTAAGGATGAGATTTCAGAATACTTGGAAGTGCATGGTAAAATAGGGCAAAGTCAGCACGGTTTCATCAAGGGGAGGTCATGCCTGACAAATCTGTTAGAATTCTTTGAGGAGGTAACGAGTAGTTTAGACAAAGGAGAGCCAATGGATGTTATCTACTTGGACTTCCAGAAGGCCTTTGACAAGGTGCCGCACAGGAGGCTGTTCAGTAAGATAAGAGCCCATGGTGTTAGAGGCAAGGTACTAGCATGGATAGAAGATTGGCTATCTGGCAGGAGGCAGAGAGTGGGGATAAGGGGGTCCTTCTCAGGAAGGTGGCCGGTGACTAGTGGAGTTCTGCAGGGTCAGTGTTGGGACCACAACTTTTCACTTTATTCATTCATGATCTAGATGAAGGAACTTAGGGCATCCTGGCTAAGTTTGCAGATGATACAAAGATAGGTGGAGGGACAGGTAGCATTGAGGAGGCGGGGAGGCTGCAGAAGGATTTGGACAGGTTAGGAGAATGGGCAAAGAAGTGGCAGATGGAATACAACATGGGGAAGTGTGAGGTCATGCACTTTGGTAGGAACAATAGAGGCATAGACTATTTTCTAAATGGGGAGAGAATTCAGAAATCTGGAGTGCAAAGGGACTTGGGAGTCCTAGTCCAGGATTCTCTTAAGGTTAACTTGCATGTTGAGTTGGTGGTTAGGAAGGCAAATGCAATGTTGGCATTTATTTCAAGAGGACTAGAATATAAAAGCAGGGATGTGCTGCTGAAGCTTTATAAGGCTCTGGTCAGACCACATTTAGAATATTGTGAGCAATTTTGGGCCCCGTATCTCAGGAAGGATGTTCTGGCCCTGGAGAGGATCCAGAGGAGGTTCGCAAGAACGATTCCAGGAATGAAAGGCTTAACATATGAGGAATGTTTGAGGACTCTGGGTCTATACTCGATGGAGTTTAGAAGGATGAGGGGGGATCTGATTGAAACTTACAGAATACTGAAAGGCCTGGATAGAGTGGACGTGAGGAAGATGTTTCCATTAGTAGGAGAGACTAGGACCCGAGGGCACAGCCTCAGAGTAAAGGGGAGACCTTTTAGAACAGAGATGAGGAGAAACTTCTTTAGCCAGAGAGTGGTGAATCTATGGAATTTATTGCCACAGAAGGCTGTGGAGGCCAGGTCATTGAGTGTATTTAAAACCAAGATAGATAGGTTCTTGATTGGTAAAGGAATCAAAAGTTACGGGGAGAATAGGGTTGAGAAACTTATCAGCCATGATTGAATGGCAGAGCAGACTCGATGGGCCAAATGGCCTAATTTCTGCTCCTATGTCTTATGGTATTATGGGCTATACTGGAACAGCTTGGCTAGGAGCATGGTAAGTTCTGGAGCACAAGACTTCAGTACTATTGTCGGAATATTGTCAGGGCCCATAGCCTTTGCACTATCGACTCCTCACTGAGGATGAGGATATTTGTGGAACCACCTCCTCCAATGAGTTATTTAATTGTCCACCACCATTCACGACAGGATGTGGCAGGACTGCAGAGCTTAGATCTGATCCGTTTGTTGTGGAATTGCTTTGCCCTGTCTATCACTTGCTGCTTATACTGTTTGGCATGCAAGTAGTCCTGTGTTGTAGCTTCAGCAGATTGACACCTGATGCCACTTCTGGCATGCCCTCCACTTTTCATTGAACCAGGGTTGATACCTGGCTTGGTGGCAATGGTGGAGTGGGGGATATGCCGGGACACAATATAACAGATTGTGGTTATGTACCATTCTGCCGCTGCTAATGGCCCACAGCGCCTCATGGCTGCCCAGCCTTGAGTTGCTAGATCTGTTTGAAATCTATAGTGCCACACAGCATGACGGAGGGTATTCTCAATGGGAAGACGGGACTTCATCTCCACAAGGACTGTGCGGCCATCACTCCTATCAATACTGTCATAGACAGGTGCACCTGTGACACGTAGATTGGTGATGATGAGGTCAGGTATGTTTTTCCCACTTGTTGGTTCCCTCACCACCTCCCGCAGACCCAGTCTAGCAGCTATGTCATTTAGGACACTGCCAGCTCAGTCAGTAGTGGTGATGGACATTGAAGTCCCCCACCAGAGTACATTCTCTGCTCTTACCACCCTCAGTGCTTCCTCTAAGAGGTGTTCAACGTGGAAGAGCACTGATTCATCAGCTGAGGGAGGGTGGTATGTGGTAATCAGCAGGAGGTTTCCTTGCCCATATTTGATTTGATGCCATGAGACTTCATGGGGTCCAGAGTTGATGTTGAGAACTCCCCAGAGCAACTCCCTCCCGGCTGTATACCACTGTGCCGCCACCTCTGCTGGGTCTGTCTTGTGAATGGGACAGAACATACCCAAGGATGGTGATGGTGGTGTCTGGGACATTATCTGAAGGTATGATTCCGTGAGAATGACTCTGTATGTCTGTTGCTTGACTAGCCTGTGGGACAGCGCTCCCAGTTTTGGCACAAGAGGCCAGGTGTTAGTGAGGAGGACTTGGCTGTGGCTGGTTTACCATTGTCGTTTCAGGTGCCTAGGTCGATGCCGTGTGATCCATTCAGCTTCATTCCTTTTTGTGACTTTGTAGCGGTTTTATACAACTGAGCGGCTTGCTAGGCCATTTCAGAGCGTGTTTAAGAGTCAGCCACATTGCTCTGGGTCTGGAGCCACATGTAGGCCAGACCAGGTAAGGATGGCAGATTTCCTTCCTGCCCTAAAGGACATTACTGAAGTGAACCAGGTGGGCTTTTACGCCAATGCTTTCATGTACACTGTTACCGAGACAAGTTTTTAATTGCAGATTTACTAATGCCCTCCACCCGCATGTAATGAAGCATCATTAGCAGCTTGACTTTCCTACTTTTTGTTACGAAAGGTGCTATAGAAATGTAATTCTTTCCTTTACCAACTTATAATTACAAATTGTGTTTGCACTTGGCTGACAGTGTTTCACACTCCTTACACATGTGCTCTGAGAGCACTGGAAAGGCTGGGGTTGCTTGGTACAAGAGGCTTACAGGGAACTATGTGCCATTGAATAGTCAGTGCCACAGATCACCGTGTTTGGAAATTTATAATGGATCATAAGTAGTAGTGCAGATTTCACTAATAACAGCTTGTAGCTCTATAGCGACTTTGACTTATCAAAATGTGCCAAACAGGAATTCTCTACTCCAGGGGGCTGTGGAAGCTGAATCATTGAGCAGGTTCAAGACAGAAATCGATAGATCTCTGGATACTAATGACATTAAGGGATATGGGGATAGTGGGGGAAAATGCATAGAGGTAGATGATCAGCCATGATCTGTTTGAATGCCCGAGCAGGCTCGATAGGCCTACGCCTGCTCCTATGTCCCTATACCATAGCAGTGATTAGCAAACCAAATTTGACACTGAGCCACATACAGAGATATTGGGGCAGGTGACCAAAAGCTGGGCCAAAGGTTTTAAGGAGCGTCTTCAAGGAGGAGAGTTGGGGTAGAGTGGTGGTGAAATTTAGGGACAGTTTTCTGGAGCTCTGGGCCTTGGCAGCTGAAGGCTACCAGTGGTGAAGTAATTAAAATTGGTGGATGTGCAAGAGGCCAGAATTGTAGGGATACAGAGATCTCAGAGGACTTTAGGCTTGGAAGAAGGTTACAGAGATAGGCAGGGGCAAGGCCATGGACAGATTTGAAACAAGGATGAGTTTTTGCAGAGCAAATGGACACTGCCAATACCTCTGATGTCCTCACCGCCCCTCAGCTTATCTGTTAAAGTTCCCAATTCAACAGGAATGAGTGAACATGCAGGACCCTACCCTGAGGAACCAATCCGAGCTTCTAGGGAAACCATCCACAGCAGCTATTGATGATCACCCGGCAAGCAAACGTGTTCACCCACCTCAGGAACTCGGGGCAGGGTGAGAGAAAGAGAGAGCCCCAGGATGAGGAAAGCGAATGAAGCAGAGGAACAGAGTCTGTCAGCTCCATCATCATGTCACACTTCAACCCCATCATGCAGCCATGTCAACACAGCGACTAATTTGTAACTAATAGGTCCATTAACAGCATGATTCTTCCAACATCTTAAGGCTTTTAATAAATTGATGGATGTTTTCCTCGGGGCAGAAATCCTTTAGGGCACAACCTGGCTTGTCCTTCAATGTATAAAATGCATCTAACAAGATAGATCCACCTCCTGTTATCAGCTGTTTCTAATGAAAAAAATGTAGAATTCGAACAGTGAGTAGTTGGTTCACTTGCTCTCCCTATAACCATAGTGACACTCATTGAAAAGGAACAGGAAAGAACTTGCATTTATATAGCACCTTTCACAACTTCAGAATATTACAGCCGATGAAGTACTTTTTTTGTCACTGTATTAATGGGGGAAATTTGGCAGCCATTTTGTGCACAGCAAGCTCCCACAAACAGCAATGGGATAACGACCAGATAATCATCTTTCTGGTGGTGTTGATTGAAGGATAAATATTGGCCTCAGACCCTGAGGTGAACTCCCCTGCTCATCTTCAGGAAAGTGCCGTGGGATCTTTTACCCCTCTAGAGAGGGCAGAGAGCTCTTACTATTCCCACGATTTCACATCTCAACTGAAAGAGGTCTCTGGATGACAGTGAGGTTCTGTGTGTCAGTAAAAGGGCTGTTTTATAAACTAAAGACCATTAGTTATTTTTCATGCTGTCGGTAAAAGGTCTTATTCAATCAATACGGCGCTCTGTAGGGCTTCTTACAGTGGCTAGCTTACACTGGCTAGCACTCTGATGAACTATTTACTTGATAGATCTATGAACTGTTATACTTGGCTTACTCTGGCGTTCAGTGAGCCAGATTCTGTTCAGGCATGTAAAGCACAGAAGGTCAGGACCTCGAGAAAGACCAACAGCGTTGGATCTTTTTTATCAGGTCACGGCTTGGCACAGTGTGTCTGATTAGAGGAATCTGGTAACTCAAATACCAGTGGTCTCTTAGCTCTTTGGAAGATCTATCCAATTAGTCCCACTCCCCTGCTCTCTCCCCATAGCCCTGCAATTTATTCCTTTTAAAGTATTTATTCAACTCCCTTTTGAAAGTTCCTATTGAATCTGCTTCCACTGCCCTTTCAGGCAGCGCATTTCAGAAAGATACAACTTGTTTCATTAAAAAAAAATTTCTTCTCATCTCGCCTCTGGTTCTTTTGCCAATTTTCTTAAATCTACCTCCCTTGGTTATCGACTCCCCTGCCAATTCCTCCTTATTTAATCTATCAAAACCCTTCCTGATTTTGAACACCTCTCCTTGAATCTCACCTCTTCTCTAAGGAGAACAACCCCAGCTTCTCCAGTCTCTCCATCTAACAGAAGCCCCTCATCCCTGGTACCATTCTGGTAAATCTCTTCTGCACCCTCTCCAAGGCCTTGACATCCTTCCTAAACTGTTGTGCTCAGACTTGAACACAATACTCCAGCTGGAGTCTAACTGGTGCTTTATAAGAGTTTGTTTCAGTATATCTTCTCTGCTTTTGTACTCCATTCCTCTATTTATAAAGTCTGGGATCCTGTTTGCCTTTTGAACAGCCTTCTCAGCCACTTTCAGAGACTTGTGTTTGTGAACCTTCAGGTGTCTCTGACCCTGCACCCCTGTTAAAATTGTACCATTTAGTTCATAATGCCATTCCTCATTCTTCCTCCCAAAATGAATCACTTCCCACTTCTTCAGCCTCATCAGCTGAAGCTTGACATTAGAAAGCACAACAGCCATTTTCCCCAGTCATCTTTGCACTTTGGGTGGGCAGCAACAAGAGGAACCATCTGGAATATTCCACCTGTCCACACCAGGGAACACTCCTGCTCCTCCTGGTTCCCATAAACAATTGAACCCATCAAATGCACTAGGCCTTTTGTTTTCGCTGAGTCCTCTAGCAGTCCTCCTGAGAACGGCTGGTTAGACTGCTTACTGTCTGGCACAAATGGACAGAGCATTCCCATCATGCTCTCTGCCAATTTGTCTCTGAAAATGGGTCTGGAACTCCAATTTACATATGCGATCAACTTCCTATCTGCTCTGGGATGGGGCACTGGGCAGCTATTTGTAAACCCACCTGAAAATTGCAACAGGCCAGGGCTTGGGCCTTGGGCCCCTGGGGAGTGGTCACTGTTTCCCTACAAGTTTCCCTTGTAAATGGTGTGGCTGGCAGCAGAGAGTTGCCCACCACCCCCCCAAAACACCCTCTTCCCCCTGTGGAATTATGGATTACGTGGAATTAAGACTCACTCTTGGCATTCACTAGGTTAAGTGATTAGCTTCACTATTTGGGTGGTTCCATTACTGAACCCAGTGCTGCTTCCATGATAATAAGCAAAAGCCTGTTGGTTCTTTGATGCATTAGCACAATGATAGCACCAGGCACTGAAGAACAGATGTGGTTAATTTATGTTGGCTCTTACGGTTCCCACTCTCCAAGTCATGTGAAGGATTACCAACATCCACACTGTGATTTCATTGGCTGGAAAAAGAAAACTCAGCTGAATAAAATCGTGCAGAAACTCCGTGTGGATAACTGTAATAATTTGCTTCATAAACTTTAGTTTGACGTTTCTATAATGAGAAAGAAAAGCAAACACTTTCACCATCCACAAGCCAAAATAAAGCTTCTAGGTCTGGTTGGTCCATTTTCTTTTTATAATTTCAAATTAGTAACATTTCAGAACCAACTATTTCTTAATATTCAATCTGGAGATGCGGGTGTCGCTGGCAAGGCCAACATTTATTCTCCGTTCCTAGTTTCCTTTGAGTTGGTGAAAGTGGCCCTATTTTAAAACCTATTTGAACCTTCTTGAACCAGCCTGTTTCACCTCTGTTGGAGAGTCTAGAATTTGGAGGTCATAGGCTCAGGATATGAGGTTGGCCATGTAGGATTGAGATGAGGAGAAATTTATTCATTCAGAGGGTTGTGAATCTTTGGAATTCCCTACCCTAGAGAGCTATGGATGCTCAGTCATCGAGCATTTTCAAGACTTAGATCAGTAGAATTTTTGGATACTATTGGAAACAAGGGATAAGGGGATGGACTGGGAAAGTGGAGTTGAGGTAGAAGGTCAGTCATGATCTTATTGACTTGGCAGAGCAGGCTCGAGGGGATTTATGACCTACTTCTGCCCCTATTTTTATGTTCTTATGTCTGAGGTCTGGTGAAGTTGCTTCCACAGTGCCATTACATCAGCAATTCCAGGGTTTTGATCCAGGAACAATTATGTTTTTTATATTCATTCATGAGGTGTGGGTGTCACTGGCTAGGCCAGCATTTATTGCCTATCCCTAATTTCCCTTGAGAAGGTGGTGGTGAGCTGCCTTCCTGAACCGCTGCAGGAACACCCTCAGTGTGGTTAGGAAGGGAGTTCCAGGATTTTGACACAGCGACAGTGAAGTTACAGTGATATCGTTCCAAGTCAGGGTGGTGTGTGGCTTGATGGGGGTGGTGTTCCCATGTATCTGCTGCCCTTGTCCTTCTAGCTGGTAGGGATCGTGGGTTTGGAAGTGTCTGTCGAAGGAGCCTTGGTGAGTTGCTGTGAGTTGCTGGTGAGCAATGATGGAACAGCTGATTTATGTCCAAACTGGGAAGGTGTGTGACTTCCCATGGAACTCGCAGTTGCTGATCTCTCCCTGCACCCGCTGCCCTTGTCCACCCAGGTGCTGGAGGTCATGCGTTGGGAGGCACAACTGAAGAAATGTTGATGAGTTGCTGGAAGTGGCTACAAGAGCAGGACTCCCCAAAGCCTGTCTGCCATCTACAAGGCACAAGTCAGGAATGTGATGGAATACTCTCCACTTGCCTGGATGAGTGCAGCTCCAACAACACTCAAGGAACTCAACACCATCCAGGACAAAACAGCCCACTTGATCAACACAAACCTGCCATTAGACGTAACATGCGCGCCCTCCAGCATTGGGGCGCTGTGGCTGCAGGATGCACTGCAGCAGTGCACCAAGATTACTTCAGCATCACCTTCCTCCCCTGTGACATCTACCACTGAGAAGGACAAGAGCAGTAATATGGTTTACTCCCCTCCGAATCACACCACCCCAACTTGGACATAAATTGTCTGTTCCTTCATTGTCGCTCGTCAATACCATAAGGGCGGAATTTTCCTGCCCTGCCAGCGACGGGTTTCATGATGGGCAGCAGTGGAAATTTCAGAGAGAGGCCAAAAGTCCGAATCCCGCCAATTGGAAATCAGGTTGGAATTTTCCCCTCACCCACTTTCACGGCGGGCTGATAGTGGATCCGGTTTCCCGCTGATCCATGTCGGGAACACTATTTGCATACATTACTGTGTCATGAATACTCATTAGAAACGCTAATCGCTGGAATCACGTCCTCCCTCTCAATTACCTGCCACTCCAGCGGGAAATTAGGCCAGTCTAACTCATGATCAGATATAAGTGGCGTGCAGCTATCCATCCTCACTCTGCTTGTGACCCCGAGCTGAGTGCAACATTCACAGCCTCCTTGCCACAGCGCTGTTCCGGTTTCTCAGCAATGCCAGTGTTACGCCACACTGGGGGTGGGGGTGAAGGGTTAGTCTGCTCACGGTGGGTGCCTCCATACTCCAGGAGCAGCATTGCGCCTGTTTGGGGCGGGGGGGGGGGGGGTGGGTTAGGATGGCAGAGACACGAGGGATAAAGGGTATGATGGAGTTGGAGGGTGGGGAGATGATGGCAGGCAGAGGGGAGTCCGAGGGTGGGGAACCTGGAGCCCGACGCATCACAGAAGTGGGTGGATGGGAATTGAACTGTATGAATGGGAGGGGATACACACAAACTCCGGAATAGGAAGGGGCATTGTGTTAGCGTGACACGAGGGATGGGTTGCACAGAGACTCTTGGAGGTGGGGAGGGGAAAGGCTTGCACATGAGGGATGGGGGGGTTGCAGAGACCCATAGGGGAGAGGGGTGTGAAGGGAGATTGTGTTGTGACCAGTCATGAAGGAATGTGAGAGCTCATTGAAAGACAGTCATAGTCCCTGGTCTGGGGCCAAGGGTTCAGAGTGAGTGAGTAAAGGCAGTCCTGGGGCTTTGTGGGCCATACTACAGGGCTATGCATGGCATACACATCATAGTCCCGCTCCAGGGAGGGGCAAAGCCTGTGTACTCAACTGGGATAAGGCACAGTTTGGTGTACAGGGCGTGGTCATTGTCTTACAGTGGGTGGCCATGGGGTGGTTTGGCTCAGTACTGGGCTACAGATGAGATGGTCATGGTTGGGGGAGGCATCTGCAGCCAGTAAGTGGGGAAAAGGTAATAAAGGGGAGGGCATTCAAAGTTCTCTTGGTTGGGGGTGAGGGGGAGGGGGCTGTTCTCCTCTGTATGTGACCAATCACACAGCCTTGCGATGGGGAGGGGTGAGATCCACATCAGGGCTTGGAGACATCAACAGTGATGGGATCATGGAGGAGGGCTGCAATGTCCAATGCAATAACAATAGGATCCAGGGCTACTGGGGATGCTGGAGAATAACCGGAGGAAGCTCTACCTGCACATTGTGAGGTTCCAGGGAGATTGGGGGGATCTGCACACTGACAGGGGGAGTGAGGGTTGAAGTAAAAATGCATCACCACCATCTTGAAACCCCGAAGTTATCGCCCAGTTTAAAACCAAAACTGGAAAAGAAATCGCACGGGAGGGGTCTGAGGCAGTGTGGGAGGAGCCCACGGCTGGACTAAGGGGCCCTCTCAGAGGGCACCCTCAAACTGCTTAGAGTCCCAACATTGAAATAGAGTCAGAGCTGTGAGACTGTTTGAGAAGGTGCAATTGCAGCCACTGCTTTTTGCTGCACTTTAACGAGAGGCGGCTGGAGTCATTGGACTCACAATACAGTTGCTCCAGTTGAGCATTAACAGAGAGGAATGTGAGAATGGAAAATGCTGGAATCTGTTAAGGAAACACAGCTGCTGCATAACCTGCCAGATCATCAATGGGAGCCTCTAATCTGTTTTCTCCAACTAACATGGATAACGGGCCAAAGGGCCCATCATCCAGTCATTGCTGACGTGCAAGTTGAGCTTGATCAGTAAACCAGATCAGAGATTGCAGGAGTGCACATAAGGTGACACATTTCATGAATGCGTCCAAACATCTTCCAACCTCTGTGGGATTGAGATGTCAAGAATCGGGGTTGGTATCTTGGTCGCCTCGATCTGTGAGTTTGTGCCTCAGCTACAAGGCTGTATCAGTGAAAATCTAGTAGCGCAGATGCAGCCCTAGGGCATGACAGTGGCTTTCTGTTTGCAAGTGGGATGTCTACTCTATTTGCCCAGTGTTCATTAACCTGTTGGATCTATCTGTCCACAGGGAGAAGGAGGATTGAATAATGGAGCCTGTGTTCAGAGCTGCCTTCTTGACGGCAGTGATCTGATTGAGGAGGAGAAGGGGCCCGGCGCTGTCTAACGCAGCTTTGAGAGGAGGCCCGGCCTCAGGTTCGTGATCCAGGGGAGTCCCAGCAAAACACAGAGGATGAGACGGTTAGACTCATGCAAAGGAGGCAACTCACACAACAAAGGGTCTGTCAAGGAAGACTCTGCTATCTGGAAATGAACGAGAGACAACGCCGTGCATGTCTGTTCTTGTCCAGACATGTGGTGGATCATATCTGCCACATTCTGTTGGAGGATCTTACGCCCCTTGGACTGGGGGGACATCCCCTGCCAGTGGCCCTGAAGGTCACCGCCGCACTCAATCTTTTACCCGCGGATCGTTCCAGGGATCCACAGGGGGCCTGTGCGGCATCTCACACACCTCAGCACATAAATGTATCAAGGAGGTGACAGATGCTCTCTACAGTAAGGCTCATCATTGTGTAAAGTTCACATTCGGTGAAGCTGGCCAGGCTGCTAGATTTCTGGGGTTAGCAGCTATCTCGGTCTACCCTAGGGTACAGGGTGCAATCGATTGCCCCTGTGTCTTTAAGAGCTCCCTGGCAGCTCCCTGATGTTCATCAACAGGAAAGGGTTCCACTCCCTGAACGTTCAACTGGTGTGCAATCCTCAGAAACACGTCATACACGTTTGTGCCAGGTACCCTGGGACCTCCCGTGACCCGTACATCTTGATTCACTCCCAGGTGCCTCACATATTCGAAGGGTCTCAGGGGTAAAGGGCTGGCTGCTCGGGGATAAGGGGCACCCGCTCAAATGATGGCTCATGACACCCGTGTGTTGTCCTCAGAGTGCCTCGGAGGAGAATTACAATGCGGTGCATAGCTCGAAAGGATCAATCATCGAGGAGACCATTGTCATCCTGAAGTCACACTTGTGCTGCCGATGTTTGGACCACTCAGGTGGGGCCCTGCAGCACTGTCCAGAGAGGGTGTCCCGCATCATCGTGGTCTGTTGTGCCTTCACAACCTGGCACTTCAAAGGGGGGGATCCTTTGCCAGAGGGAGACATGGAGGAGGCTGAGAGCTCCTCGGACGATGAAGAGCAAGAAAGGCAGGAACCTGAAGTGGGAGATGAGGGTCAGCTTCCATGTGAGGACACCATTGAAGAAACACAACGTAGAAGACGTCCCCGTGCCAGACTGGTAGCCACAAGATGGGACACGGCCATATTCCCTGTGTCCCTTAGTGCCATACCAATGCACCGAAAGGCCTTTTATATCAAGAGCAAGTTTAGCATTTGGATTTGCACCATCATACCTCATGGTTCACCTGGCCCTAATCTTTGGAAAGGTCAGCGGTGAACCCTGAATCTGTGCACTCTGGGAAGTGAAAGTCAGCAAACAACCCAAACGCTGTGTCATAGGACTCAATGCAGTCATCACCACCTTAATGAGAAACTGTTAGCAGGCACTGAGATGTGTGCATGGCTGGAGAGACCACCATGGCTACAGGTCTTGTGCTTTGGCACTACTAATGAAGACAGCCATCTCATTTTGAGAGACAATTACAGCTAATCCTCCAAGGCTAGTGAGCGTGCCTAACTCCATGTTGCCTTGCAAGGAGTAAAGGTTACTAACGCATTTTGCAAACGCTTCCAGTAAAGAGTTAGGCACATCTCCCTGAGAAAACACAAGGGTCCAGCTACACATCAGAGGCTCACAAAGGGAGGTGATCACCGAGTGGGAGCATGGGTCATCCTCACAGTAAGAGGGCACAGAGATGTGTATCTACTATGTTTTCAAACGATGAGACCATTCTCGTGAATAGCAAATGTATTCACAAAGGTACATGATATATGTCAAAATGTTAAAGTTTTTCTACCTCTACCGCTACGTATTGGAAGCTCCAACATCTGCAGCAGAGGTGGAGGCTGCCTGTTGACTGTTGCGCCCTGTGGTCTTTGATGACTTTGGTGGGTGACCTCTAGAGGGTCGAGACCCAGAGGACCCCAGCCCATTTTGGATGTCCTGCTGTGGGGCAGGTACACCTTCCTTGGCTTGTACAGCTGGAGGTGATGGGGTCACAGGCGGAGGGGATTGGGATCAGCTGGAGACTCTTGGAGTCACCTGGGTGGGTGGCCCTGGGGTCGCCAGCTGCTGGTCCTTCTCCCTAAGAGTGCTTGAGGGTCCCTGCCTGACTCCCTGAGGGGAAGGGGCTCCTGGAGGGAGGTCAAGGTGCTTTGCCCCCCTCTCGCCTAGCCACTGGTGGATCCCGCCAATGCCGATAGCCATGGAGCTCAGGTCCGAGTGCAAATCCAACAAAACCTGCTGGACCAAGGTCCCCAAGGCGGCTGCCACCCTTCCCGCAGTGCTTGCATGTCAGAGCCACGACATCAGACGGAATGTTGACAGACTCCTCCACCCTGCTTTCTAGTCTGTTGGCAGTGCTGCACCTCCAGCATGTGTGACATGGCTGTTTCCAGAGGCTCATCATCTGACTCAGACTCAGCGGGTGTCTGATCTCAAGCAGTCCTCTGAGTGCCAGAGACCTGGGCTACCACTTCCTCCGACTGCTGCAGAAGCATGTCGATGTTCCCCAGAATGTGACCCCGAGACTAATCTAGATCCATGACCCACTGGGGCGTGTGTCTCTGCGTTGGTGGAGGGTGCAGGTGAATGCAGTGACAGTTCTTCATCTGATGTATCCTCAGCATCCTCCTCTAAGGTGGCCTGGGGACTGGGGCTTACGGTAGCTCTGGTGGTCTAACTGGGCCTGCTGGTGACTGTAAGATAGAGAAGATAGATTTAGGTCATAAGCAGGCAGAATACAAAACTGCATCTCACTCACTAATTATTTGTGGAAATGGGAGAAACATATATTAATACACAGGGCCCTGTTCTTTCCAGACAGAAAGAACATGTATACACATTGCGCCTGTTTCAGCTAAACAAAATAAGTGACAGCCATTCGCTGGTTCATTCTCCCGGGCAATCTCTTGACCAATCAGCGTCAAGTTTCTTGGTTTAAATTTCAAACAATGCTTGGCAGTTAAATGTCAGTCACAATCAACTAGTGCACTCTCCACGGTAATGCCTCTACCAATGAGTCCACTTGGCAACCAATCAGCACTCTTTTCTCATACAGTATAAACATGTTGTTTCCCCTGTCATTGACATTTTAAGAAATTGTCCAGATGAGTGCAAGTTAAAAATCTTTGACAAAAAAGTCTCTTTTTTCAGCAATACTCAATCTCTGTATAACCAAACAACTAATTAATGAGCTTCCGAGCATGAAATTGGGCGCAATTTCCCACCATGCCGCCCAGCAGAAACATGCTGCGAAACCTGCCCGCCACCACACTTCGGAAGCCTCCGGAATGGAAAATTCCGCCCTAATAACAACAACTGGTAGGACCACCCTCATGACAGATACAGCATTAGTTGAAAGGAAAGGCTCACCACCACTTTCTCAATGAGAAAATAAAGGATGGGCAAGAAATGCTTCAATGTTCCAAGAACCAATATAGAAAATTACCAAATAAGGCATCGAAGATGCTTGTTCTGGGTCTTTATTCTCTACATGACAACCTCCTGGACATCCCTTGTTGACCTCATCATTAGAGTGTACTCATCCTGATAGAATAGTTGCAGTACAGAAGGAGGCCATTTGGCTTGTTGAATGCAAGAGCAATTTAGCAAATTGTTTCCCTTCAGGTGCTTATCCAATTCCCTTTTGAAAGCCACGATTGAATCTGCCTCCATCACACTCTCGGACAGTGCATCCCCGATTCTAACCACCTGCTGCATGAAAAAGTTTTTCCTCATATCACCTGTGACTCTGATGCCATTCACCCTAAAAATGTGTCCTCTGGTTCTCAACCTTATCACCAATGGGAACAGTTTCTCTCATCTATTCTGACCTGACTCCTCATGAGTTTGAACACCTCTGTCAAATCTCCTCTCTTCTCTAAGGAGAATAGCCCCAGCTTCTCCAACCTAGCCACATAACTGAAATTCCTCATCCCCCGAGCCCATTCTCGCGAATGCATTTTGCACTTTCTCTGAGGCCATCACATCCTACCTAAATTGGGCACAATATGCAGCCACCTTTATTCTCTGCCCCACGCTGTACTGACTGACCCAATTAAATTCCACATCCCATGAAGCTCGGTCTTACAGAGCGCACGCCAAGTTGCAATCAATCAGCGAAATATGAGCCTTCAAAGTTCTTGTAACCATTCATCTCTGTGCTTTCTTCCTGCCGCACAGCAAGAAAGTGGCAAGATCCTTCAGATGTCAGTGCTGCTCAATGAAGTAATCAGAAGAAGACATTCAAGTCAGGAGAATGTCACAATCTGGTTGAAAAATGACTAAATTCATCACTTATGGCGGTAAGTGGGCAGGAATTTCACCTAAAGGGGGATCATGTTGCAGGTTGTAATTGCAAGGCTACTGGTGTAGTCCATCTTGTGTCAATGTTGACACTTAGCAGCAATGATAAAAAAGTACCTCCATTACTAATTAGTGTATTGGATTGCAGATGCAAACCCCGGAGGGTGGATGGGGCTCGGTTTCATATCTAGCAAGAAGACTTGACTTCTATGTGTACAGTGAATATCCCAGTGCCAGCTCCCAAATCCCGTGGCTTTATTTCGGAATTGTGCTTTCCGCATTGATTGAAATCGAAAACATTGAGGATGGTGTCAGCTTTGGACTGACAGCAGTTTCTCCCAACTCATTTGACAACAGGTAATAATTAATGAAACATTTACCTGCTGTGAGCCATCAGAACCTTATAAAAAAAAAGTCAAAGCCTGTGGGTTGTTAGTCTCCTCGAGGTAGTCCGGGAAGATTGACAGCACGCCTCGTGGCACAGTGAGAAACGGCATTACAAGTTTTCCTATACCCATTGCATATATATAAATACGCACTGATCCGCTGGATGCGTCATTTTGCCATTATGTGCCCAAGTTTAGTCTGTTATGCTCAGGCAATACCTCTGAGTGCACCTTCAGGCATTCCTGTGTCAGAATGCTTAATGTCTGACACTTCTGTTACACAAAGGAAGGGTGCATTAAAGTATTTTTTAAAAACCTGATATGATCGAGTCAGATTACGCGTCAGGGCGTGGGGGGAGGGTTAACTTTACCTGGATTTACAACAGAGAAAAGAAATGTACAGATTTTTAGTGTAAGCAGGACTGGAGATCTGGAGGAGCAGATATTCCTGGTCAAATATGCTGGAAGCAAACCAGAACTGCAGCCTGCGACACTGGCACTCAGATCTTACAGGGCTGTGCCCTCGCAGCCAATCAGGAGTTTGCAGACTGCGTTTCGGGGAGAACTGATTCCATCTCGTATGCCATTTGTCACAAGCTGCCAATGTCTGTTCGCAGCTTTTTAACAAAGAAAAGGCCTCAACTGGAGCAATTAAAGCAAAAATAATTTCAGTACAAAGGACTTGTTGAAAGAGGGACTTGTATGTGTCTTCTCTGTGGCTCAACATAGACCATGCTTAAAACTATCGGATCGCAACCTCCATTAAGACA
This sequence comes from Cetorhinus maximus, assembly GCF_964194155.1. Taxonomy (NCBI): domain Eukaryota; kingdom Metazoa; phylum Chordata; class Chondrichthyes; order Lamniformes; family Cetorhinidae; genus Cetorhinus; species Cetorhinus maximus. The sequence goes on from NC_135890.1 coordinate 116,528,266, forward strand.
CTCCCACCCTGTCAAATATGTTCAGAACATTCAAGATTCAGTGTAGTGAACTTATCTTTTAATAGTTGTCTTTGGCCCTGCTTAAGGATGGTTTCATCCTAACTGGCAGGCCCTGCCCATTTTATACCCAGCCCCAGTCTGAGGTGATGGATAATGTGAACCTAGTGGGTAAAAACAGCTTCCCAAAGCTCCTCACGGACAGATTGAACCTCTTGGCCTTTCACACACTAAGAGGCCCAATTCAGTTCTCACTGAAACCTCAAATAGTGAGTGGTTGCCTGTCAATTAAATTCTCTCGGGAAATCTTCTCAAGGGTCACGACCATAAAACAAAATGCTCCAAAGGAAAAGCACAGGCCACCTCTGATTTTGGAGTCATGTGAAAGGTCTTGTGATCTTCAGTGAATTCTGGCACCGTTTCCCATGAGTGAGTGTCCAACGAGAACCTAAACAAAACTTCACATCGCAGACAGATCTTAAGCAATGGAGGTGAAACGTATCGAGATGCTTTATGTGACACCGGTAGGTTGTGCATGCCTCACAGCCACAGAGAAGTGATGTGAGAACTGCATTCAGGTTAGGGTTTGGTTAAGCCTAACCCAAAGACTTTGATCTTTGTTTTGAGACTAACTCCACGCTCTCTCCAAAACCTGTGGGTGAGCCTGCTGAAGGCTAAGCTTGCTTTTGCCAATTTTGGCGATTTCACCAATAACGTGGTGTTGTTGGAGAGGATAATGTCCAGAGAGCAGAACTTCTCGACTGAGTTGAGGGGTGTATTGTTGATTGTGACAATGGGGTCCTGGGGTTTGTAATCAGGGCCACACTGGTACAAGATCTGTCTTTTTCAGGCTAATTGTACGGCCAAAGCTTTCTGAGGCTGGGACAAAGTGGTCAACAAGCAGCTGGATGGATGTCCTCCTGAGCGTGTGCTATGAGAGCACATTCATTGGCAAACAAGAGTTCACAAAATTCTGGGATCTTTGTGCAAGCCTAGATCTCGCAGTTTGAAGGGTTTACCCTCTGTCCTGGGCTGAATACATCCTCTTATTCTGAGATCTTTGATTGCACAGAACAGCAAGGCCGATGGCAAACAGAACTAGAGCCATTAAGCAGCCTTGCTTGGTACCATTAGTGACAGGAAAGGCATCTGATAAGGCACCATTCTGCATCGCACCGGCCATCATGCTGTCATGAAATGAACGGATGACCCTGATCATCTTTTCAGAACAGCCCTATTTGTACAGCATCTTTCACAGACCCTTCATGGATTACCAGTTTAGTCAGGTCACCGAACACCGTGTGGAGGTCGTTGTTCTATTCACGGGACTTTTCTTGAACTTGACCTGCTTCAAAGATCATTGACATGAAAGCCATGCTGTGGTTCTAGGTACACAGAATCTGTAAGATGAGTGACAATCCTGACAAGGACACAAGAACCTAAGAGCAGGAGTAGATCACGTGGTGTGTCAAGGCTGCCGCATTTCCTACATTACAACAGTGACTGCACTTCAAGAAAGCATTTCATTGGCTGTAAAGCGCTTTGGGATGTCCAGTGGTTGTGAAAAGTGCTAAAAGTGCATTTTTCTATTAAAATAGAAACAAAGCAAAGTTCCCAGAGGCAGGAACTAGAATTCATACATCAGCACGTTGTCATGACAGCTGGTGGAAAATGTTTGTGCCGCTAAATGTTAACACAGTTTCTTTAAAAATAATTAATCCACTGATAGTTTATACAACATCAGCTTTCTGACATGTCTGGCACGGTTAGATCTTCAGGCTAACATTGCTTTAGCTGTCAGTTACCTTCTCTGCTGATTCTGTATCTGCCCAATCTCTGGATCTGTGTTCTATCAAGCAAGCTTTTCTGAAGAGGAAAAGTGTGCAGGGTTATGGGGAAAAGACAGGGGTGTGGGACTACCTGAGTTGCTCTTACAGGGAACTGACACGGACAGAATGGGCTGAATGGCCTCCTTCTGTGCTGCAGCCACTCAATGAATCATTCTAAGCTCTTAAGTAACATTGACTGACCTGAATTGGGTCCTTTCTTTTGTTGGTTCAGTATCTGTTATGCCCTGCATTTATTTTGCTTTTAAATACATTGATAGTCAAGCTTACTATCTTTATTAACTAGACAGTTATTGCATCACCTCTCCATATAAACTGTGCACTAGTCTTTTGCAGCTTTACACACGTCTAGTCGAAAATTTCCATCTAAAATTCTGCTGTCCGTATCCAAATTTGCACCAAATCCTGCTCTGACATCACCCACTGTGCGGGTCAATCTTCATTGGCTCATAATCAAGCAAAGCTTCAAATTTAAAATTCTCACCCTTTCATCAAATCGTACCTAGGCCTCGCCCCTCCCTTTCCCTGTAACCTCCTCCAGCCCTCCATGTTGAATGATGTTGTATGTGCCTACATGCCATTGTAATGTAAAGGTGCTCAGCAGAGCAAGGAATAACGCGGGACTGGAGAATGGAACCATCCACGCACGGTATGATGTACAGAGTCACATGGTAATAGACTTGAGAGAACACCCTAGAAGCAGCCTGCATAGAGTAGCAGCACCATGCATGACATTAATTGGGATCTGTACATAGTTAATGATTAACAATAAATGGTTCATGTTTAAACATATAAGTCTTAAGATCTCATTATTGAGATATCAAATGAACCCATAATGCAACATGGTGGCAGTGGTAGGATACAACATGGTGATCAGCAGTGATATGAAAGGTGGCAGTTTAAATGATGAACCCAGAACAGAATCTGAAGATATGAAGAACTCCGAAGCCTGGCTACCTGAGACGTGTGCATAAGAAGATAAATTGAAACAACACTTGAAGAAGCTTTGCTGCAGTCTTGGAAGTTGAGGAATTCACCAGAGTGAGTGGAGGTCCCCTGAGTGGCAAGACCCCTGAGTGATGCAGAGAAAAAAAAACTGGTCAGATCACAAGACAGGTGAGCAAAAATACAAAATTGCAAGACTCTGAGCGACGCAGTGTGAAGAATACTGGTCAGTTCACAAGATGGTGAGCAAAAATTACATAAAAGAGGCTGTACTTACATTATAGAATAGGCGGCAGTACAGCACAGTTAAAAAAAAGGAAAAACCCTGCAGACTTTAAGAGAAAGGAAACCCTTTTCAGTCAGGTCCTTGGCTTCTTGTGTAGAAAAGAATAGTGCTGCAGAGTTAATGGCTCATAACTTAAAAAAAAGCATGGGCCTGCCCAAAACTCTCAAAGCATGGGATGTTCAACATAGAAAGGACCTGCAGAGGTATAAGAAGAAAAAATGAAAAAGTCGTGCAGAAAAGAAATGCTGCTATTTTTAAATTCTTAAATTTTTTTTTAAGAGGCCCATGATCACCATGGAGCCTGCCAAAATCATAAAAGCGTGGGAAATTCACAATTCTCAGGCTGCAGACAGCCTGAGTGTAAAAAATAAATGGTTACTGCACAGGTAGTCTTAAAGGGTTAACGATATCTAAAGCAATAACTACCACAAAAAAAAGCCATGGACAGAACAAAATTTTTAGTTTACAGGGGAATTACAGGGTTAAATAAGGAGCCAGAAGAAGTACATAAGTTTTTATCTGTCTTTGCTTCACTTGCGGGTGTAGTATTCCACAGCCAACATTTAGATCAACACTCGACCACATTTGGTGAGGTATTAAAAGGCTTTGACAGATATTTTTAAACTCCAAGTTGTGGAGAGTGCAGACCCTAGAAGAAGGTCTAGCAAACCCCCAATAAAGCACTGATGGCAACAAGAGACTTCAGAGAGAGGGCAACAAAAGACCCCAGAGCAAAGGAGATAGTATTCAAATAAACCACAAGATGGTAGCCAACCATGTGAGTGCAATGAAATGCACAAGCTGAAGAATTTAGTGCAGAAGAACGAAATGGCTGAGAAGCAGCCCGAAGACTTAAACATAGAGCTTTTTGAAAATGCTGACATGGTACCCAAACCGCAACAGCAGATAGCAGTGCAGAGTGACCAGATGGCTATGAATGAAGGAAAGCTATCTGAAGTAACTCAAAAGAAGCAAAATGTACAAAAAGTAAATGAAGCTAATCTACAGGAAAATGTTCGCAGCAGAGCTGAACTGGAAGATTTGAAGAGCAAGATTCAAGCTGAGTATATACCTTTGAAAACACATAATAAACTAAAGTCTTCAATGAACCAAGCTGTTTGAGGTCTGAACAAACGCACTTCAGAGATGATGCAAAGGTGCCAGGCAGAGATAACAATCCTCAACTCCACAGTTGGCAAATTAAAACAGGAGCTAGAAAAACTCAACCAGATGTACAGCCAGGCAAAACAGCAAGCAGAAATGGCACACAAAGAAGTTGCAACCCTGAATGACTCCTTGAAGAATCAATATTTAGCTATGGAAAGGCATGAGGGGCTAAAAAGAACATTGAGTATTACTTTGGAAAAAGCTGCACTGGAAATATCAGTAGCAATGAAAGGATGCACTGAAGCCCAGAGTGAGTTGGCAATGTATCAACAAGAAAATAAACAGTTGAAAGAACAGTTGATTGTCCTTCAAGATCAAATGCACAAGGAATGCGTAACCATTCAGCGAAATGAAGACTGACTTGAACAGTAGAATGGAGGAACAGCAGAATAAACTTGAGGAGACACTGCTGAATGACAGGAAAACTCAAGATGAAGCAAGCGAGCTTTGCAAAGAAAAGGAAAAGCTGTTGAAGAATCATCACACGCTACAAGGACACCTTAGGTCAAAGTTTGCACCTCTGTGAAGTTACGAAGAAAAGCAAAATGAATTTAATGTCTCTCTGGGAAAACTGAAGGACCAGTTGGCAGAGAAGACTCAGCAATGTTCAATATTCCAGGGGGAAACCGAAAGCTACAAGAAACAGACTGAGGAGCTGAAGAAGCAGTTGAATGAAAAGGAGGAGACATTGAAAGGAAAAGCCATAGCACTTTCCAAGCTGCGAGTGGGTAATGAAGCCGCGAGTAGCATAATTACAGAACGGAAACAGGTTAAGACATCGCCGGAGACAGAATTGGCCAACAGTGAAACAAAAATGAAGGACAAGGATAAACTTATGTTGCAGACAGAGAAAGGAAAGACAGAAATAAGATTGTAAAATATAAACCCGACACTGAAGCACATGGATCTAGAAGAAGAAAGACCACCGGATGTCTCAGACGTACTGAGAGCCATTGAGCTGAATGAAAAGATTCATAAGGTTGCAAAACACTTTGTAAATAAAGCGGCAAACAAACGTTTCGCTGAAACTGTGAAACAAATGGAAATTAAGATTCCATTTGAAAAACGTATATGTCCAGCAAGAACATGGCAGACACCACGGATAAAGGAGATTCGAGTCCACTCTAGGGACAAATGGAGCGCACGTTCCCTTCGGAAGGAACAGGAAAAACCCACAGTTTCCGAAAAAAGCAGACAGGTCGTTAATAAAGAGAAACACAACCTGAAGGGATGCAAAAAGCTAACCACATGGAGATAACCAAGTACCCGGAAACACAGGATACCATTCCTCCAAATGTGACAGACCGAGAGGTGGAAGAACTGTCAAGCCTCAACACCATCTGAATTCATAAAGTCAGAGAGCTGAGGTGGAGGGAGAAGGGATAGCAGGAAAAGATTGTATCACAAATAGTTGTGCTTCGTTGGAAGGGAGGAACGTTTTCTTTTGAAATGAAAGGGGGGTGTTGTATGATGTTGTATATGGCTGCATGCCATTGTAATGTAAAGGTGCTCAGCAAAGCAAGGGTTAACATGGGTTTGACAGTGGTTTGCCAAGGTAGGGATAAGGCATCCCTCACGACCAGGCATACTCTGTGCCCGACTGAGTGACCTGTCATTGGGCAAAGAAGTGCCCTACCCTCCCGCCTCCCGCCTCCCACAACCCCCATCTTGCCTTCACCCACCTGTGGCCTGGGATCCCTCTGCTATCCTGGGCCTCAGGTGGGAAGCAGTGTCATCAGAAGTCACCAGTGAGCTACCATTTATGAGCTCTGATTGGTGGGCAGCTCTCAGCAAGCAGGACTTGCATCATTAGCGACATCAATCGCGGGGATGACCCGACAATGGCCAATTAAGTGCCTATAGGGCACTTGATTCTGTTGGACCTCCCACATGGAAGTGACGGAGGTTCCCTGTGGGCAAGACTACTGTCAGCCCGACAAAATCCAAAATCCCGACTATCCTCTCAGTTCACTATGGCTCCTCTTAACTCACCTTTATCTGCACCGTCTGATTTTAAGAAAAGTCTTATATTTATATAGCACGTTTCAGGACCTCAGGGTGTCCCAAAACACTTAACAGCTGTAAAGATGGATGTTATTTTTAAAAATATTTTTGAGAATTGGTGGTATCCTGTAACGAAGGCAGTGAGTCTGTGTGTGCGTGTTTGTGTGTGTGTGTGTGTGTGTAATTAAACTGGGGAAAGGTTAGTAAAGACATCTTGTCTATGGGAGCAGAGAGATAAAGGTAAAGGTTTCTAGATGCATGCATTTGTAATGAGAGGCTATGGTGAAGTTGAATGTGCGAGTAGGTTGGATTTGAAATTTGCATTAGGTGATAGGCAAGGACTTGACTTTTCAGCTGTTAAGTTTCAAAGGAGGTTTCGAAGTGACAAGGGACTTTTACAACTTACATAGGTTTCATAGGTAAATGAGGGAAGGTTATTACATTTTATTTGCCCCGAAAGTGGGGGCAATAGGAAAACATGAAAGATTTTTAAATTTTGGAAAAATTGAGTTCAAAGAGGTGCTTAGAGCAATGGAGCCTAAGATCTAAGGGGGAAAGAATATTTAAGGAAAGATGTTTCGTTGAGTTGTGTTGGCTGTGTGGGTGGGAGTTGACCTGAGACCAGCTCTGTGTTGAGTCAAGCTGTGAATTTGAAGCAGCTGTCCAGGTTCAAACCAGAAAAGTCTTTGGGGAGAATTTTTAGCTCGGCAGGCGGGAGTGCGCCGGACACGACCGAGTGTAAAATGACGCACGGTGACGTCGGGTGAGCTTCCCGAGTCCCGATGTCATCGTGCACTCGCGCGATATTTCGGTCAGTGGGCCAACAATGAAAAGGCCTATTAAAGCCATTGAAAAGGTAGTTGAAAGATCTTTTTCACTGCCCACCCCTCCTTACGGTGGGCAGGCAGGCGAAAAGGCCAAGCGGCCTTTGCATTTTTTTAGGAAACCTCATCCATGATCAAGATGAAGTTTCCAACAGCAAATAAAAATAAGATTAAAAATTTTAATTTCATTTATAACATGTCCCTGCTCATGTGACAGAGTCACATTGGCCCGCCAGCATGAAATCACTGTCTGGCCCTGATGGCGGGCAGCGGTCGGCTTCCCAACTGCCCTCGCCCACCCCTACTGAGCCCACCCAATGAGGGAAAAATCCTCCCCTTTGTTTTCAGAAAGCAATCTGTTCCTGAAGCCTTCTTTCTGGGATTTCTACAGCAGAGCAGAAGAGAGTGAGAAGCCATGTGGTATATCTCATTAAAGTAGTTGCAGTTTTTGCCTTGGGTAATATTACTGGATTTTTATAGTTAAAATCTATAAGGGAGCTGTTGCCAAATAGTTTAGGTTTTTTTGGAGGAATGTATTGTAAGACTGTTTTAAGTGTGTAATTTTAATCTTGTGTCCTCAAGTTTTTTTCTCTTCTTGTTAATAAATCTTTTAATTTTAGAATCCTAATCGTGTTACTGTGATTTTATGGCCAGGATTTTCCCGGCCCCGTCGTGGGCGGGACCAGTCACAGGTGAGGCAGCGCCCCCAGGCCAGAAGTCCATTGACTTGCGGCAGGACCGGAAGATCGCAGCGGCGGGCGGGTGCGAAAAATCCCGCCCTATGATTCTGTTTTAGTAGTTTCCCCTAATTTTCAAAATACAAAAGAAAGTTATGATCAGTAAAACAAGTTTCCCTCTGGGATTTGGCTTGCTCAGCGAATAACATCGTCTGCGGTCATAACACAGACAATGAAGCACTTTTTGAAGTGAAGTCATTTTTTGTAATGTGGGTAACGCAGCCAAGTTGGGCACAGCAAGATCCAATGAACAGCAATTTGATAATGAGCAGACAATCTGTTTTCAGTGATGTCGATTGAGGGATAAAGGTTGGCCAGGATGCCAGGGAGAACTCCCCAGCTCTTCTTCCAGATTAGTATGTGCAATTTATTACATCCACTTAGAGGGCAGATGGGGCGTTGGGTTAAAATCGCATCCGAAATAGTTGCTGATATTTAAGTTCCTCCTGCACCCTGATGCCCAGCTTATTTGGATTGACAGCAGAGGCTCCTGACGATGCTAACTGATGCTGGGTCAAGTGGGGCAGGCACACACGAGGACATAGGAACATAGGAAATAATGCTCAGCATGCCCCAATCACACCACTGCATCATATACAAACCCATATTCTGGTTTGAAAGAACGGAGGGTACTTTATCAAGCCCTTTCTCTCGCTCATCTTTTCCAGCAGGGAAAGCAACTCTGAAGTGAGGAAAACTAGAGCAGGGACTATCTCGTTTACTTGTGGTGTTGGAATTGAAGTCACGGTCTAATCCCTGGGTATTTTCCACATTTCAAACTCTCCAGTCTCTGCTATCAAGGATTTCTTTTTATGATAGTCTTTGCCAGTTGCAGGAAACATGTTTTCACCATTGGCTTCAAATTTCTAAATGACTGTTTCTGTGTATCGTGTTTCCACAAGGAAATAAGATGAAGCCTTTTCTTTTTTCAGTGTGTAGATTTTCTTGTAAGGGGTTTTTGTTTTTTGTCCTCATGTTCAGTCAGTCCAAAGATATTTTCACCCAAGTCTGTTTGGCATTTCTTCTTTTTACCCTCTTGCCATCACTCCCTCTCCCCAAACTTTCCCCCTCACTCTTCCTGCCACTCCCTCACTCCCTCCCTCTAATCACTCCCCTTTTCACCTCACTCCCCTTTCCCCTTACTCCCTCCCCATTCCTCCCTTTCTACCCTCACTCTATTCCTCTCCTCTCACTCATCCTTCCCCTCCCTTTCCCCCTTCAATCCCTCCCAGCCCCACAACCCCTTACGCTCACTCCCACCCCCTGCTCCTCACCCCCTTCCTCTTCTCACTACCTCCCTTTCGCCTCACTCCCTCCTTCTCCCCCTCACTCCTTCCCTCTCCCCCTCCCCGCCCCCTCACCCCAACGCCCCGTCACATTCCAGCCCATCAGTGCTGACAACCCCTCACCCCAAGGTCACATTCCAGCCAATCAGTGCTGACAAGCTGGGCTCAAGTGAGGCCGCCTCTCCCACCCCATCGCTGACCGTGGTCACGTGACTCCAGAAGACCAGCAGGCCCTGACAGCAGATGAAGGGTCCACCACCCCATGGTCTGACAGAACAGGAGCAGGGAGAATCATCAGTGAGAAACCATGGAAAGAATCCTGGTCTAATTAACTGTGCTGGGCCACGATCTCCTCCACCGTGATGTGGAGCTGCCACAGACTCACTACAAAGCTAACGGATCCAGCTGGATGGAGACCACACAGGCTCTGCCCGGCAGCTGCCTTAACCCTTCCACTTCTGAAACGTCGGGCTGGATTTTTGTGTTTCTCGGTCGGGTGAGGGACACAGGACAGAAGCTGAGGGGTCCGCTCGCTCCTGCCCTGCAGTCCCAGCCCGGCCAATCAAGCGTCAGATGGCCAATTAGTAGCCGCTCAGCAGGGAAGAGGCAGATTAGAGGTGTAAACGGGGGAGGCTCTGTGCCCAATCCAGACAGTAGGCCGGAATGTCATGCGACAAAGGGGCACTGCTGCCCACGGGAGGTCAGTCACAGCTGCAGGTTTAAAGGCCCTTGCTCTCTGAATCTCTCTCTCTTTTTTATTGAAGGTTCGAAAAAGCTCAAAACTGAGTTTGAAAAAAACACGCCGATGCTGCCCCCTTCCCCAGTAGAGTCCAATTGTCACTCGCTTCTGCTTTGGGTCAATCAGAGAAACTATTTCTTCTGGTTGGCGATTCCAGAACAAGAGGGTACAACCTTAAAATCAGAGCCAGGCCAAATGATTGAAAACAGGAAGTGCTTCTTCACACAAAGGTTAGTGGGAATCTGGAACTCTCTCACCGCCCCCCCCTTGCTAAAGGCTATTCAAGTTGGGTCAATTGCCATTTTCAAAACTGGCGCCGATAGCTTTTTGGTAGGTGAGGGTATCCAGAGTTGAGAGCCAAAGGTGGGGAAATGGAGCGGGTACAGATCAGCCATGATCTAACTGAATGAAGGAACAGCCTAGAGGGGCTGAATGGCCGCCTCCTGTTCCTATGTTTCTAGGTTTCAACTTGATCTTGACTCGATTTCAGGACATCAACCTGCCCTGTGTGTAATATTTTGCCCATCACATGTCACTCATCACCATTTATTCTTAGAAAACAATGTACCTCTGGCTCCCTGCAAGCAGTGACACAGAAGATGGGCCTAGCTTTTTTTTTTAAAGTGTTGACTCCTACTAAAATCTGCCCCCACAAACATAGGCCACGCTCAGATACCTTGTAAAAGTCGCTAGTCTCCAGGTTTCTGCCGGGGCTAGGGTTGCCAACCCTCCAGGATTGGCCGGGAGACGCCAGCAATTGAAGATCAATCTCCAGGACACTGACGTGTGCAATCCTGGAGAAAAATCATCGGGACGTTAAATAAGATAGGTTTTTAAAACGTTTTCTTTGAACATTTTTCTTTACAAGGTATAAAACATTGAAAATGGGGACAGAAAGGAGTTTGGCCAACAGTCAGGCATCATCTAACTGGGTAATGAGTCTTTTTGCTTTCCAATTGGTGTGTCACAAGGATGGATGTGTCGGCGGGCTAATGGCCGGAGTGTGGGGGCAAGTCATGGAATGAAACCTCCAAGAATACACTTAAACACAGTTGGCAACACTCACCAGAAAAACCTGATCTTACTCAATACCCACATTTTGACCATGTGGATGTGACAACACAGGCCAATCCTATTCTCACTCACTGTCTCACAAATGTTCACCTTTTAAAGTGAGGCCTGTGGCTAATGGGGCTTTCATCCCTACCACAGTGAACCAAGGTCACCTGGCGCAGCTTTGGACCATCACCGTAAATACGATCAGCTCACTGGGTACAGGCTGGGTATCTAACCTGGTGCCTCCCCAGTATAGCTTAGCTTGTTAATAATCTGCGTCTTGGGAAAGGGCGAAGGCAGAAATCCTGGCCGGAATTTTCCAGCCCCTCCCACTGGCGGGAACTCCTGGTCCTGCCGAAGCCAATAGACATTTGAATGTCTCGCCGCATCTGACCTGGGGGAACCTGCTGTGGCGGGGCCAGTAAATCATGGCCTCTGTGACAGGCTTCAACAAAAGAATTTGATTTCTGCAGTGACTCAAATGTCCTCAAGATGTCTCGAGTGCTTCACAGAGAACACATTTCTTCATTGATGTGCAGTCATTCTGTGTTATGTTGTAAACATATGGGAGCCAACCTATGGGCATTGAGGTCTCAGAAATGGTAAATAAGGCAATCTGATTTGGCCGAAGGATAAACCTTGACGGAAAATCTTCCCTTAATTCTTTAAATAGTACATGGAATATCTTAAAATCCACTTGAACAGGAGCCGCACTTTAACTGCTCATGGGAAAAGCTGCATCACCAACAATGCAGCACTCCCTGAGTACTGGTCCAAAGCCTGCAAAAAGAAAGGTTTCTATAGCACCTTTCTCAACTTCAGGGTGTCTCAAAGCCCTTTACAACCACTAAAGTACTTGTGAAGTGGAGCCACTGTTGTAATGTAAAAAAACGCAGAAGCCAATTTGTGCACAGCAAGCTCCCACGGATAGCAATGTGATAATGACCAAATAATTTGGTTCAGTGATGCTGTTTGCGGAACAAATATTGGGCAGGATACCAGGAATAATTCCACTGCTCTTCTTCGAATTGGTGCCATGGGATCCTTTACGTCCGCCGACAGGATCTCATCTTAGGGTCTAATCCAAAGACAGCGCCTCTGGCAGGGCAGCACTCCCTTGGTACTAGTGTCAGCCTAGATTGTGCGCTTCAGTCTCTGGAGTGGGAATTAAATCCGCAAACTTGTGACTCAGAGACAGTGCTATCCACCGAGCTGAGCTGACTCTGATCAAAGGTTTAAGTATGTTCAATTAGCCTAAAGATAGGATTGTAAATTGGGGACACATTCCAAATGATGGACTGATAGACACTTTTGGTGGGCTTCAGAGGTTTTCTTCAGAGGCAAAATCCTACTCCCGGCATTTTCCATTGCATAGCCCAAGCTGTTAACACTAATAGTTCTCTTAACAATTCCTTTTTATTCTTTCACGGGATGTGGGTGCCGCTGGCTACGCCAGCATTTATTGCCCATCCCTAATTTTTTTTAATATATTCATTCATGCAATGTGGATGTCGCTGGCTGGGCCAGCAATAATTGCCCATCCCTAATTGCCCCTTGAGAAGGTGGTAGTGAGCTGCCTTCTTGAACCACTACAGTCCATGTGGTGTAGGTACATCCACAGTGCTGTTAGGGAGGGAGTTCCAGGATTTTGACCCAGCGACAGTGAAGGAACAGTGATATATTTTCAAGTCAGGGTGGTAAGTGGCTTGGAGGGGAACTTGCAGGTAGTAGTGGTGTTCCCATGTATCTGCTGCCCTTGTCCTGCTAGGTGGTAGAGGTTGCAAGTTTGGAAGATGCTGTCGAAGGAGTCTTGGCAGCAGTGCATCTTGTAGATGGTATATATGCTGTCACTGTATGCCAGTGTTGGGGGGAGTGAATGATTAAGGTGGAAATTTATCTACAGATGCTGAAGTTGGCTAAAAGCAATGCCAAGGGTAAGATCCCACACCCAGTCCTGCGTTCTTTGCAATAAACTGCTTGATCTACACAAATAAGGTTTTGCCCCCTCTGGCAGTGAGTAAGGGTAGAATAACCTCCAACGTGAGAAACCCAAATTTTCCACACAAGCTCTAATTGTTCCTGAGAAACAACGTAACAAATTCCATCATTTAGTGCTAGGCTGCAAAAAATTAATCGGCTAAAAAATCCCAACATCTAAAGTCACAAATTCCACTCGGGTGGATCATTGACTGACACCTGAATGACTGCCCATGTTGCTAAAATCCTTTGGAATGAGGGGGCTATTCTACACGTTTTGTCTTTCAAACATCAAGCGTTCCAAGAACCTTAAGATCCTTCTGGATCTGTTTCGGCTGCTTAAAAGGAAACAACTGTTTGAGTGGACGATGAGTGCCAGTCATCTCATTTGAGTTAGTGAAGGGGCAAGGTTATTGAACCAGAGAGCACGATCTGAATTAACTTACACGGCTGAGATTACATGATCTCTAAAGATCCTGGATTAAAAATTACAGCTGGAAACTTGTCCTCCATGCGGTTTAGACAGGCACGCTGGGTGGCATAGTGATTAGACAACAAGAGTTGTTTCAAATAGGCTAGAAGCTCATCTCCTCTAAGGAAGATGCGCAGGTGTCAAAGATTCCCTCCTAATGTCCTTGGTGTGTAATCCGACCATCGTCTCTGGGCCAAGGAGAAATGTTGCTTTCATCCATGCCACTGGGAATTTGGGGTTGGAAGGAATAAGGAGTGACAACTGAACATCAAGGCTAGTAATCCTCCCAGCTTCAGATGACATCATAAAGCAAAGCTCAAGGGGCTTATGTTTGTCAGTTGAACCCTAAAGATTGGATTTCCATCTCAAATTAAATGCTACCCACCCAGTGTTAGATTTTGCAGTGGTTGCTATATTTATTAATACAAAATATGGTTTAAAAAAAAAGGTTGCATTACTGAACTGCCTTGTCATGCTCCACAGCTAAAAGACGCCTTGTGTACATTTGATAAAAGAAAGGCAACTGCTGGTAATTCGAGTGAAAAACAGAAAATGCTGGACATACAAAGCAGGTCAGTCAGCATCATAAAATAACAAGGATAGATTAGTGTTTCAGATGTGTACACCCTTCAGCCAAACTAGTTATGCATGTGTATACCATTTACTAGAATTAGTTATGGATGTGTATACCATTTACTAGAATTAGTTATGGATGTGTATACCATTTAGTCAAACTAATCATGGGTGTGTATATCATTTACTAGAATTACAGAATCATAGAATCACACAGTGCAGAGGAGGCCCTTCGGCCCATCAAGCCTGCACCGACACGTGAGAAACACCTGACCTACCTACCTAACCCCATTTACCAGCACTTGGCCCATAGCCTTGAACGTTATGATGTGCCAAGTGCTCATCCAGGTACTTTTTAGAGGATGTGAGGCAACCTGCCTCCACCACCCTCCCAGGCAGCGCATTCCAGATCGTCACCACCCTCTGGGTAAAAACGTTTTTCCTCACATCCCCCCTAAACCTCCTGCCCCTCACCTTGAACTTGGATGTGTATATAATTTAGTAAAACTAGTTATGGATGTATATACCATTTACTAGAATTAGTTATGGATGTGTATACCATTTAGTCAAACTAGTTATGGATGTGTTACACTTCAGTACAATTAGTTATGGATGAACAGTACAAAACATTAAACTTTATTGTTTACTATTATTTTCTGACTGATCTGCTGTGTATTCACTGCATTTTTTATAATGTAAAAGATACCAAAAGGAGCACAATCATCCAAATTTAGGGCACAAGGTATCAAGAAATCTCCTTATCTGGTGGATAAAAAGCTTTCTGGGGACAGTACTCAGCCGGACTGACCAGGAGATCCTCGATTTGATCACCAATCAATATTGAGTTAGCTCAGACTTAAAATCAATTCTCCTCCAGCCCCACAACCCCCCATGATCTCCATGTTCCTCCAGTGATCACCTCCTGTGGAATCCTGACTTTATCGCTCCATCATTGGCGGCCATACCTTCAGCTACCTGAGCCCTAAGCTCTGGAATTCCATTCCTAAACCTTTCCACCACTCTGCATCTCTTTCCTCCTTTAAGACACCCTTTGGAATCTAACTCATTAACCAAGCTTTTGGCCATCCGTCCTAATGTCTCCTTATCTAGATCAATGTCAAATGTGGTTTGATAACTCTCTTGCAAAGCATCTTGAGGTGCTTTTCTATGTTAAATTAAATAAATATAAGTTGTTGTTAAATGTCAATATCCCTTGGAGGAGAGGGAGAAAACCAAACAGAATTTCCGTTTGATTGCTTTTTAGTGGCACCTCTACCCCTGAGTCAGAGAGTTGTGGGTTCAAGACCCCTCTCCAGTGACTTAATCAGGACTGACACTCCAGTGCAGTACTGAGGGAATGCTGCACTGTCAGGGACACTGTCTATCAGATGCGACTTTAGACCAAGAGCCCATCCTCCCTCTCAGGTGGATGTAAAAGATAACAATTTTGAAGAAGAGGGGTGGAGTTATGTCCTGGTGTCCTGGTCAATAGTTATTCCTCAATATAATAAAAGAAATCATGTTATCTGGTCAATATCACATTGCTGTTTGTGGGAGCTTGCTGTGTGCAAATTGATGACCACATTTCCTTCATTATAACAGCAACTACATTTCAAAAAGTACTTCATTGGCTGTAGAGCACTTTGAGATGGTGAAAGGTGTTATATAAATGCAAACCTTTCTTCCACATGATTCAACACTTTTAGCCCAGGTATCATTCTCGTGATAATCCCGGCAGAACTGAGAAGAAAACCTGTAAACACTGGGTCATCCTGAGGCTGTGAAAGGCGCTAGATAAATGCAAGGTGTTATGTTCTTCAGAAGACGAGGTAGGAAATGGAAGACAAAAAAGAAAAACACGTGCAAGCACCACATGAAGAAAAGAAGAAACTGTGAAAGAAAGAAGGAAACAAAGATAAAAACAAAATACTACGGACACTGGAAATCGGAAATAAAAACAGAAAACACTGAAAAACTTCAGCAGGTCTGGCAGAATCTGTAGAGAGAGAAACGGAGCTCTGAAGAAGAGTCATACGGACTGGAAGCGTTAACTCTCTGTTTCTCTCTCCACAGGTGCTGCTAGACCTGCTGAGCTTTTCCAGCATTTTCTGTCTTTATTAAAGAAAGAAGAAATGTGCATTTGCATAGCACCTTCCAAGACTTCAGGATGTCGCAAAGCACTTTGCAACCAATGGAACATTGAGATCGCAAGAACTGACTGTTAAGTATGAGTTGCTTCTTTTAAGACCGTGTTGTATCGTTTGCCATGCGGACCAGGAGGGGAGGGGTTTTTGGGTGGGGGAGGTTTAGTGAAGTCCATCCATCTGGACAGCAGCTGACTTTGTTTTCCGGAGGAGTTTCACTTCCCAACAGGAGATCCAACCTTGTGTTTGGAAGGCGCGGGGCCTTTGTAAAGCCATGCCTCGTTTCAACAAATTTCACCATAAATTTCCAAAAATAAAGGACCTCAGAGGATTTGTTGAAATCCCTTTTACAACAGCCGCATCTGAATTGCCTGATAGAGAATTCATCAGCGTCACTTAATATAGCGTCATCAAAAGAAGTTTGATATATAAGTCAGAGAGATTTAATCTTTAATCATTGCCATCGATTTTTGGGTGACCCCCATATTTAGTTACAACATTGCATTCCGTCACAAGTAAAACAATAATTCATTGAGAACAGAAAGCTCTGTGGATGCCAACTTGGCTTAATATTGTTCATTCAGATGTTTGCAATTAGTAATTCTTTCTAAGGGTTTAATGAATTAGTTTGAACAAATTATGTTTTTGCTAAAATTAACATAGAAGTTGCAAGGAAATGCACAGTGCCAGACTCTACTTTGGCTCAAAGCTGAATCTTGTTGGGATCAAATCT
Organism: Cetorhinus maximus; assembly: GCF_964194155.1. Lineage (NCBI taxonomy): Eukaryota > Metazoa > Chordata > Chondrichthyes > Lamniformes > Cetorhinidae > Cetorhinus > Cetorhinus maximus. The sequence continues at coordinate 116,545,053 of NC_135890.1, forward strand.
GAACACCGCACCTAGCTCACTGCCTTATGACCATGGTGGGAGGAATGACGTAGGAAAAGGAAGAGGCCATTCAGTCCTTGGAGTCTATCTCGCATTTAATTCGATCATGGCCGATCTGCGGTCTAAGTCCACCTACCTGCCTTGGTTCTGTAAGTATTAAGACCCTTTCCCAACAAAATCCTATCAGTCTCAGTTTTTGTCATTTTGACCCCAAGCCTCAGGAGCGTTTTGGGGATGAGGGTGGGAGGGGGAGGAGCGCAGACCGTGTTAGTCAATTCAACCCGTGTGTTTCAGAGATCGTGTGCAACCTACCATCTTGTAAATCTCAACACCAAACCAGTCTGCAGATAGGGGCCTGCAAAGCTTCTCTTTATCCCTCACCGATCTGTCAATCAAAACTCCAGAAAGCTCTAACCCTAAGTTATCAAACCAGGGACAGCGTAAGGAAATATATTTTATCACAGTGAGTTGTTGTGATCTAGAATGCGCTGCCTGTTGGACACAGATTCAATAGTAACTTTCAAAATGCAATTGGATAAGCACTTGAAAGGGGAAAAACTGCAGGTTTTGGAGCTGAAGGAGAGGGCCTAGTTGGACAGCTTTGCCCAAGAGCCAGCACAGGCATGATGGGGAGAATGGCCTCCTTCTGCACTGTATCATTCTAAAATTCTAAATAGATACTAGTCTTACCAGTTGCTTTATTTGGCCTGACGTTGCATGGTCCTCACCAGCTCAAACCCAATCATGCTCTTCACGGGGATTCTCGGAACATGGGATCATAGGACTTAGGAGCAGGAGTAGGCCATTCGGCCCCTTGAGCCTGCTCTGCCATTCAGTGAGGTCATGGCTGATCTGGTTGCAGTCTCAACTCCACTTTGCCACCTGCCCCTTGACCTCTAATGATTGTAGCCCCCAGGGCCGCCTCCCTATAAAAAATAACCACGTTGACTGATTTAAGATTTAACATTGTTCTTGGAGATTTCCACACCTCAGAGCAGCAACTGCAAACTCTGGGACAGCCAGTACAGGAATGGGAGGGGGATCCTGTACGTGGAGCCTGGTTTTGCAATAGTTCTCAAGCTCTTGCATGTCCACCCGTAATGCATGCCAAATAATCTTTAGACAGTAAAAGCTAATAAATCTTGCCACAAATCAAAAGAATTGAGTTAAAGTCTTGACCTACACACACAGTGCCTCAATTTCTAGCATTGGTGCTCCTGATGCAGAGCCTACCTGTGCCGATTGACTATAGGAGCTAGCTGTGCCTCAGCGAGCCAGGGTGAAGTGTGTGACAGGTTCAGAAGATGATGCCTTCCTTCTTCCCAATGTTTAACTGGAGAAAGTTATGGCTCAACCCAGATCGGATGTGAGTCAAGCAGTCGGATAGTACAAGGGAGTAGATGGATTGGCAGAGGTGGTGGAGGGGGCAGTGCTGGGTGTCATTAGGTTATTTGAGAACAGTAAGGTTGGATTTTTGCTCTCAGGGCAGGTAGGGAGAGCCGGGAAATTTCCCAGCTAGCTGCACCCTCCTTGGGAGGAAGTGCCCCATCAGGCCCAATTGTCACTCTGGAGGAGGGAGCTGGAGGTAGGAGTCAGGCCCACCGGCCCTGAACGCAGGTTGGAGTCGGTCACATGGGCTGTCAAGTGCCGAGGTGAACTGTTCCCTGGGGGCAGAATTTTCCATTCTGGAGACTAAGTTCAATGGAGGGTCTTGATTCCCGTTGGGTGGCGGGGTGGGTGAACACATGTGATCTTCTGCTTTACAGCTCATTAATGATGCATCCGTGAGGAGCTTGGCGAATCCCGTAGTAGGGTGGGGAGGAAGTCACTCGCCTCACCATGACCTCATGTTGTCGAAGGTCCTGGCGCCGTATTTAATGGGCACCTGGATAGCCATTCACTCAATGCCAACCAGGAACTCCAGACTACTCCCCTAGAGCCCTTACAGCTGCAGCTCATACTGGAGAGGCTGGCAGATGTGAGCAGCCACATTGCAGGAATTACGAGGGTGCCTCCGGCATTGCCTTTCACTTATCTCTAGATTAGAGCAGCGCTGGCAATACGTCCATGGCCAAGCCAATGCTCCCCATTGCAGTGTCCCATGCCCGTCAGCCTCTTGACCTTCGAGAGGCCCCGCTGCATCTTGCTGCTCAGGCCCTTGCTCCTTCTGTCCCTGTCCCAAGCTAAGATGGGCCTTCCCTCTTCTCATCTAGATGACAGCCATTACCGAGGTAGGGTTGCCTGCAGCCTACACGGTCGACACCTCTGGATGTGTGAATGAGTTGAAGTGATACATTTAGTGAGCTTGTCCTTTACAGGTTTCCCTCCATCTCAATGCCAGCAGGCAAGTGCTAAGCCCTTCACCTGCCTCTGTCTAGACAAGGCATGCCCAACCCACCCCTCCCAGGTAAAGGACACCCTGGAGGACCAGAGATGGTTGGTCCTCCTGTTCATAAATGAGTGCATATGAAGACATTGCTTTTTGACCAAGACGATGAGAGCCATGTGCAAGAAGCCTCACGCGGACATTTTTCTGCTTGTCCCCACTACCCTCGAGGCTCTTTGGAGAGACTATTGCCTTGGCAGCACAGAAAACCACATGAGCCTTTTTCAGCATGACCATTCACCCGGGAGAATGGAGGTTTAGAGTCACATGTTGGCCTCAATACAGGCTTAACCATAGAGAGGAGAACACAACTGAGCATCTTTGACATCCAGTTGCCTCATAATTAGTAGGGTGTCCCTTTAGTTGGCCATGTGCTGACCTTGAACTCCACCTACTGGAAAATACCCTCCTCCCACCTCGAGGGATCTCACTGACTGACTAACTCGTGGTCAAGGTCAGTTTGGGAAAATGGTGCGCATTACCTTCCAAACTCACTCAACCACCTTCTACCCTCCCCTTGTCGCCCACCAACTTAACCCCAGCACCATAGACCCACCCAATATCACCATTCCTCTCCCCACTGTCACCCTTGAACCTCCCCTCATTACCCTGGACCCTATCACAATTCACCTCCACATACCGTTCCACCCCTCAGAGCTGACACCCCTTAACATCCCCATGTCCACCCTGACTCTGTCCCCTCCTGTTATCTGAGCCACCTGTCTTGTCCCCCTCTGTGACCCATCCAATGAGAATTTCATGTACCTGACTCTCACCCTGGACCTCCACCTTACTGCATCCCACTCCCCTCTCTGACTGTGGCTGTTCCGCTCTATCACCAGTACTCTGTGTTCAACCCCTGGACCCCGCCATCGACACCACCGACTCCGCTTTCTAAGCCACTCACCCACCCCCTCCCCTCTTCCCTGGACACTCTCATCCTCCCCCCTTCACTGGATATTCTCTCCCCGCTTCCCCTGATATTGCCCCCCACCAACCTTCCCCAGGCACTCTTCCCACTCTTCCCGCGTAAGCCTGGCTCCCCTGTCCTGCCTCCCCAGTCCAGCCTTCGTTCCACCCTTACACCCTACCCCCACCCCTCCCCCTCCACTTCTGACCTTGGCCTGCCTTCCTTGTGCAGCCTCGGAGCAGCGTTTGCTAACGTCACTCGACATGAGTGAAGTTGTGCAAGGTCTCCAAGAAAGAGAAAGCAAAATCTACTGACCTCAAAGTTGTGGAAGAGGTGAAGCTCACCATTTATATACAGTCCTACGCCTGAGCATTCTAAATTCTCACTGGCGGGGAACTTAATTTGAAGGGGGAGCTTAATTCCGGTGAGGTGGCCTTTTAATGAGCATGCATGAGATGCTAATGCATGCAAATGGGCTTCCTGACATTGTTCAGGAAGCGGGAATCTTGTCCTGTCTTTAACCCACCTTGAAAGTCAGGAGAACAAAATCTCAACAGTTTTCCCGCCATTGGGAAACAGATTATTTGCCTCTCACAAAAATAAGTCCACCACAATTCCCATTTCTGGTGAGAGCAGAAACTTCCACCCTGGGGCTTCATCCCAGTTGTCTCCTTAAATTTTAGGCCCTCTAACCCCCATCCCTCACACCCCATTACCCCCACCCACTCCCCATGTCACCTCTGTGCCCCCATGCCAACTTAATGCCAACTCATGCCCCCAGCCACCCCCATGGCTCCTTATAGCCCCCATGTTAACTTAATGCCAATTTATGCCCCCACCCACCTTTGATCTTATAACCTCCATGACAACTCACCCAGTATCCCTGTAAGCAGACATCAGGGCCCATGGTGAGATGAAATGAAATAAAAGTCTAAATATTGATGACAACCTTTATGATAGTGAAAAACACTCCCATTCATGTAAGCTCATTCAAAATTTTAAATACCCTCAAGTACTTAACCCCTTTTAAAAACAAACTTGTATTCATAACTCCACATCAAAGACAGCTAATCTTTTAATAACATCTTTGAGTGTCATCAAACTGTGAATTTAGGACCCCTTGCTGAGGTAATTGTGGGTTTTAGAAAGCAGCCAAGCATTTATAATGACATAATGATGGCTCTTGGAGAAATGTCAACAAACCGCTGGACCAGAGATTTTTCAACTCTCACTGACACAGGCAGCCTATTTTATTTTTTTAAAAAAGGGATGGGGAATTAATTAACTTCACAGCTTGACATTTCAATGGACCTTATCTGCCTTTCATGAGCATTTACGTCCACTCTAAAAATTTGTGACTCCCACACTGTGGGTTTAGGCCTTTGCCACAGCAAAAATGGGGTCCGTTTGAAATGAGCGCTGATTTTAAATGGCCCTGCTGAGATCAGGTTTCCTTCATGCGTGAGTCACGCCTCGCTCCCTTTCCCCTACCAACTGGAAATGGGGCGGGACTTCCGAATTCAGGCCCCGCCTGCCATCCGTGGAGTCTCCTTGACTCTGCGAAAATCCGGCCCAATATCTCCAAAGGATTGCCTGTAGATGAGGAAGAGGTGCAGACAAAGAAAATCCCAGGGAAACTATGGGGCTGATAATGCAAACGTGGATGGAGAATCCATTGATAGAGATATCCAGACTACAATTGGATAAGTAGGCATGGAACCAAACTTCAAGGATAATGCTTTGCACGCAATGCCTTAAGATAGTTTAATGATGTGAGGAAGTTGCTATATGATTATGAGGGCTTATTTCTTCCACATGCCATAAAAACAGCCCTGTAAGATAAGTACAGGTTTCAGTAATAAGGGGATCTCTTGGAAATACAGAATGAGATATTCAGGGTTTTATAGCCCTGACTCCAATTCAATGGTTCTATATGGAGTCTGTTCAAAACCCACCCCCTTGCACAGGGTTAAAACTGGGCCCCTATGATTCTATGGGTAGAATTTTTCACTGGGCAGGCGAACACGCACCTGACTGGCTCAAGCGCGAAATAGCGCGTGATGGCGTCGGGCGAGCGACCTGACATCATCGCGCACACGTAATTCTTCAGTCGGCGGGCGCGCGCTAAGCTCGGAGGCAGTTAAGCCCATTAGCGGCGCGTTAACAGAGAATTTTCATTGCCCGCCCAACATTACAATTGGCAGGCCAGTCAAATCGGCCAGGTGGCCTTTGCATTTTTCAGGAAACCTCATCCACAAGCAATTAAAATTAATTTCCGTGGACAGCATTTTCATGACTTGCATTTTCAGATGACTGATTATGACACTTTTTCCCCCGATTTCTGTGACCTTTATTTTAGGTTGTTCGGGTCTTCAGCTCCCTGAGGCAGCTCTCTGCCTTCAGGGAGCTTTCACTGCGCGCTCACCCACGCACCCATGCTGACATCAGCGCCCATCCTCCTCCCGCCCCCTGCCCTGGCAGCGCTGAACCTTTCAGCACGCGCTTCACGCTGGCTGCCCGCTAATCGGCCAGCCAGCATGGGGGGGGGTCAATCGCGGTCGGCGGTCCATTCCCTGGCCAATCCCGGGCTCGCCGACCACGCCCGCAGGCTGAACTAAAATTTCTGCCCTATGTCTAGGCTTAAACACACACTTTGGGTGGAATTTTATGCCGGTGGGATTTTACAGTCTTGCTGAAGTCAATGGGCTTTGGAATGACCTGCCGCAGTTTATAGCCCCGCCCCCTGCCCGTGACAGGACTGTAAAATTCCGCCCTTTGGAAGGAAGCTCACTTTAATTTTGGATACCGACCAGAGCGTTACTGGCTACTGCAAAACACTGTGGCCCCAGTCATTTTGAAATTACAATTAAATCTTTGGGTTTTCTAAAGATAGGTGAAGTGAGTGGACAAAGACCTGGCAGATGTAATATAATATGAGAAGATGTGAAATTGTTCATCTTGGCAGGAAAAATAAAAGCGAAGCATATTATCTAAATGGGTGAGAGCTTGCAGAGCTCTGAGGTACAGAGGGATCTGGGTGTCCAAGTGCATGATTCACAAAAGGTTAATATGCAAGTACAGCAAGTAATTAGGAAAGCTAATAGAATGCTATCAGTTATTGTGAGGGGAATTGAATACAAAAGTAGGGAGGTTATGCTTCAGTTGTACAGGGCACTAGTGAGACCACATTTGGAGTACTGTGTGCAGTATTGGTCACCTTATTTAAGGATGTAAATGCATTGGAAGCAGTTCAGAGAAGGTTTACCAGACTAATACCTGGAACGGGAGGGTTGCCTTATGAGGAAATGTTGGACAGGCTAGGCTTGTATCTGCTGGAGTTTAGAAGAGTAAGGGGCGACTTGATTGAAACATTTTAAGATCCTGCAAGGTCTTGACAGGGTGGGTGAGGAGAGGATGTTTTCTCTTGTGGAAGAATCTAGAACTAGGGGCCACTGTTTAAAAATAAGCCCATTTAAAACAGGGATGAGGCAAAATTTTTTCACTCAGAGGGTCATGAGTCTTTGGAACTCTCTTCCTGAAAAGGTGGTGGAAGCAGAGTCCTTGAATATTTTTAAGGCAGAGGTGGATAGATTCTTGGTAAGCAAGAGGGTGATAAGTCATTGTTGACAGGTGGGATCAGATCAGCCATGAACTTATTAAATGGTGGAGCAGGCTCGAGGGGCTGAATGGCCTACTCCTGCTCCTTGTTTGTATGTTCATATGTCATGACATCAGATGGGTCACTGCTAGGGTTGCCAACTCTCATTGGATGAATCCCTGGAGTTTTTGTCACATGAGCTCTTGCCCTGACCCCAGGCTCCTGCCATTGGTTACCTGACACGCTCTTCTCCATGTCACCTGTCTTCCCACAGCCAATTGGAAAGCTGGCAGACTTTGATACCTGATTAGATGAATCTTGACTGTTGGTCAAACAGCTGTTTCTTCCCCCATCACAAACATGTTTAGAAATTGCAACAGTGTTAAGGAAAATGTAAAAAAAAATGCACATTTAAAAAAAAAATGCTATGAATTTTCTCCTGGATTGTGCTCATCCATGTCTGGGAGATTACTCTTTAATTTCAGGACACTCCAGAACAACCCTGGAGAGTTGACAACTCTAGTCACTGCCAATCTGGAATTGAAGAGGGATTGTTCTCCTTCGAGAAGGGAAGGCTAAGAGGAAATTTGGTAGAGGTGTGCAAAATCAGGAGTAGTCTGAGCAAAGTAGATAGGGAGAAGCTGTTCCCATTGGTGGAAGGATCGAGAACCAGAGGGCACCGGTTTAAAGCGATTGGCAAAAGAACTAAAGGCGACACAAGGAGCGTCCTTTTCACGCAGCGAGTGGTTAGGGTCTGGAATGTACCGCCTGAGAAAGTGGTGGAGACAGAGCCAAGCGTGGTTTCTAAAGGGAATCAAATAAACACCTGAAGGGATAAAATTTGCAGGCCTACAGGAAAAAGGGGTGGAAGTGGGACTAGCGAAGTTGCTCTTGCAGGAGCTGGCATGGATTTGATGGGCCAAATAGCCTCCGTCTGTGCTGTAACTCTTCTATAATTCTATTCTATGATCCTACAAAGGGGAGGAAGTTATTCTTCAGTCATGGTTGGACCCCAACTGAAGATTTTGGGCACCGCACCTGAGGAAGGTTATATTGGCCGAGGTGGATTGCCCAGCAGATTCACCAAAATGAAACGAGGAATTAAAGGGCTAAATCATGAGATAAGGTTATACATGCCCTTGTGTTCCGAAGGTTGACAGGTGATCTAATCGAAATGTTTACAATAATAAAAAGATTTGATAGGGCAGATACAGAAAAAAACCCTCTTTCCTCTGATGGGGGAATGGTGAGGAATGAAATCAGGATGCTCTTCGTCAAGGGCAGTGGAAATAGGAATTTTTTTATTCTTTCATGTGAAATGAGCATCGCTGGCAAGGCCAACGTTTATCGCTCATCCCTAATTGCCTTTGAGAAATTGGTGGTGAGCCGCCAATGGCTCATTTACACAAGAGACTTTGTATGAAACGAAATATCAAACTTACAACAAAACTTGCTGTGTATAAAGCTGTGGTAATACCTACCCTCCTACACGCCTGTGAGACATGGACTACTTACTCCAGGCATATTAAACCGTTGGACAGGTACCATATGAGATGCATTCGGAACATCATGGGCATCAAATGGGGCGACAAAGTGCCCAACACTGAGGTACTTCAATAAGCAAAAATATCTTCAATTGAAGCACTCAGCATCAGAGCCCAGCTCAGGTGGGGTGGACGTGTGGTACATATGACTGACCATAAAATCCCTAAGGCGATCATGTATTCCCAACTTAAACTTGGACACTGCCTGCAAGGTCGGCCGAGATTAAGGTTCAGAGGCTCCTTGAAGGCAAACCTCAGGAAATTTGGCATGTCCTCCACAGACAAGGAGAAAAATGCACAAGAAAGAACTAGATGGGGAGCAATCTAAAATAGTGGCATTGCTTTCTTTGAACAGCAAAGAATACAGACAGTTGAGGAGAAAAGATAGATGAGATCGGGCAGTCCCATTACAATTGGACAGTTTATCCTTGCCCACACTGTAGAAAGCCATGCAGGTCTGCAATTGAGCTCCACAGCCATGTTAGAACACAAAACAGATTGCTCTATGTGTGCAAGAAACAGCCATCTTCTATATTGAGGGGAAATCGACGGTGACAGTGACATCTTGAACCTTCTCGAACCGCTGCCGTCCGTGTGGTGTAGGTACTCCCGCAGTGCTGTTTATGTGCTGTAGGTCCGTGATGATTAGGGAGCAGATTTGAGACTGCCCAAACTCATTCCCTGGAGATATCGTACAGGCTCCAACTGTGTTTTGTTGGAATGGTGTAGAGCAGCCAATGTCTGGGTGTGTGTGCATGTGTATGTGTGTGTGTGTGAGACAGAGAGAGAGAGAGAGAGAGAGAGAGAACCCCCATGAAAAACGATAGTCTGCATTTTTTCACTTCAGTACTCCATGATTAATGAGTGTGGGGCTGTTGAAGCATAGGAAAAGAATTGGAATAATGTGCACTGTACGTAGAGCCATGTGGAGGAATGCAAACAACGGACTCTGTGTTGGCCTAAAACAATGACATGAGACAGACATCTGAACAGCTTTTTGTTCCGAGCACTCATAACCGCAACCTCCAGGCAATGCAAAGTAGACACTTTCGTTTTGTTTGGACCTCAACTGTTATTTGTATCTACACGTACAACCAAGTAACAAAAAAAAAATCTTCTCATGTTTCACGGGATGGCCACTTGCTACTAAACTTCTCTTGATTGAAGAATGTGAAGAATCAAACTCCGCAACAAAACCAATGTTCCCCATTACAAAACCGGTTTTCCTGGGACCGAGAGAATTGGCAAACTCTCGGAAAATTGCTTTATTGAAAGATAAAAGTTGGCTATCGTAGGTCGCCTGACCGACAATGCACAAATTCAACCACGTCAAAGGATGCAGACAGGGCGAGGAGGATGTGGAGAGAAAGTTTACTTTTGTCACATTTCCATAAAGTGTCATTTTTTGACATTAGTAGATACTGGGGGAAGGACTGATTAGAGGGATTCAAACATGGAGTTCCAGAGAGGCAGGCAAGGATTTGGGAGGTGACAACATTTTCAAGGTCTTCGGAAAGGAAAGGGACGTTGGAAATGGGATGGAGATTTGCAAGGACGGTGGGGGTCAAGTGTTGGTTTTTTTGAGGAGAGGGGAGATGACGGCAGATTTCAAGGAGATCACCTGAAGAGACAGAACTGAGAATCTCCAGAACACTGCTGCGAGCAACACCATGAGACCAGTTGTCATGGCATTAAAGAATTACTTTTTGAAAAGGTTCTTTGAATTCGCTTGTTTATCAATTGTAAAGTTATCAGACATGGGAGAAAAAGGCTGTTTGACTGTTAGCGAAGAATGATCCAATCAGATAAGGAAGAGCCTATTCATTTTCCCATTCGCAGAACTCGGCTAAGGTGGATGTGTTAGGCGACTAATAGTGAGAGTTTGGGGGCAGAGCAGTTGGAGGGAGGTGTGACCTTTAGGAATATGCCCAACCAAAGTTAGCAACCATTAGAGGGCATCTAATTTAATGCTGTGTCAGCTGCTTCCATTCGAGTACTATACAATTATAAAGAAACTATTTCTTACACTATTGGTGCATATATTTGATTTGGTTGGGATTACCACTAGGCAGTGTGCCATTATGAGCAGAGAGACCCAAGGTTTGGTGCCTTAGTTTGTGTTGAGAGATGTTAGGTTCGGCCATCACTGCCGATGCTGATTGTTACCACATTGGAAAATGAGTGTCGGCTGATGGTTTGGCTGTGGCTGCCTCTATTATTGAATTATCGGCTGCCGCTTACAGAGTGCAAGACTCTGCTCTGAGCCGAGGGCCTCGCTGGTCGGGAGTTCGGAGTTACCCACCATATCCACCTATACCACAGGGACTGCAGCGGTTCAAGAAGGCAGCTCACCACCACCTTCTCAAGGGCAACTAGGGATGGGCAATAAGTGCTGGCCCAGCCAGCGAAGCCCACATCCCATTAATGAATAATAAAAAAAAAACCCTGTTAGCATTATGACTCCATTATCCTTGGCTAAGTGGGCAACACTCACGTTTGAGTCAGAAGATTATGGGTTCAAGTCCCACTTTTGGGACTTGGGCAAAAAATCCAGGTTGGCACTCCCAGTGCAGTACTGAGGGAGTGCTGCATTGTCAGAGATGCTCTCTTTCAGATGAGATGCGAAACCAAGGGACTCCCTCCCCAGCACTCTTGGATGAGTGCAAAACATTCCATGTTACTATTTCAAAGAAGAATCCAGTGCCCCAGTGTCCTGTCCAATATTTATCCTTCAACCAACATCAATAAAACAGATTATCTGGTCATTATCATGTTCCTGTTTGTGGGAGCTTGCTGTGTGCAAGGTGGCTGCCACCTTTTCTACATTAAAACAGTTTTATTGGCTGTAAAGCGCTTTGGAGCATCCTGAGGTTCTGAAAGACGCCGTATAAATGCAGGTTTATCTAAGGAAGTCAAGTGATATGAGATAGGGTGGAGAGTGGACTTCATGTAGAGGTTTACCAGCCATGATCTTATTGAATGGCAGAGCGGGCTCAAGGGGCCTAAAGGCTTAATTAAAATCTTTCTTTATTTCTTTGGCTGGAAGTAGCAGTTGGCAGGAGTGCAGACTTGGCCAGACAGTTTTACAGCTGCAATTCCCACCAGTGTTTTGTCATGAGAACAGAGTCCCACAAGTGTGTTCTTATCGGCTGCAATATGATGAGGCCTCCAGTGTCTGTGGACCTATAGCCCAGTGTGAAATTAGCAGCTTCAGGAGAAGATTGAGAAGTGTGATGCATCCTAACCCCATCACCCGCATTGTCAGCATTTTCCAGCTATATCTTGACTAATTTCATTCAGTGTCCACGTTCACATTTTCCTTACATTTGAGGCTTCAAGTAATATTGTCAGGCATTAATAACTAATGCATTGATGTGTCATTTCTAACAGAATAAAGGGGTTAACCTGTTTGGCATTACGTACTGGCTTCAGCTAAGGTGCAAAACGAGTAGTTTGATATGAATACGTTAACACATTTATCACTGATTCCATAAGATGTGATCTTGACCCCATGTGTTTTATCTTGGTGCTCATTCACAATGATAGAAGTCCCTCATTAATCATCAGAGCCATTTATCATATGTCCTTCACAACCTCCCTTATATACTTTAGGGGAATTTACATTAATATATCATACAGATGACTAATTATCACGAGAACTTGATGAAAATATATGGTCCTGAAATTACAGGTTATATGAACATGATCCATTTTCCTTTGTGAAATAAACTTCCAACTGTTCGAAAACCATTTGCTCCACTAATCACTGTGATTGTAGCTGTTATACTTTAGCACGAGAGAAGGATTGCTCAAATATCCCATCATATACATTTCATAGCTGGCAACGTCAGTGTAAGGGGATTGTCGTGGCTGAAAAAGAAAGAAAGAGAAAAACTTGCATTTATAAACCATAGGTTGGCTCAAAGTACTTAACAGCAAATATAGTACAGCCATAATGTAGGAAATGTGGTAGTCAATTTGCACACAGCAAACTCCCACAAATAGCAACATCCAAATGGCCAGATGTTTTTGTGATTTGATTGAGGGATAAATATTGGCCAGGAGAACTCTTCTGTTCTTCCTCAAAACAATGCCAAAGGATCTTTTATGTCCACCTGAGAGGGCAGACGGGGCTTAATGTCTTATCCAATGCTTAATGTCTTTTCCAAAAGGCAGCACCTGTGACAGTGCAGCACTCTCACAGTACTGTACTGGAGTATCAGCTTTCGGTATTGAGCTCAAGTGCCTGGTGTAAGTCATGAACCCACAGCCTCCTCTCTTACAGACAAGAATGCTACCCATTGAAACATAGGAGCTCACCAGAGGCTGGGTTCATTGGCGGGTAACTCTTTCAGATGGAATTTCGTGAGTGTTGAGCCTGTGATTCCCCAACATGGACCATATGTGCTTGGATCATGGGCTTTTCAATGTGCTGTTCAGACACATTTATGCACTCAGAGATCCAAAGATCTGTAGCTTCCCACAATTAAACACATTAACAATGTCGACATCAGGAGCATTTTTGCATTTCAACAGATGACTGCAACATTAAGCCCACATCTTGCCTTAGTTAAAGCATCATTTGGGATAAATATAAAGTCATTTTCTTCAATCGGAAAGTAAAGGCTTTGAGAACACCAAGAGGATTAATCTTGACTTTGTGTGATTATGTATAAAACCTAGGTTGGCAGCTTGTTTTACAACTCTCCCACAAATTTATGCCCATTGAAGACAGCATCACACCCCCCCACCCCCCCACTCCAACCCCAGGACGGAGACCTAACACCCCCACCCCAAGGACTAACTGACCTAACACCCCACTCCCAGGACTAACTCTCCTAACACCCCCACCCCAAGGACTAACTGACCTAACACCCCCACCCCAAGGACTAACTGACCTAACACCCCACTCCCAGGACTAACTCTCCTAACACCCCCACCCCAAGGACTAACTAACCTAACACCCCACTCCCAGGATTGAGACTAATACCTCCACCCCCAGGACTCACTGACCCAATAACCCCACCCCCAGGTCTAACTGACCCAAAATCCCCACCCTCAGGATTAACTGATCTAATACACCCGTCCCCAGGTTAACTGAACTATATACCCACCCCAGGACTAACTGACCTAAAACCCCCAGGGCTGACTGACCTAATGCTCTCACCCCCCAGGACTGACTAACCTCATACCCCCACACCCAGGACTAACTGACCTAATACACCTATCCTGAGGCCTGGGATACCCCAGATGTCCCACCCCATGGGATTGCATTTAAACACTGCACTACTAACCATATGAAGGTCACACTGGAGTGGATATGACTGAAAACACAGTCAGTATTAACTGTCCAGGAGGAGTCAAGTCAATGCAGAATTCCTATAATCCACTCCCATGTAAAGGACCCATCGGGCCAGAGTGACGTGCTTGTGACGGTGACAGATGTGTTTGTAGCACTTTCTCTTTGGGGCATGCAACCCTACTCACTCCAAATCATAATCTCTATGTATTGTCAAATTAGCCATCAAGGCAATCAGCACTTGAAGAAAAATATAGAAAAGGACACTCCGCAAATATACACAATTGAGAAAAAGTGAAGCTGAGTCACAGAACCTGAGCTTCCAAGCCAACCTGTGCAGTTAGAGGAATTTTTAACACAGATATGCTTGTCAATGGCCAACCCTCAATTGTCACTATTTATTTTTCCGCATTTGCACTTAAAAGTACAAACGTAGTGTGACCTGTGACTTCACTATAGAGCTTCCCACGCACACACTGCTTTATTTCAAAGTCCATCATTCTTCACCACTAAACTGAGGTTCCTGCTAGGAAGGAGATAAGAAGGATCTCTTCCTCATCGACTAAGTGTTGTGCTGATGAAGTGCAGCTCCTCCCCTAGTACTTCCTGGGAGTAAAGGTCACTCACAATCAATCTCAGTTCAAAACCTCCGCAAGTCATTCATCACCGCAGCACTGCTCACGATGGGCTCGAAATTGGAATGTTGCAGCTATTATTATTATTGATTAATCAAGGCAGGTGTTTGAGATCGGAAATTTGCCGCTGTATTTCACAAGGAGCAACAAGCTGCATTTGTATAGCGCCGTTAATATAGTAAAGCCCCCACCAAGATGCTTCACAGGAGTGCTATCAGACAAAACTTGACACTGAACCAAAGAAGGAGACATTAGGACAGGTCTCCAAAAGCACGGCCAAGAGGATAAATTTTAAGGAGAATCTTAAAGGGGGGAAAGGTGGGGAGATGGAGAGATTTAGGGAGGGAAGTCCAGAGTTTAGGGCCCAGACAGCTGAAGACCCCGGCACCATTGTTTGATCAACTGAAATCGGAGATGCTCCAGAGGCCAGAATGAGAGGAGTGCAGAGATCTTGGAGAGTTGTGGGGCTGGTGGAGATTACAGGGATAAGACCATGATGGGATTTGAAAACAAGGATGAGGATCTAAAATTGAGGCATTGCTTAATCAGGAGGCAATCACAGGTTTTTAAATATTCTTTCCTGGGATGTGGGTGTCACTGGCTAGGCCAGCATTTGTCGCCCATCCCTAATTGCCTTTGAGCTGAGTGGCTTGCTAGACCATTTCAGAGGGCAGTTAAGAGTCAACCACATTGCTGTGGATCTGGAGTCACATGTAGGCCAGACCAGGGAAGGATGGCAGATTTCCTTCCCTAAAGGACATTAGTGAACCAGATGGGTTTTTATGACAATTGATGATAGTTTCATGGTCACCATTACTGTAACTAGCAGAGTATCCCAGTAATCCAGAGCCCTGCACAGATAATCCAGACTGTGTAAATTCTTCTCCCACCAGAATATGAATTTGAGAATATGAATTCAATTTTACACAAAGCTGCCGGATAATGTAAAAACTCAACTGGTTCACTCATGTCCTTTAGTGAAGGAATTCTGCCGGTCTTACCCAGTCTGATTCTACATGTGACTCCAGTCCCATAGGAATGTGGTTGTCTTTTGAAGTGGTCCAGCAAGTCATTCAGTTGTATCACCACCTTCTCAGGGCAGCTTAGCGATGGGTAAGACATGTTGACATTGCCAGCGATACCCACATTCCAAGAATGAATGCGTTTCACTGCACCTACGGCAGTGACTCCACTTTCAGTTCTCTCAGTAACACACTCCCTCTATCTCCTTCACTGAGTCCCTTGTGACAAGGTCACTACAGATCCAATGGGAAGGATACTCAAAGCCCTCCACCACTGATTCTCCATTTTAATCACTGTGAGGTGGGGGTGGGGGGGTCTGGGGTGTATGATGAAAGGTAGAAGCAAAACATTAGTGACCAAAAAAAGTGTCAAAACTGCTGCCAAAGTGATTTAAAAAGGCAACACATTGCCACCATCTCAGGATGGGTCCCTCAGTGCCAGCCTTGTAAATGGCACCCACACCCTAAGAATGAAGAATGGCCATTAGATTCTATTGTGTTGTCACCATGGGCATGGACTAGTGGTTTCAGAAGAGCAGAGAAAATTGGAAAAGTAAAGTCAAAATCCTTTCATGTATTCTCTGAGCACAAGAGCAGTGAGGTTGTGCTGGATCTATACAAAACACTAGGCCATGACTCGAGTATCATGTGCAGTTCTGATCACCTCACTACAGGAAGGATATAATTGCACTGGAGAGGGTATAGAGGAGATTTACGAGGACATTGCCAGGACTGGAAAGCTATGAGGAGAGATTGGATAGGCTGGGGTTGTTCCCCTTGGAACAAAGGAGGCTGAGGGGAGATTTGATTGAGATGGACAAAATTGTAAGGGGACTGGATAGAATGGATGGGAAGGGCCTATTTACTTTAGCAGAGAGGGCAGTGACTAGAGGGCATATATTTAAAGTGAGTGGTAGAAGGATTAGAGGGGAAATAAGGACATTTTTTTCAGCCGGAGGGTTGTGGAGGTCTGGAACTCACTGCCTTAAAGGGTAGTAGAGGCAGAAACCCTCTACTCATTTAGAAGGTGTCTGGATATGCACCTCAAATGCCATAACCTGCAGGGTTATGGACCAAATGCTGGAAAGTGGGATTAGACTGGTTGGCTAGTTTTTTGACCAGCACAGACATATGGGCCAAATGGCCTCTTTCTGTGCCATAATCTTTCCACGATCCTATGAAATCTCAGAGCCAAGTACATTTTGTCCATTTATGATTTACAGACTGCACAATATTACAAAATAGATGCCCAGTGTTGTAGAATCAGGAGCTTTAGTGTAAGAGCTCCTTCTCTCTCTCTCTTATAATTGATAAATGTAGCAAAACATTTGTTTAAAAAGGGATGGAGAATGAAATCACAGAATCTTAACAGCACAGGAGGAGGCCATTTGGCCCATTGTCTGCACCGGGCTCTCCAAATGAACATTATGACCAAGTGCCATTGCCCTGCCTTTTCCCCATATCCCTGCACATTGTTTCTATACAAATAATCATCTAATGCCCTTGAATGCCTCGATTGAACCTCCCTCCACCACACTTCCAGGCAGTGCATTCCAGACACAAACCACTCGTTGTGCGAAAAAGCTTTTTCTTACATCACATTTACTTCTTTTGCAAATCACTTTCAATCTGTGCCCTCTCGTTCTTGATTCTTTTACGAGCAGGAATAGCTTCTCCCTATCTACTCTGTCCAGCTCCTTCATGATTTTGGGCATCTCTATCAAATCTCCTCTTAGCCTTCTTCTCTCCAGGTGAACAGTCCCAACCTCTCCAATCCATTGGTGTCATCCGCAAACTTTGAGATTGTCCCCTGCACACCAAGATCTAGATCATTTATATATATCAGGAAAAGCAAGGGTCCCAATACCGATCCCTGGGGAACTCCACTACAAACCTTCTTCCAGCCTGAAAAATATCCATTGACCATTACTCTCTGCTTCCTGTTTTTAAGCCAATTTTGTATCCATATTGCCAATGTCCCTTTTATTCCATGAGCAATAACTTTTCTCAAGTCTGTTGTGTGGCACTATGCCAAATGCCTTTTCAAAGTCCACGTACACCACATCAACAGCATTACCCTCATCGACCTTTTCTGTTACCTCTTCAAAAAACTCCAGCAAGTTGATTTCCCATTTAGAAATCCATGCTGGCTCTTCCTTATCAACTCATATTTTTCCACATGACTACTATTTCTATCCCGAATAATCGTTT
Organism: Cetorhinus maximus; assembly: GCF_964194155.1. Taxonomy (NCBI): domain Eukaryota; kingdom Metazoa; phylum Chordata; class Chondrichthyes; order Lamniformes; family Cetorhinidae; genus Cetorhinus; species Cetorhinus maximus. The sequence continues at coordinate 116,562,658 of NC_135890.1, forward strand.
CTAGAAGAAAAACAGAAAATGCTGGAAAAACCTCGGCAGGTCTGACAGCATCTGTTGAGCTTTTCCAGCATTTTCTGTTTTTCTTTCAGATTTCCAGCATCTGCAGTATTTTTTTTGCTTTTATCTAATTGTTACTAGAATCCTGCCCAGCACTGGAAGTTAAACTGACTGCTCTGTAATTGCTGGGCTGATCCTTACAACCATTTTTTTGGACAAGGGCGTCATGTTTGCAATTCTCCAGTCCTCTGGCACGTCCCGAGTCTAGGGAAGACTAAAAAAACTATGGCTTGTATCCCTGCAATTTCTACTCTCGCTTCCTTCAGTATCCCAGAAATTCAGAGAGAAAGATTAGAACGTAGAACTCGCCTGCACCTGGACTGACTGAGGCAAACTGGTGTGTCTAAGGTGAGGGAAAGGAACAGAAAGAAATACTGATAGGGTGAGATGAAATGAGGAAGGTCAGGTGGACCATAGAACCTGTCAGACTGAACCTGTTCCTCATCCTGTGTAATTCAACTTTTTTTCTTAAAAAAAATAATCATGAAATCGGGGCATTTTATTTCCAGAGAATATGGAACCACCAGCCACTGACAAAACAGCTTGTTGTCAACCTTTCCTGCCGCTCGATTGATTAATACCTGTTGAAAGGGACTCCCGGGGTTGGAGGGGCAGGAGGATCCAGTCAATGCATTGCCTCCGCCATCCTGCTGCATCAGGCTAGCACTGAACCCGGCCCACTGTACATCAATCTGGGGAGATAACCCTGCGTGCTCACCGGGGGAGGCAGGATGACATAATTCCGCCCCACCCCCCCACCACCACCACCCCCTCCCCCCGCCACCCCCCAGCTAATCAGGAGGCGAAGGAGTCTGGTTAAACAATGTCAAACTTAAAGTGCGACATGAAACAAAGAGAAGCCCACCCTTTTCAATGATGTGTGCGGAGAGGAAGGGATCTTTCGTTGGTTAATACACAAAGATCAGAATGCATCAATATAAACGCTACAACAGCTGTCTTAAAGACAACATACAAAGAGTTGGTTAACCCCTATTGTTGGAGGAAACTGCATCCCCTATTATTAGTCATGTTCCTACAAAGGCCCATAACAAGATCTGTCATCGTATAATATACAAGGCCACACTAGCATCTTTAGTTTAATTACTTTGCATTGGAAAACTATTTGTACTGTTCTGAAAGCTTGATACAATTAACCTTCCAGACAATCGGCCTGGGCTTTAGATCGCGTTTCCTATCTATTTGCCTTGGACGATCTTGCGAGGGAAAAAAATAAACGATTCATTCTGTACACTTTCAAATTGCAGAGAAATAGATAGTAAGCGGCCATTGTCAGATTGACACTGAATTCGGATCAACAGCTTGCGATGAAATACAGCTGAATCGCGTTACTGAGTGACAATTCCAGGTGTAATAATAAACGGAAATTCAACTTCCTTAAACACAGGATGGCAAATAAAAGCCAGCAGTTGGACTGGTCCAATTAGCAGTATTCTTCTCATTTTCATCCATTGTCCTGCCCCATTTATAGATGGTTGACAGAGGTTAAAATGTCCATTAGGGGCTGTCCCACACACAAGGCCAGCTCTGCCTTTTACTGTTTGTCAGCCTGCTCCAAGACAGCTGGTCGCATCATTAAAACCGCGTGAGCAGCACAAGTGCCTGTTCAGAGAAAGTAAACAACGGTGATGGGAATGACTACAGTTTCCATATGTCACTGGGTGGAGGGGCTTCACTGTCAATTGCAAAGCAAACAGTTGAGCAAGTCTGTGTGTTGTTTGGATTCGGGGCACTAATTCACTGGCTGGGTTGTGGAGCAAGCTGTCCCACATTGCCACATGTAGTCAACACGTGCAATTGTTCCCCAATTCCCATCACCCCCAACTCTCTTCCTAAACACAATGGCTGAATTCTCCCAGCCCCCTTTTGGTGTCGGGCTCGGAGGTGGGAGACTTGGAAGGAGCCATGTCGGAATTGCTCCCCCCTCCCACCCCCCGACATTCCCGCCGTGGGGTAGGTCCCCAGGATGACCTGGGAAGCAGGTTGGTTTCCCACGTGCCGTGGGAGGAGAGCTGGCAATGTGTAATGTCAAGGCCCCGAAATGGGGGAGATTTTGCATCACTGCTGCTGTTGGCGGAGGCCTCCAGCTCGATGGAGGCAGCCTCCTGGTGGTAGGATGGGAGGGCCATCAGAGCCAGGGACTCCATGCCCCAAAGAGGGGGCTTCCAATCGGAAGTGCTGCTCCCATGGCCCATGACTCCTGCCAGAGGGGTTTCCCTTCATCTCCAGGGGGCCCACGGGCTGCTTCTTCTTAAGCTTCCTGTGTCGAGTGAGGCATTAAGCAGGCGAAGCATATGCTTATGTCTGTTTCGGTGACTGATTGTTCCAGGGACAGGTCACCAGACTGAAGCCAGAGGCTTTAACTTAAGGGGCCACATCATGTCCGCACCTTCCTTGGCCATCAAGGCCCAAATTGGGACTCGGACCCGAAGCTTCTTGCTCAGAGGGAGGGACGTTACCCACTGTGCCACAGGACCTCCCCCTACCAGCTTGGCCCCTCTGAAATGTTCATTTAGATTTAAACCTCTGAGGGCATTTTGTGTCCGACCTGCCTCAGCGGCGCTCACCTCTCCTGGTGGGGCTGCCGAGGCCCCTGAGCTGCCGGCCTCTGATTGGTCTGGCAGCATCGGGAGCCCAAGGGTGGCAAGTGGCCAATTAGGAGGCCGTCTCCGAGCTGATTGCTCGGACGGTCACCCTCCCGGCAAGTGCGGCTTCAGGATCCCCCATGTGGTCCCAAAATCCAGGTTCCAAAGCCTGCAAGAAAATTCTCCCCAAATAATTCGGCAAAATGAGGCAAAAATCTGAGTGAGACATGATTACCATTCAATTTTTAGAGGAGCCTTGGAATTATAGAGGCATAGGAATGGGAGGAGGCCATTCAGCCCCTTGAACTTGTTCTGTCATTCATGGCTGATCTGTAGCTTTATTCCATTTAGTCCCATTGGCTCCAGATTCCTTCAAACCTTATGTAACAAAAAGTTATCAATCTCTGATTGGTTATTTTCAATTGACCTCCAACCTCCACAGATTTTTGGGGAAAAGAGTACCAAATTTCTCCTACCCTTTGTGTGAAGGAGTGCTTCCTAGCATCATTCCTGAATGGCCGAATTCTAACATTAAGGCTCTGCCCCTTTGTTCTGGACTCCCCCCACTGCCCCTGCCACCAAAGGAAATAGAGAGAAAATTCTCTCTGCCATCTCCTTCAATCATCTCAAACACCTCAATTACTTCCACCCACCACCCAACCTTAATTTTCTGCACTCAAGCCCAGCCTGAGTGACCCGTCCTCACAATTTAACCCTTTAGTTCCGGTATCGTGCTGGTAAATCTGTCCTGCACCCCCTCCATGGCCAATAGATCCTCTGGTGCCCAGAACTGAACCCAAAGCTCTAAATCTCCCGAACCAGAGGTTTATATCATTGTAACATTGGCTTGAATTAGCTACCTGTTGCACTGAGGGTAAAATTGATGTGGATCGGACAGCCCTCATCGAAAGCATCAGATTTTTAGTTCTTCCTTTTCAATGAGAATGAAAACCCCATGGTTTACAACAAGTGAGGGGCATGGACAGGGTGGATAGGGAGCAGCTGTTCCCCTTAGTTGAAGGGTCAGTCACAAGGGGGCATAAGTTCAAGGTGAGGGGCAGGAGGTTCAGGGGGGATGTGAGGAAAAATTTTTTTACCCAGAGGGTGGTGACGGTCTGGAATGCGCTGCCTGGGAGGGTGGTGGAGGCGGGTTGCCTCACATCCTTTAAAAAGTACCTGGATGAGCACTTGGCACATCATCACATTCAAGGCTATGGGCCAAGTGCTGGTAAATGGGATTAGGTTGGTAGGTCAGGTGTTTCTCACGTGTCGGTGCAGACTCGATGGGCCGAAGGGCCTCCTCTGCACTCTGTGATTCTGTGAAGTGCCTGATCTACAACGCCAGTATTTTTTTATTCTTTCATGGGACGTGGGCCTCGCTGGCTAGGCCAGCATTTTTATTGCCCAACCCTAATTGCCCTTGAGAAGGTGGTGGTGAGCTGCCTTCTTCAATGTCTGCAGTTGCTGTGGTGTAGGTACACCCACAGTATTCCACTCAGCTAATTGACGTTCTAACTCTGTCGTTCCTCAGTGTAGCCTGGTGGAGGCTGGCAAAACACTTTAAAGCCAGATGTTATTACGTGGCCTTTATCAGGTCCCAGCACTCGCTGCAAAATGATCTTTCTCTCGACTCCACTGCACTCTCTCTCCATTGCCATCCTTCTTGTTTTTTGGGTAAGATGTTAAACCAAAGCCCCATCTGCTCTCTCTGTTGGAAGTAAAAGATCTCATGGCATTATTTTGAAGAAGAGCAGGGGGTGTTCTCCGTGGTGTCCCATCCAATATTTATCCCTCAATCAAACATCACAAAGAAAAGATTATCTGTTCATGATCACATTGCTGTTTGTGGGATCTTGCTGTGTGCAGATTGGCACAATTTAGCTACATTACAGAAGTCACTGCACTAATAAAATAATAATTCATTGGTTACAAAGTGCTTTGGGATGTCCCAAGGTTGTGAATGGTGCTATACAAATGCAAGACTTTCTTTCTTTATCTTCCGTTATGTTAGGACCCTCTGTAATGTCTCCTTCGCCCTGAACCTAGTTCCTTTCCTTTTACGAACAGTTTTTATCCTCTCCTAACACAACATTATCCCACTCACTGCTGTTTGAACAACTGACTTTAAATATCCGATTAACTATCATACCCGGCTAAAATATGACTCACATTTTACATAATCTTCTGCTTCCACAGCAGCAATACCACTGGAGGTCTGCTGGTCATAAAAATATTTTAAATTTACTTTTCACTCCATCTGCCTTTCTTGCATCTTTAAGGATCCTATAAGTTCCTTAACCCTGTGTCTGCATAACCCCATAAAAACTGGTCATTTCCCCAGGTCCGAGCTGCAGATGTGTCACAGGTCAGGAATGACTCATTACCAAACTGGGAATCCAATTACTCACAAAACCACTGGCTTTCTGTAATAAGGCAGGGAGGGGGGGGATCTTGCAGCCCTATAGCACCTTTCACCATCCCAGGACCTCCCAAAGCACTTTATGAAGCATTTTAGAAGCCTCGTCACTGTTCCATTGTGTACAGTACTGGTCTCCTTATTCAAAGAAAGATGTAAATGCATTAGAAGCAGTTCAGAGAGGGTTTACTAGACTTATACCAGGAATGGGCAGGTTGTCTTATGAGAAAAGGTTGGACAGGTTAGGCATGTATCCACTGGAGTTTAGAAGAGTAAGAGGCGACTTAATTGAAACCTTTAAGATCCTGAGGGGTCTTGACAGGGTGGATGTGGAGAGGATGTTTCCTCTTGTGAGAGAATCTAGAACCAGGGGTCACTGCTTAAAATAAGGGGTCACTCATTTAGAACAGAGATTAGGAGAAATTTTGTCTCCCAGGGTGTTGTGGGTCTTTGGAACTCTCTTCCTCAAAAGGCGATGGAAGGAGGGTCTTTGAATATTTTGAATGCAGAGCCAGATAAATTCTTGGTTAACGAGGGGGTGAAAGGTTATCGGGGGCAGGCAGGAATGTGGGGTTGAGGTTACATTCAGATCGGCCATGATCTTACTGAATGGCGGAGCAGGCTCGAGGGAGCTGAGTGGCCAACTCCTGCTCCTAACGCGTACATTTGAATGTTCATATGTTCAGTCACCTTTCATCAAAACTCAGGTCATCCACATGAAACGTTAACTCTGTTTCTCTCTCCCCACGGATGCTGCCAGGCATGCTGAGCATTTCCACCATTTTCTGCTTTTATTTCACATTTCCAGCATCTGCAGTGTTTTGCTTTGTAACGTAGGAAACGTAGCAACCAATTTACACACAGCAAACTCCCACCATCGGTGATGTGATAATGGCCGGATCATTTATTTTCAGTGCTGTGGGTTGAAGGCTAAATATTGGCTGGGATACCGGGGTGGGGATCTCCCCTGCTCTTCTTCAGGTTAGCGCCATGGGATCTTTTATGCTCAACTGAGAGGGCCGAGGGAGTCTTGGTTTAGCGTCTCACCTGAGCGAAGGCACCTCCAACAGTGCAGCAATCCTTCGTTATCGCACTGAGGGTGTCAGCCCAGACCATACGCCCCAGTATCTGGAGTAGGGCTTGAACCTGCCACCTCAGAATGCTACCAGTTGAGCCACAGCTGGCACCTTTTATTCCACGGCTGACAGTGTCCCTCAGTGTCATGGCTGCAGACCTTCACAAGAACGACTCCCCCTGTCATGCGGGTGACACTGGCCGATGAGCATATATTGCCCATCCAAAACAATCCTGAGGACAATAAGAGGCAAACGCACAGAGTGGGGCTAGAATTAAACAAGGCTGGACTGGGGTGGGGAGCAGTGACAAACTCCTTTTCCTCAAACCCAGTTGTGTTTTTAAAAATTTATTCTCTCATGAGATGTGAGCGTCGCTGGCTCAGCTAGCATCTTTATTGCCCATCCCTAATTTCCCTTTTAGCAACAAGCCAATAGTTTTCTAAGTAAAACTTCTGGTGCCAGCCCACAAATTAGATATATTAAATCCAACATTTTAATACATGAGCTTATGAATTTGCAGACTCTGGACTGCCAGTCCGCAACCATCAGAACGATCCTTTTGGTCCTCAAAGCTGCTGACCAATCAGATGGCTTATGTAATATGAATTATTCTTTTATTTAAACACTTTATTTTTGAATGTTTGCCCATCTGAGTGAATAGAAATTCTCTGTGCAGCAACCTTTAAATACTTGGCAAAGTCTAGGGAGATAAGAGCAGGGTCCACTGTAGACTGTCCATCGCCTCATGATGGAAAGGTGTCAGATATGGACAGGTGAGAGCTGTCACTGTGTTCCTGTAGGCAGACAGGTAATTCCTTCTTTCAAAGTAACAAAAAAGGGAATCTTTGAAAACTCTAGGACAACGAAGAGACAGGAACATTTCAGAGCTGAACGCTGAGTGAGTGAGTATTAGGTTCAAACACCCACAGCTGCAGTTATAAGGCTTGTCATTGATACAAGTTCTCTTTCTTTTGTCACAAGTTCTTGATGATGAGCCAAGGCTCCTATTGTAGGACATCACTAAGTTGGAAAAGCAGGACAGAAGACGAGGTGAATCAAGAAGCAAGTGATATGACTCTGTGAAACAGGGACTGACCGGGTCAAATTTTGGGATGCCCTGAGGCTCTAAAAGGCGCTATATAAATGCAAGTCTGTTGTTCTTTCATTTGTTCTGAAGTCCTGACGAGAAATGAGATGGAGTTGGGGATGCTGCAATGAGTCTTCATGTTTACAGCACTTGAAAATAGATTAGAAAACAATGGCGGGATTGGGCAGAGTCAACATGGATTTCTGAAAGGGAAATCATATTTGAGAAACCTGTTGGAGTTTTCTGAGGATGTTGCTAGCAGGATAGATAAAGGAGAGCCAGTGGATGTGGCGTATTTGGACTTTCAGAAGGCTTTCAGTAAGGTCCCACATAGGGGGTGAGTAAACAAAATTAGAGCACATGGGATTGGGGGGAATATACTGGCACGGATTGAGGATTTGTTAACCGACAGAAAACAGAGAGTAGGGATAAATGGATCCTTCTCAGGTTGGCAGGTGAGGGTCAGTAGGGAACTGCAGTGCTTGGGTCCCAGCTATTCACAATCTAGATCAATGATTTGGATGTGGGGACCTAATATAATATTTCCAAGTTTGCTGATGACAAAAAACTTGGTGGGAATGTGAGTTGCAAGGAGAATGCAAAGTTTCAAGGGGATTTAGACAGGCTAAATGAGAGGGCAAGAACATGGCAGGTGGAATATAAGGTGGAAAGATGTGAAGTTATCCACTTTGGTAGGAAAAACAGAAATGCAGAGTATCCTGAGAATGTAAACGTGCCATATACATGCATATTCTTTCTTTCAACAGACTGTACACATTGAGATAATAGATTAGGATTAGTTTATAGGGCCACTTTTTCAAGGTTTTATTTCTGGCATTGATGCCAGGTGGTCTGTCCAAATCCAGCAGCATCGACCTAGACACCGAAAACGACAACCGCAGACTCAGCCCTGTCGACCCTGCAAAGTCCTCCTTACTAATATCTGGGGGGATAGTGCCAAAATTGGGAGAGCTGTCTCACGGACAAGTCAAGCAACAGCCTGACATAGTCATCCTCATGGAATCATACCTTACAGCTAATGTCCCAGACACCACCATCACCACCCCTGGGCATGTCCTGTTCCACTGGCAGGACAGACCCAGCAGAGGTGGCGGCACTGTGGTGTACAGTCGGGAGGGAGTTGCCCTGGGAGTCCTCAACATTGACTCCAGACCCCATGAAGTCTCATGGCATCAGGTCAAACATGGGCAAGGAAACCTCCTGCTGATTACCACGTACTGCCCTCCCTCAGCTGATGAATCAGTGCTCCTCCATGTTGAACACCACTTGGAGGAAGCACTGAGGGTGGCAAGGGTGCAGAACATACTCTGGTTGGGGAACTTCAATGTCCATCACCAAGAGTGGCTCGGTAGCGCCAACACAGACTGAGCAGGCTGAGTCCTAAAGGACATAGCTGCTAGACTGGGTCTGTGGCAGGTAGTGAGGGAAACAACAAGAGGGAAAAACATTCTTGACCTCATCCTCACCAACCTGCCTTCCGCAGATGCATCTGTCCATGATAATATCAGTAGGAGTGACCACCGCACAGTTCTTGTGGAGATTCTATAATTACCATCAAGCCTGGGGATCAACCGTGGTTCAATGAAGAGTACAGGGAGGGTATGCCAGGAGCAGCACCAGGCATACCTAAAAATGAGGTGTCAACCTAATGAAGCTATAACACAGTACTACTTACATGCCAAAGAGCATAAGCAGCAAGTGATAGACAGAGCTAAGCGATCCCACAACCAAAGGATCAGGTGTAAGCTCTGCAGTCCTGCCACATCCAGTTGTGAGTGGTGGTGGACAATTAAACAACTCACTGGAGGAGGAGGCTCCACAAATATCCCCATCCTCAATGATGGGGGAGCCCAGCACATCAGTGCAAAAGATAAGGCTGAAGCATTTGCAACAATCTTCAGCCAGAAGTGCCGAGTGGATGATCCATCTCGGCCTCTACTTGAGGTCCCCAGCATCACAGATGCCAGTTTTCAGCCAATTCGATGCACTCCATGTGATATCAAGAAACAGCTGAAGGCACTGGATACTGCAAAGGCCCTGGACCCCAACAATATTCCGGCAATAGTACTGCAAACTTGTGCTCCAGAACTTGCCGCGCCCCTAGCCAAGCTGTTCCAGTACACCTACAACACTGGCATCTACCGGCTATGTGGAAAATTGCCCAGGTATGTACTGTACACAAAAAGTAGGACAAATCCAACCCAGCCAATTAGTGCCCCATCAGTCTACTCTCGATCATCAGTAAAGTAATGGAAGGGGTCATCAACAGTGCTATCAAGTGGCATTTGCTTAGCAATAACCTGCTCACTGATGCCCAGTTTGGGTTCCGCCAGGGCCACTCAGCTTCTGACATCATTACAATCTTGGTTCAAACATGGACAAAAGAGCTGAACTCCAGAGGTGAGGTGAGAGTGACTGCCCTTGACATCAAGGCAAAATTTAACTGAGCCCCAGTAAAACTGGAGTCAATGGGAATCAGGGGGAAAACTCTCTGCTGGTTGGAGTCATACCTAGCACAAAGGAAGATAGTTGTGGTTGTTGGAGGTCAATCATCTCAGTTCCAGGACATCACTGCAGGAGTTCCTCAGGATAGTGTCCTAGACCCAACCATCTTCAGCTGCTTCATCAATGACCTTCCTTCCATCATAAGGTCAGAGATGGGGATGTTCGCTGATGATTGCACAATATTCAGCACCATTCGCGACGACTCAGATACTGAAGCAGTGCATGTCCAAATGCAGCAAAACCTGGACAATATCCAGGCTTGGGCTGACAAGTGGCAAGTAACATTCGCACCACACAAGTGCCAGGCGATGACCATCTCCAACAAGAGAGAATCTAACCATTGCCCCTTGACATTCAATGACATTACCATCACTGAATCCCCCACTATCAACATCCTGGGGGTTACCAATGACCAGAAACTGAACTGGACTAGCCATATAAATACGGTGGCCACAAGAGCAGGTCAGAGGTTAGGAATCCTGTGGCGAGTAACTCACCTCCTGACCCCTCCAAAGCGTGGTCACCATCTACAAGGCACAAGTCAGGAGTGTCATGGAATAATCTGCACTTGCCTGGATGAGTGCAGCCCCAACAACACTCAAGAAGCTCAACATCATCCAGGACAAAGAAGCCCTTTTGATTGGCACCCCATCCCATTCACTCCCTCTACCACCGACGCTCAGTGGCAGCAGTATGTACCATCCACAAGATGCATTGCAAGAACTAACCAAACCTCCTTAGACAGCACCTTCCAAGCCCACGACCACCACCATCTAGAGAGACAAGGGCAGCAGACATAAGGGAACACCACCATCTGGAAGTTCCCTCCAAGCCACTCACCATCCTGACTTGGAAATATATCGCTATTCCTTCACTATCTTTGGGTCAAAATCCTTGAAGCTGCCTCTCTAACTGCACTGTGGGTGTACCTACACCACATGGACTGCAGCGGTTCAAGAAGGCAGCTCACCACCACCTTCTCAAGGGCAGTTAGGGATGGGCAATAAATGTTGGCCCAGCCAACGGCACCCACATCACATGAATAAATAAAAAACAATTTGAGTTTTGTTAGACAGGAGCGTTGGTTGGAGTTAGATCTATAACACCTTGAATAGCTCATACCATTGGAGACTATTGGACCCTTATAACTAGAATCAGTTTTTCCCTTTCAAAGCAAGTTTTTACAAAAGTAGGAAGAGACCTGCATATTTATGTAGCAACTTGCTCACATTAGCAAAACATCTAAAGAAACTGCACAATGAATGACTTTTGAAGGTTGGTTCCACTCTTATCTATCCAATTGTAACCAGCACAGGTTTTGATAGTGTAGATGCAAGAAGAATGTTTCCACTTGTGTCAAGGAGTAAAATAAGAGGCCATCAATATAAGACAGTCACCAATACATCCAATTGGGAATTCAGAAGATTCTTTTCCCAGAGAGTGGTGAGAATATGGAGCTCACTATCACAAGGAGTAGTTAAGGCATATGGTATAGATTCATTTAAGGGGAAGCTAGATTAACACTTGAGGAAGAAGGGAATAAATGATTACACTGATAGAGTTAGATGAGGAAGGATGGGAAGAGGATTGGGTGGAACATACATGCTAGCATGGACTGGTTGGGTAGAAGGGCCTGTTTCTGTGTTGAGTGTTCTATGTAAATCTATGTAAATCTCTGGCATTAGCTTCTCTTTCTGCACTTGTCACCTCACCCCCACAATCTCCTGGGGTCTGTCCTTGACTTCTCATCTTCTTCATCTACAAGGAGTCCTTTGGAGACATTTTGCACTTTGATGGCGCACAGTATTTCCCCCTCCACCACCTCTGCTGACCCCTCTGCTCCCCTCTGCAGTCAGACTCACATCTGGTCTTGGTTGAACTGTAACTTCCTCCAGCTAAATATGGGGAAGACTGAAGACATTGTCTTCTTAACCTGTCACAGGCTTTAATATCTTGTCATTGATTCCACACCACCTCCTTATTTCAACCCAAGCAGAACTTCCAACCCTTGCCCGCTCCATTGCAAAGACCAGTGTTTTCTACCTCTGTAACATGGCCCACTTGCATTGTAGGCAGTTCAAAGATGGGTCACTTGGCTGATTCCTGGGATGAAGGGGTTGTCTTATGAGGGAAGGTTGAGCAGGTTGGCCCTATACTCACTGGAGGTTAGAAGAATGAGAGGTGCACTTATTGAAACATGTAAGATACTGCGGGGGCTTGACAGAGTAGATGCTGAGAGGGTGTTTCCTCACACGATAGAATCCAGAACTAGGAGGCACAGTTTCAAGATAAGGGGTCTCTCATTTAGGATGGAGAGGAGGAGGAACTTCTTCTCTCAGAGGGTCATTAGTGATTGGAATTCTCACCCCAGTGAGCAATGGAAGCTGGGTCATTGAATATATTCAAGGCTGAGTTAGACAGATTTTTGATTGACAAGAGAGTCAAAGGTTATGGGGGACAGACAGGAAAGTGGAGTTAACACCACAATCAGATCAACCATGATCTTATTGACTAGCAGAGTAGGCTCAAGGGGCTGAATGGCCTACTCTGCTCCTAATTATTCTGATCTTTCGTTCTTACATTACTTCAGCCCATCTGCTGCTGGAACCATCAATTGTTCCTTTAGCACTTATGACGTAATTACTCCAAGGCTTTCCAGGCTGGTCTCCCATCCTCCAGCCTCTGTAAACCTTAACACATAACAAATCTGTGCTACCCCTATCCTATCCCACCCAACACCCTTGTCCTCACTGACCTACATCAGCTTCCAGAAACCCAACATCTCAAGTGTAATAGTTTCATCCTTGTGATTAAATCTCTCCATAACTCCAGCCCTCTCTATCTCTACAGCTTCTTCATCCTTCATCCCCACGAAATGCTAAACTCTCTGTTCTTCTGCTCTGGCCTTTTTTCAATCCCCTCCCACTCATTGGTGCAGTGCTCTCTGCTGCCTGGGTCCCAAAGATCACAACCTTTGGAATCCCCTCCCTAAATGCCTTCCTTCCTTCACATCCTTCTCCCTTTAAGACACACCTTAAAACCCATCTTTTGGTCACCCCTTCCTCATACCTTCACTTTGGATCAGTGTCCATTCTTCTCCCATCTCGGCGGAGAGCTGTGGGATGTTTCTCTGTGTTAAAAGAATGATAAAGCATTGTATAAAAAAGGAAAGAAAGAACATGCATTCCCACAATGACTTATCCCATCCCCGGGACATTCAAAAGTGTTTCACACCCAGCGGATGGTTTTTGGAAATGTAGTCACCAGGAAATCTCCCTCATTTCCTTTGAATAGTATCAGGGGATCTTTAGCGTTGGATAGACAGCCAGATTTGGGCCTCAGTTTAACCTCTGAACCAAGAGGACCCCCAACAATGCAGCGGTCCCTTGGTGCCAGCCTACAAACCAGGCCAGGATTTTACAGTCCCAGCGCGGTGTGTCTCCCCCTCGCCAGGCAGATGTGGTGAGCCATTTAAATCTCATTCAGTTCGGCAAGACTGCAATTACCCGCCAGACAGGAGAGGACATAACATCATGGCCTATGTGTTGGAGCGGATTTTTAATCCTACAATGTCTTGGTTCAGAGGAGAGCGTGTGACCAACCTGACACCTTGTATGTCCAATTATTATAAAATCACACCCGAGATTAACGAGACTGCAGAAAGTGCAGAGTTAATACCCACAAGAAGTTCACAATAACAAGAAGCCAGAAAGAAGCTTATTAATAACAGCAAAATACTCTAAGGCTTTTTTTTGGCTTTGCAACTGTCCTGAAGCAGCCTCTGATGTTCTGACACCATTACAATCCCCGCTATATGAAATTATCTCTGGATTCACTTGATTGCAGAATATTCTTTGCAGTTTCTGGTGCCTTTTTTACTACATTGAGTGCACAGGAATCGGCAGCTGAGTGAATTCACAGCTAATGCCTTTCAATTGCTTTGAACGCAAGTGAATTTTCAATAGTCCCATTTTGGAACCAATAAAATAGGACATCAGCTGTCTCTTAAAATATAAGTCACACCATTGAAAATGTCTTCCAAATGCACGACCTAGAGATGAAGCCCATCTTAACTCATCCATTGCAAAAGCCAACCGCTTCATGAGGTGAGATGAGAAGAAATAGGAGCAGGAGTGGGTCATCAGCCCATTGAGCCTGCTCCGCCATTTAGTAAGTCCTTGGCTGATCTGATTGTGGCCTCAATGCCACATTCTTCCCCCATAAATATTGACTTCCTTGACGACCAAAAATCTGTCTAACTCAGTCTTGAATATATTCAATGACCCAGTCTCCACTGTCCTCTGTGGAAGAGGATTACAAAGACTAACGGCCCTCTGAGAGAAAACTCTTAAATGGGAGACCCATTATCCTTAAACTGCGCCCCCTAGTCCTAGGTTCCCTCTTGAGAGGGACCATCCTCTCAGCATCTACCCTATCAAGACTTTCACCTTTACCTTACACAGGAGTCCCTTCTTTCTGTTGATCGCTTATTGTATGAAGACGAGCCCCAGATTTGCTTTTAACTAGTCTGAACCTGTATCCCTTTGTCTCAGCGCTGGAGTTTAGTATGAAGCAATGCTTCTTTAGCTTTTCCTACACTCCTAATTATCTTATCATAGAATAATATACAGCGCAGAGGGAGGCTACTCAGCCCATTGTCCTTATGCCAGCTCTTTGAAAGAGACGTCCAATTAGTCTCGTTTCCCTTGCACGTTTGCCATAGTCAAAGTTGAGGTTTGGGAAGGTTCTTCAAATTCTGCTCATTTTCTGAGGTCACAGGCACAATTTTAAAGTTTTCTCAGAGGAATAAAGATTTAATTTACAGTGAAACTGACTTAGTAGACACCAATGAAACCAGATGAATTGGTACAGTTTTTTAAAAAAGCCATTTTCATTCATTAAAATCCAGGCGACTCACAGGCGGGAGACCTTATTAAAAATGCTTGCTTTTGGTGGTGATTTTCAGCTGTGTTAATAAAACTGCACCAGGTTCCCACTCTTACAGCAAGAAATCCCTTTTAATTTGAAGAGAGATAGAAACAATTCTGCTCTATTATGCCGCGCAAAATGTGCTGCTGCATTGAAGATTTTACATTTGCGAGTTTAGCGGCATCTGGAGCCTAATCTAACCGGTGCCACTTCACACACAAAATTTGGGTGCAATTTCACGATTGTGCCTGAATTGTCAACTTTACCTCAAACTTATTTGCACTTCACCAGCTGATGCAGTGCTGCAGTTCATCAGTAGGTGGCAGCATGGATATGATGTCAAAGGACTTGGACCTGAATCTCCCACCACCAGTGTGGTCTCCATCTCCTGTTATCAAGGATGATGGTTTCACAGCGACCCTAATAAGTCAAATTCCGTTTTGATTGCGTGAGATCTTTTTTTTTCCCCCCGTTGCTTTGGGGGTTGCATTCCATCTGTATTTCCCTGAAAACCAAATCACAGGGACCATGGCAATAACAGAAATCATGAAATGTAGGGAAATTTCACGTGCTTAAAGCTAAACACATTTCATAAATAAAGTCACTTGTATCAAAGTAAATAAGGAGAGATGGTGTTCTTTATGGTGGGGAGTGAATTATGTTTGCCCGACCTCATCCAATTATCCCTTGAACTTTAATCCTGCTTCAACCGCCATTGGTCCAAATCCAGCTAAAGTAAGGAGCATGCGGCCTGATTTAATGGCCTGTCACCTTAAGCAAATTACATTTGTTTTAACTTCCATTGTCATAAACATAACTGAAACATTCCACATACTTGAACCGTTCTCGGACTGTAAATACTTAACCCAGGAAACATATAGCAATCTGCATGTCTCTGCTGCTCATGTCCTTATTCACACCAAGTCTGGTTCACCCATCACCCTGTGTTACCTACCCAACATTAGCTGCCTGGTAAAGAACACCTCAAATATAAAATTCTCATCCTCCTATTTAAATCCCTCCGTTGACCTTTCCCCTCCCTATCTCTATAACCTCCTCCATCCCTACAGCCCTCTGACATCTCTGAACTTCTCCACTCCTGGACTCTTGCACATTTTTAATTTTCATCGCTCTACCATTTGCAACCGTGCCTTCAGCTGTCTAGGCCCTCAGCTCTAGGATTCCCTCCGTAAACCTCTTCGCTTCTTCACCTCGCTTTCCCCCTTCAAACCTACCTGTCTGACCAAGCGAGTAACTCAGCTCCTGACTTCCCAAGTTCCATCTGTAAGGCACAAGTCAGGATGGAATACGCTCCACTTGCCTGGATGAGTGCGGCTTTAAAAAATACTCAAGAAGCTCAACATAATCCAGAACAAAGCAGCCCATTTGATCGGCACCCCATTCACCAACCTAAACATTCACTCCCTCCACCACCGACGCACAGTAGCAGCATTGTGTACCATCTACAAGATGCACTGCAGCAACTCACCAAGGCTCCTTCAACAGTGCTTTCCAGACCCGCAACCTCTACCCCCCAGAAGGACAAGGGCAGCAGATAAATAGGAACACCACCACCACCTGCAATTTCCCCAAGCCACTCACCATCCTGACTTGGAACTATATCGCTGTTCCTTCACTGTCGCCGGAACTCCCTTCCTATCAGCACTGTGGGTGTACCTACACCACTTGGACTGCAGCGGTTCAAGAAGGCAGCTCACCACCACCTTCTCAAGGGCAATTAGGGATGGGCAATAAGTACTGGCCCAGACAGCAATGCCCATTAATGTACATCCAGTGAAATAATAAATAAAAAAGCTCTCGGTCATCTGCCCTAATATCTCTTTATGTGGGTGGGTGTCAATCATCTCTCCACAGTTGCTGCCAGACCTGCTGAGTATTTCCAGCATTTTCTGTTGCTCTCTTCGATTTCCAGCATCCGCAGTGTTTTGCTCCTGTATTGTTGCTCGTTTTACTTTAGTGTCGTAAGATTTCAGCACAGCCAGTAATTCCTTTCCTCTCCTCCTGTGCAGAAGGTATTGACTCCTTAATGGGGTCTAGCTCTCGCTTCCCCACACCCAAATGGACTATGTATCATGAGTAGTGGCTATTTAACTGTGGGGAGCGGCAGATTCACAGTAATGCCTTTCCGTTCCCCTCACTCACTGTTCACAATGTGGTAGGGATGACCGGGCATCAGAGCAGGAATCAACATCCAAGAAAAATAAATTCCGCCCTCAGCCCGGGACAGGGGTGGGGTGGGGGTCACTGAGGTTAATCGTATGTTCCCCACTCTTTCGTTCACCCTATTAGCCGACTCTGCAAGGACCTCATGATGGAACTTTGCGGGACCCCTTGTGTAATGCAAAGCTGGCCATCACCTCATGTGGTGTGTTCGCCAAATGAGTCATGGTGGATGTGGCAAAGACAAGAGCGGCAATAAGGCCAATTGGCATTATTTCAGGGCCTTGCGGTAAACCATTGTGGTGGCCTATTTAATGCCTTGTCAGGAAAATGGGATTTCCAGTCAGTTAGATATCCGGCTTCCGGTCCCTGTTGTAAAAGGACAACGTTAAGATGTTTTACCTGCGAGCCCTGAGATTGGTTTTTAATAACATTTCCCTTTGAAAACCTATGCGCCAGAGTTGCCAACTCCTCCAGGATTGCCCTGGAGTGTCCAGGAATTGAAGATTAACCTCTAGGAAACGGCTGTGAGGGAAGAGAAAATTTTGTTTTTTTATAATTCCATTTTCTATGAACATTTTTGGTTTATTACTAATAAAATGACTGGAGGTGGGAAGGTTGGGGCCAGGTGAGTGGGTGGGGGGGGGCGAAGGCTGTTGTTAGCAGGTGAGATGATTGGAGGTGGGGAGATCATGTGATGATCACCTCCAGGAATAAACCCAACTAGAGTTGGCAACCACACTGCATGCTGATATTCCAAAGAACTTTCCTCAACCACGGAGCTCAGCTACCATCAAAAGTTGACATGGGGAGTGACATTGACAGCTAACAGTGTTCTGTCACTGCTTCGATCAAGCACAATGGGCAGGAAATAGCCTCATCCATTATGAATGAGGTGAAAATTTGATCCATAGTTCAACAAGAGGCCCGGATGTGTAATATGAAGCTTGATTCAGGTCCATCTTTTGGAGTCCAGTGCAAATCTTCATTTTGATCTCTTGCCCTTTAAGAATAAAGAGAAAGGGGCATTTCATCACCGCGATGGCTACCCTTGGTTACCTTGCGGACACTCTTAACTGAGCTATTTTGTTCTCATTTTCAAACACATCATTCAGAAGGAGCCAAAATAAAATATCCTTGGTCCCTGTGGCGTGATGTTAAAATAACTGGCAGATCTTGTGAAGTGATTAACAAAATAAAACTTGATTAAACAGAGGTATTTTAGCACAGCAATTAACCGTCAGATTTCTCGCTCAAAGTTTCTCCTCTTCTGAAAGCATTGTTTTACTGAACAATTGCTGAGAATTGCTGAAAAAAGAGACATGCTGTCAAAGCTTTTTGTCTCGCACTCATCAGGACAGATTCGCAGGAATACCAAATCTCAAATTTACATTGCCCGAAAGGAGGGTGCTGATTGGTTGGTGAGTGGACTCTGATTGCTAGAGGCACCTGTCCTGATGAGTGCAAGACCAAAAGCGTCAACAGCATATCTCTTTTTTTTCCGAAATACTCAGGTTCTGTATATCCAAGTGATGAGTTACTGACGAGGACAATCTCTCGTCCCATCAGGGTGCATCCATCCAGAATTACCCTGCAGCTTCTCTATCTCAGCAACCAATTTGCACCTCTGATCTTCTCCACTCTTCCATTGATTGCTGTGTCTTCAGCTGTCAAAGTCTTAAGCTGTGGAATTCCCTCCCTAAACCTTTCCGCCTCGCTGCCTCTCCCTTCTCCTTTAAAACACTCTTTAAAACCTACCTCTGTGATTTGTCATCTGTCCTAATACTGACAACTTTGATTCTTTTGACTGACAACATTCCTGTGAAATAGTTGCAGTTGTTTTACCCCATTAAAGGTGCTAGGAATATTGCTTAAAATAACATATATACACACGAGCAAGGAGCAGGAGTAGGCCATTTGGCCCCTCAAGCCTGCTCAGGCCATTTAATAAGATCATAGACGATCTGATAATAACCTCAAATCTGCATCCCATCTACCCCTGATAACTTATCACCCCCTTGCTTACCAAGAATCGATCTACTTCTGCCTTAAAAATCTTCAAAGGCTCTGCTTCCACCACCTTTTCAGGAAGAGAGTTCCAAAGACTCACGACCCTCTGAGAGAAAAAATTTCGCCTCATCTCCGTTTTAAATGGGTGGCCCCTTATTTTTAAACAGTGATCCCAAGTTCTAGATTCTCCCACAAAAGGAAATATCCTCTTCACATCCACCCTGTCAAGACCCCTCAGGATCTTATATGTTTCAATCAAGTCGCCTCTTACTCTTCTAAACTCCAGCGGATACAAGCCTAGCCTATCCAACCTTTCCTCATAAGAAAACCCGCCCATTCCAGGTATTAGTCTGGTAAACCTTCTCTGAACTGCTTCCAACGCATTTACCTCCTTCCTTAAATAAAGTGACCGATACTGTATACTACTGTAAGACTCCAGATTTGGTCTTACTAGTCCTCTGTATAACAGAAGCATAACTTCCCTACTTTTGTATTCAATTCCCCTCGCAATAAATGATAACATTCTATTAGCTTTCCTAATTACTGGCTGTACCTGCATACCAGCCTTTTGCGATTCATGCAGTAGGACACCCAGATCCCTCTGCACCTCAGAGCTCTCACCTTGCAATATCTCACCTGTTGCCGATACATTTTATCTTGCACACATCAAGATGAATGTAAGAATGTTGCAATCGTTTGAAATTTGGCATTCTTGTGTTTGTCCTGAGTAGTGCAATGAAAAGCTTCAGCAACATGTCTCTTTTCAGCAATATAAAGGTGCTATATCAAGGCAAGTTATTGCTGCAGATCTCGTATGATTTCACCTCCATTCCCCTATCTGGGATTCTATTCTAGGAGTTGAAGACCTTCCGAATATTGATCCAAAAATTACCTTTTTAAAAATTCTTTCACCGAATTTGGGCTTCGCTGGCTAGGCCAGCATTTATTGCCCATCCCTAGTTGCCCTTGGGAAGGTGGTGGTGAGCTGCCTTCTTGAACCGCTGCAGTCCATATGGTGTAGGTACACACACACTGTTGTTAGGAAGGGAGTTCCATGATTTTGACCCAGCCACAGTGAAGGAATGGTGATATATTTCCAAGTCAGGATGGTGAGTGACTTGGAGGGGAAATTGCAGGTGGTGGTGTTCCCATGTATCTGCCGCCTTTGTCCTTCTGGGTGATAGAGGTCGTGGGTTTGGAGGGTGCTGTCAAAGGAACCTTATTTTAGCCTCAATTTATTTTACATTCCAGGTTTTCTTTTTCCTCAGCACTTACTTTCTTCTATATGATCACCTCTCAGCTGCTTCCTTCCTAGGTTGAAAAGCCCAAGGGCTGGATTTTACAGGTGGGGCTGGGGGCAGTGGGGATGGTGGGGTGCATATTGCTCGCCCTCTCCCCTGTAGATAAGGTGGTTGCAAACCGGCTGGCTTTAAAAGAGGCTGCCCCCGCGGAGGGTATAAACTGGGGGGCAGCCTTAATGAGCTGGGGGTGAGACTCCCACCCTTCAGGGTCAGGAAGTCCCGCACTCGAGAGCTGCTGGCCAATCAGATTCACCAGCAGCTGAGTAGTCTCAGCAGTGCCAGAAACAAGTAGTGGCTGCTGCTGGGATTGCAAGGCAGTCCGTGGGAACAAGTGTCATGGATGCTGGACTAAGATAAATCGGGTACTTTTGGGCGGGGAAGAATCAGGGACTCTAGGAAGATGTGGTGGGGGGGCTGGGGGGAGGGTTTTGGAGGCCAGGGGTGAGGCACAAAGTGGGGGTAATACTTTGGGGGGTGCCCCCTAACTCCATTTATCCAGCTTGCCTTCCTAACCCTTAATGCCCTTTTCTTAACAAAAATCCATTGATAGCAAGTTTTGAAATTTTCAAATGACCAACCCCGCTGAACCCACCACACCCCCCACCACCAAACACTCCGCCCCCACCACAACCCCCTCCCTCGGCCTCCCCACTCCTCCAGCCGCAACAGCTTTCTGGAGAAGAGAATTCCAGATTTCCACTACTCTTTGTGTGAAGGAGTGCTAACTCACTTCACCCCTGAACAGCTGAGCTCTAATGCGCAGGTTATGCCCCCTTGTTCTGGACTCTCCCACCAGAGGTAATAGTTTCTGTGTATCTATCCAATCAAATACTTTAATCATCTCAAACACCTCAATCAGATCTCCCCTTAACGCTCCATATACAAGGGAATACAAGCTTAGTCCATGTAACCTGTCCTCATGCTTAAGGTTTCATATAGTTTGACTCTGACTGGTTACACAATTCAATGTTCTGGTAGATTTGTCTGTTGTTGCTTGCCATGCATATACCGCTAAGGGTGTCGGCAACCCTTGGACATCTCACTGTTCTTCACGCATGAGCCTTTATATGGTGGATGGACCATTTGGCTGTGTGGGGCATCACTGCTGAACCTGGTTTCTTTTTATTCTTTCACAGGATGTGGGCTTCGCTGGCTGGGCCAGCATTTATTGTCCATCCCAAGTTGCCCTTGAGAAGGTGTTGGTGAGCTGCCTTCTTGAACCGCTGCAGCCCATGTGGTGTAGGTACACCCACAGTGCTTTTAGGGAGGGAGTTCCAGGATTTTGACCCAGCTTTCATCTGTCAATCATAGGGATGTAGGAATTGGTAGTCAACAGAAAAAAAAATCAACTAGAACACGATGACCTGTCGGCTTGTCATCTGTGCAGGTTAATGGGAGCATGGATTTAGATTATAAATGGGCCCCACGAGGAGGGCATCAACGAGACAGCTAATTGGCCTATGAAGACAAAAAGCTCAGGTAATCCCGCCGTAATCCATTCATTCCTACCGTACAGACAATGCACAGACATGTGTCCTTGAGCAAGTCCTCGCCTTGAACAGGACTTCCCACTGACGCGAGCACTTTTATCTGATAGAAACCAAATTATTATTATTGTTATTACCCTCAGTATAAAATGGAAAGGATTTGGGTTACACAGATCAGAAGAAATGAAATACAGATTAGACAGAAGTAGAGATCTCCACTCATGCCTGGAGCATTCACCTTGATCAGACGCAGTCTCTCCTGTCTCCTTCACCTCAGCGTTCCCGCCCCCCACCCTGATCTATTATCATAATGGTTAAATGATATCTTTTTAAATGTAATTTACTTTTTCTTCTAACAATGGATTACTTAATGTCTGCTCTGGCGGCTTAGGGAGTAAATGGGTTTTCATTGGTCTGTGACACACTCACCTGGTTCAATTCCTTGTCTGTTTCTGAACTCAGCACAGAAGGAGGCCATTCGGTCCATCGTGCTGGTGCTGGTTAACCGACCTCTGGCAAGGGGGAAGCGAGACAGCCAGCCTCAATCTCCCCCGAGACAGGGGGAGTGGAAGGAGGTTTAACCATGGTTCCTGCTCCTTATTGCCCTTTAACCCAGTGATGTTTGCTGGGCGGTGTGGAGGTATTAGGTGAGGTCTGTAGCAGGCTTCTCCCCTTCCCTCACAGTCAACTAGCCTGTCTAGGTTCACACAGGAATAAGGGCATGTTGCTGGGTAGCTTCTGCTGCCCAGGAGGGGATAAGAAAGAAGTGACCAATCTACACGTCTCCAAAAAAGTGTCACTTGGTTTGTTTCTCTTTCGGCACTTCCCACATTACATGGGGCTCGCCATAATGTTGCTTGATCACCTTTGTTGTTTTTGGATTTGGCAAGTGGTTTTATAGCCAGATACCTTTCCTGCTGCTAACCCTCCCCATCTATCTGGGCTGGGGACCAGCACTGATACATGATGGTTTGCTGCACTAGTGGCTGGGTTCTCTTACAGAGGACAAGTCCTGGAGTGGGTCTTGAACCTGGGGCCTGCCAGCTGCAGAGGCAGGAGATCTACCCACTCAACCACTCTGGCTCCCTCTCCCCCAAAGTGTAATAAATTATCAGTTCCTACTACGATTTCTGAGCTGACAGAAGCGGTGCACGGTTCCCTCCAGAACCAGACAAGGTTCAAAGGGATACAATCTCTCACATAACTAAGCAATTGTGCATTGTCAGCCTTCAGAAATATTATAATACAAATTGTAGCTCTACAGCAAATGCTTAGGCCCAGATTTTCGCCAGGACAGAGAGGTTTTCCATGGCGGAAATCCCGGAAATGGATGAAATTTCCAAGCCCAGCCCCCAAACCCAGCATTTCCCATCCTTTGCGGAGCGGGACTGGAGTCGGGCCGGAGTTCAGGCATGCGCGATCCGTGGAGGCAGCCGGCCATTTAAACCGCCAGCTGCCCCCGCTGACCTCTGATCTTTGAACCCTCGCTGCGTGAATCTTGGAGTGCGCAGGCCAGGGAAGAGGAGGTCTGAACTTGGTAGGTCCTTTGGATAGCTAGGGTGCCCCTTTTGGGAGGTAAGACAAGGCTGCCCAAACCTGGGGCCACAGCCCCCCAGTGGAAGCGCGAGACGAGAGTCTGGGGTGCTGCGGAGCTCCGGCTGAATGTCAACAGCTGTGAGGTGTGGCCTAAATGGCTGATGCTTGAAGCCTGACTCCTGCTCCAGAAAACCAACTGAAAAGGTAAGTTTTTAAAAATATGTGAAGATTCAAAGCTCTTCCCCCCACCCCTGCTCCCCCACCTGCACCCCCTACTCTCAGAGGTCAACCCACCCCCACTGTCATAGCTCCAACTGAGGGGTCGTGGCAACTTCAAAGCCTCAAATTGGGGTCCCAGTGGGAAAGAGCTTGTGAAGCAATGAGGTAAGGTGCCCCTTTGGATAGGGTCCCAGTTCACCTCTGGGAGAGGTAAGGCAGCTTCTGAGATTGTTAGAATTAAACATGATTATGCACTTTTTTTACACACAAACTCATTGGAACGGTCAAGCTGCCCAGGAACTGTCAAGCTGCCAAGGAACTGAGAGGCTGTCCAGGAACTGTCAAGCAGTCAAGGAACTGTCAAGCTTCCCAGGAACTGTCAAGCTGTCCAGGAACTGCCAAGCTGTCCAGGAAGTGTCAAAGGATACTAGGTGAGGTGACATGGAGGGGGTAAGGTCAAAGGGTGGGGGGTCAGGGTATGAGGTGGCATGAGTTGGCACTAAATTGGCATGGGGATATGAGGGACCAAGGAGCGTGGGTGGGGGGCATGGTCTGGAAAAAGGGGGTATGAGGGGCCATGAGGAAGATGAGTGGTGGTTATGGGTTGGCATAGGTTGGTATGGATGGCGCATAGGGACTGTGTGGGGAGGTGAGGGGGGGATGGTGAGGCTGGAGGGATTTTTTTTGTTTTATTACATTTTATTTATTTAAACAATGTCGGAGCACAGAGGTAGGTCTTGAACCCAACCTGCCTCTGCACCCAGCAGCCTCCGTGCTCATTCCGGGGTCTTCCGCGCTGACTCCTATTTCAGCCTGCCAACCCCCAACCCCCGGACCGATAATCCGACCTGCAGGCGGCCATTTTGAAAAGTCGGGGTTGCCAAGCCAGGAATCCTCCGACTCTGTGAACCCAACTTGGGGACGAAAATCTGGGCCTTAGCATCTTAACACAGGAGGGTTCCAGGAAATTATTAACTTCATAGAAATTTGAGCCAATTTGAACTTACGTTGTGGCTGGTGGAACATTGAAGATAGCCCTATCATATCCCACTTCTGAACCATCAGTACATCCCACTGCAGAGACTCACTGCATCCCACTCCAGACATGAGGCTGACACTCCAATGCAGTACAGAGGGAGTGCTGTCGGAGGTGCTGCTTTTCAGTTGAGAGAGTTTGCTCTCTCAAGTGGATGCCAAAGATCCCATGGCAATACTGAGAAAAAAAACAATGTTTTCCCTGGTGTCCTGCCCAATACTCATCCCTCAACCAACATCACAAAAACAGGTTATCTAATCATTATCACATTGCTGTTTGTGGGAGCTTGCTGAGTGCAAATTGGCTGCTGAGTTCCTTACAGTACAAAAGTGACTACACGTCAAAAGTACTTCATTAGCACGTTTGGATGTTTTGATGCGGATTGCAGTAAGTCTTTCAAGTCTTCCTTTTGTGTTCTATGCTGGGTTGGATTCTGTGGTGCCAGTAGCTGATTTCAGATATCGGAGAGCCTTCGCAACGTTCAGAGTTTGCACATGCAACCCTAGTCCAAAAATCACAATGGAGCAACCAACAGTACTCCCGAGGGTTCACTACCTCAAACAGAAAGTGTGGAACCAGCATGCAGTCAGGCAAATTGCCCACTAATTTCGAATAATTACACATTAAACTTTTACGTCTGCATGTCTCAAGTGTAAGGGGTCTCCTCCCATTTCACAAATACTTGATGAAGAGGACCACACCATTTTAAAAGTTAAAACGGATTGATTTTTTTTTTAACCGTGTAAGCTTTTAAAAGTTTGATAAACCTTCTTCAAAAGTAAATTCTCCGATTTATTTTTTAGTTTGATTTTCAGACTTTTTAAATATCATCTTTTTATTTATCCCTTCCTTTATTTTAAAATGATTTATTTATTTATTGCACTTCATAAAAAATATATTTAGATTTTGAATGTTGTAAAATTGTTTAAATGTTTAATTTTGCAACATTAATTACGTCTACTAAATGTGATTTTCCCAATGCCCGCAGCAGCCTGTTTTATACAGTTTTTATGGCGCAGTGACTGCCCACATATAAATTCTCGCCTGCTTTAAGCAGCATTGCTGGGCCTCACTGCAGCCAATGTCAGGAGGGAATCCTCTCTCAAGGCAGATGCAATTCTCACCACCGGGATGGTGACAGGTTAGTGTGGAGATTTATTCGATGTCAGTGATGAGTGTCGTCACTGTACTGCAGACCACAAAATCTGAGCCAGCATGCTTCCATTAAGCTATATCTTAAATTAGATACTCTGTTTAGCATTTGCTTACTGAGGGCCCTTGGAAAACTCCCTGTCTGACACAATTATCCACCGGAAGCTCCTAATCCCTCAAGTGGCCTCCCATTCCTTGTGCGCTTGCCTCCTTCGGGGATGTCCTTGGTTTTCCTTGGTGTGGCCTTCTAGCAGTTGGTTGCCAATGGTGGATGGTTCAATGGTTTAAGCATTGTGTGTTTGATTATGTTATTCTGGTAATTGATGTATGCTCACTGTGCTTGATTGATTAAGCCTGGGTGTTGATTCAGAGCTAAAATAAGCATACACCCACAGAAATACCTAGAAGCTACAGTTGGGATAAGTATGAGTGCAGACATTTTGTGATTGCTGAGATTTTTTAAAGCAGATAAATAAATCTGTTACACACTTAGAAACTAGTGTCATCTCTACATTGCTCTGAGGAAAATCAAATGAATAAAATATAACCAACTGGTGAACCACAGCAGTCAGGTCTCAATGCGATGCTTCCCTTGGCACATTCTGGACAAGCTTAGCATCTAGTTCTTCTCTTTTCTTGTCAGTGTGATGAATCATGTGATGACTCAATAAAAGAGTTGCTGCAGCACTGTAGATTTCGAGCTGTAACAATGTTGTGTCCATACCTTATCAATTGGCCAATTAGCAGCAGAAAAATAAACAGGGACCACTTTGTCTAATGATGTTGCCTTTGGTTTTCAAATCCCTTCATGGCCTCTTCCCCTCCCTTGTTAAACGTCTTGCAGCCAGTTGGTGAAGGAGGAGACCAGAAGTCAATCTTTGCTTAGTTTTAGATTTATTCACAAAGTGAGGCATTACAAATGTATAGCTCCTAACTCGACAACCCACCATCAGTGTCATTAAGTGTCTCTTTATGTGTTCAAGTCATTACCCAATGAGTCCTCCCACTCCACCCCCACCCCTACCAACCGCAGACACCGAAGCTTTATTTAGGCAGTTAACATCCCTATCTGTATAATCACCTCCAGCCCCAGAACTCTGCAAAGTATCTGCGCTCATCTAATTCTGGCCTCCTGAGTATCCCCAATTTCATTCTCCTCCTTAGCTTCTTTGCTTCTGTACTGCTCTTTCTTCCTTTCAGATGCTCTATAAAACCCAACTCTTTGACCAAGCTTTTGGTGATTTGCCTAATATTAACTGGCTCCATGTTTGATAATGCTCCTATGAAGCATCTTGGGATGTTTTATTAGGTTAAAGTTGAATGCAAGTTGTCGGGGATGGAAGGTCTATGTGATAATGAAATGACACAAATAATGGCAAAACTTCTACATTTGGAACTAACAGTAGCCAACTGGAGCTCATGGTTCAAAAGGGATAATTCAGACACTTCACAATTAATAACACATCTATTTCTCAGCCTTCAATTTTGCTTCCATAATCTCATTGCCTTTTATTTATTTATTTTTATTCTTTCATGAGATGTGGGCATGGCCAGCAAGCCCAGCATTTGTTGCCCAACCCTAATTGCCCTTGAACTGAGTAGCTTGATGGCCCATTTTAGAGGGCAGTTAAAAATCCACCACATTGCTGTGGGTCTGGAGCCACATGTAGGTTAGACCAGATAAGGATGGCAGATTTCCTTCCATAAAGGGCATTAGCGAACTAGATGGGTTTTTACGCCAATCCATGATAGTTCCATGGTCACCATTACTGAGACTAGCTTTCAATTCCAGCTTCCATTCATTGGATTTAAATTCCCATGGTGTGATTTGAATGTGTGCCCCTAGGGGATTGGCTTGGAGCTCTGGATTACTAGCTCAGCAACGTTACCACTACACCACTGTCTCCCCATTATTTTACACTAAAAATGTCTAATTCAATAACGTCATGACAATGGAAGGCAGAACCTCAGCAGCTGTGGTGAACTTTGCAAGTTCTGTGAGGAATGGGTTGATCCCATGTACATAATCGTTCACCCACAACATTTCTGTTGAACTTGCAGCATCGCGCTGCTGCTCCATCGTCTATTAGGCAGAGACTGTAATCGCACCATGGAATTGATAGAACCTCCCAAAGCCATGACTTCCACCATCTAGAAGGACGAGGGCAGCAGCTGCAGAGCAACACAATCACCTCCAAGTCCCCCTCCAAATCACACACCATTCTATCCTAGGAGGCAAATAGCATGGGTGTGCTTAAGAGGGAGCTGGATAAACACATGAGGGAGAAAGGAATAGAAGGGTATTTGAAGGGGTGAGATGAAATGTGGCGGATGGAGGCTGGTATGGAGCATCAACAGCACGGGTCAGCATTTGGGTCAAATGGTCTGTTTCTGAGCTGTAAATTCTGTGTAGTTCAACGTAACCCTGACTTGGACACATGTTAACTGTTCCTTCATCATCGCTGGGTCAAAATCCTGGAGTTCTTACCTATTGGCACTGATGAAACACCTTCACCACATGGACTGCAGCTGTTCAAGAAGGGCCACCACCACCCTGTTGTGGGCAGTTCAGGATGGGTAATAAATGCCAGCTCAGCCAATGATGCCCAACATCTCGACAATTAGTTTTTAAAAAACCCAACCATATATTTTTGAGAGGGCGGGAATTGGAACAATTGGCATGTGAGTGGCTGAAAGGTAGTTCCCCCAGACAGTTCTTACACATCCAATAAAAACAGGAAATGCTGCAAATGCTCAACAGGTCTGACAGCATCTATGGAGAGAAAAACAGAGTTAATGGCCGGAATTTTCCAGCCCCTCTTATCGGTGGGATCTTCCGGTCCTGCTGACGTGAACGGAGATTTCGCTGACCCTGCTGCAGGGGAACCCGCCAGGGAGGGACCTGGAAAATTCCGACCAATGTTTCAGGTCTGAAACTGGGAAAAGTTGGAAATGTAATAGGTTTTGAGCAAGCCATGAAGGGGAGGGCGGGAATAAAGAATAGAAGTGAAGGTCTGAGTTTGGATAGAGGGCAGGAGAGATTAAATAACATTCTGCTGAAAGGTCATTGACCTGAAACGTTAAACTCGATTTCCCTTTCTACAGATACTGCCAGACCTCTCGGGCATTGGGTTTTCGTTTTAATTTCAGATTTCCAGCATCTGCAGTAGTTTGCTTTTGCATTTGAGGTTACATAATAAAAGTGTTCATGCTGGAAGGCCAAAGGGAGTGATAGTGGGACAAGTAAAGAAACAAAAGTTGTGTCTAGAGGAGATGTGAATGGCAGGATTATGAAGAGCAAGGTGGAGAACTGAAATGGCAGGCGGCTGCAAGCTGGGAGGCACATTTGAGGACTAAGCAGAGGTGTCCCACTAAGTGGTCATCCAGTCCGTGTTTGGTCTCCCCAAGGTAGAGGAGGCTGCATCACGAGCAGTGAATACATTATAATAAATTGAAAGAAGTACAAGGAAATCACTGATCACCACAAACGGAAAGATCGACATGGTCACATCGCTGCTGCAACATGGCCAGTGTCTGTCGTGTAGTGACTTCCAACTGCTGGGGAAGCTCTGTCATCAGCCTCATTGTATCTGTGACCATGACCAGCTGTGGGAACTCATCTGCAATGTAAGAAGGGTGATTAAAATGGCACTTGACACTATCAAGCACACGAGTCATGAGGCTTTATTTTCTATAACAGGCCCCTTACTCAATCGGATGAATGGATTGTGGCTGGGCTGTTGCTGCAATGATACGCAGCTACCTATAAAACACGCATCATAAAATGCTGCTGGCCTCCCCGAGCATGCTGGGTAATTTATATATCGTAGTGGGAGAAAGCAGCTGAACACAGGCAAGTTAGGGTATGCCATCTCTCGATATACACTGTACCATTAGAGTGTCAACTTTGACTCCCTGCTGTCTCTCAGTCAGAAGGTTGTGCATTCAAGGCTCACCTTAAAGATTTAAGTCTACAATTCACACCAACTCTCCCAGTGCAGCACTGAGGGAGTGCTGTCTCACAGGTGAGACACTAAACTGCTCTGTTAGGTTGGTGCAAAAGATCCCACAGCATCATTTAGAAGAAGAGTTGTCCTGGCAAACATTCACCCAACAAAAAATTACCCCTGACGACCAGTTCATTTATCTTATTGCTGGTTACATGACTTGCCGATGTATGCAAATTGGTTGCCACCTTTCATTGAACCTTATAATGCTTACAGCACAGAAAGACCTGCCCTGTCCATGTCAGCTCTCTGTAAGATCAACTGAGTTAATCCCAATCCCTCTCAGTTTCCATGAATTCCTGCAAAATTTTTCTTCAGGAGTTATCCAATTCCATTTCGAATACCCCAATGGTACCTGCCTCCACCACACTCTCTTTATGTCTCCCTACTTTATAAATGTTCAAAAGTAGTTCATCAGCAGTGGAGTGCTCTGGGATGTTATGGAAGGCGCTATAGAAATGCAGTCCTTATGATGAGAGGTTTTGTTGCAGTAGGTGGAGAGAAATGATCGCGTCTGGCGAGTGGGTCAATGATCAAAGGTCAAGGCTTCAAAATCACTGGCAAAGGTGGCAGGTCAGAAGATTGAGAAGAATATAAAGAGCAGCAAAGAATGCCAAAAAGATTAATAAGGAGGGAAAATTAGAGTATGAGAGAAAGCTAGCCAGTAATATAAAGATGGATAGTAAGAGTTTCTATAGGTATTTAAATAAGAAAAGAGTTAACAAAGTGAGTGTTGGTCCTATAGAGATTGTGTCTGGGGAATTGATAATGGAAAGTAACGAGATGGCTTCGGCCTTCAGTGTAGAGGACACAAGTAACATCCCAGAAATAGCTGTAAATCAGGAAATGGAAGGGAGGAAGGAACTCAGGAAAATTACAATCACCAGGGAAGTGGTATTGAGCAAATTGTTGGGGCTGCGGGCTGACAAATCCCCAAGTCTGGATGGACTTCACCCTAAGGTCTTGAGAGAAGTGGCTAGCGAGATAGTTGATGTGTTAGTTTAAATTTTCCAAAATTCTCTAGATTCGGTGAAGGTTCCATTAGATTGGAAAATAACAAATATAATTCCTTTATTCAAAAAGAGAGGGAGACAGAAAGCAGGAAGCTATAGGCCAGTTAGCCTAACGTCTGTCATAGGGAAAATGTTAGAAGCTATTATTAAAGATGTTATAGCAGGGCACTTAGAAAAATTCAAGGTGACCAGGCAGAGTCAACATGGTTTTGTAAAAGGGAAATCATGTGTAACCAATTTATTAGAGTTCTTTGAAGGAGTCACATGCGCTATGCATAAAGGGGAACCAGTGGATGTGCTGTACCTAGATTTCCAGAAGGCACTTGATAAAGTTCCACATCAAAGATTATTGCAGAAAATAAAAGATCATGGTGTAGGGGGTAACATATTGGCATGGATAGAAGATTGGCTGGCTAACAGGAAGCAAAGGGTTGGCATAAATGGGTCTTCTTCTGGTTGGCAGGATGTGATGAGTGGTGTGTCACAGGGATCAGTGCTGGGGCCTCAGCTTTTTACAATTTATATAAATGACTTGGATGAAGGAGCCGAGGGATTAGTTGCTGGATTTGCTGATGACACAAAGATAGGTAGGAAAGTAAATTGTGAAGAGGACGTAAAAAGGCTACAAAGTGACATAGATAGGTTAAGTGAGCAGGCAAAGATCTGGCAAATGGAGTATAATGTGAGCAAATGTGAAATTTGCAGATGATACAGAGATTGGAACTATTGTCATCTGTGATAGGGCAGTCTTGAACATCAAAAGGACATAGACATATTGGTGAATTGGGCAGATAAGTGGCAGATGAAGTACAATGCAGAGAAGTGTGAGGTGATTCATTTTGGCTGGAAGAATATGGTGAGACAGTATAAAATAAAGGGAGAGCTCTAAAGGAGGTGCAGGAACAGAGAGACCTCGGTATATATGTACATAAGTCATTGAAGATGGCACGGCATGTTGAGAGAGTAGTTAATGAAGCATATAGTATCTTAGGCTTTATTAATAGGGGCATTGAGTACAAGAGTAAGCAGGTCACATTGAACTTGTATAAGACACTGGTTAGGCCTCATCTGGAATACTGCATCCAGTTCTGGGCGCCATACTTGAGGAAGGATGTGAAGGCATTGGAGAAAGTACAGGGGAAGAGTTACAAGAATGATTCCCAGGATGAAGAACTGTAGCTATGAGGATAGACTAGAGAGGTTGGGACTGTTTTCCTTGGAGAAAAGAAGGCTGAGAGGAGGCTTGATGGAGGTATTGAAGATCCTGAGGGGTATGGACAGGATAAATAGTGAGAAACTGTTCCCACTCAAGAAAACATCAAGAACTAGAGGGCACAGGTTTCAAATAATTGGCAAAAGAAGTAAATGTGATGAGAGGAAAAAAATTTTCATCCAGAGGGTGGTTGGAGGGAGGTTCGATCAAGCTATTCAAAAGGGAATTGGGTTGCTACCTGAAAAGAAAGAATGTGCAAGGTTACGGGGATAAGACAGGGGAGTGGGACTAAGTGGAATGCTCTTTCAGAGATCCAGTGCTGACTCAATGGACCGAATTACCTCCTTCTGCACTGTAAAGATACTGTGATACTGTGAAATCATTCATTTTGGCAGGAGGAATAAAAAGAAGTTTATTATGTAAATGATGAGAGATTGCAGAGCTCTGAGATTCAGAGGGACCTGGGCATCCTAGTGCATGAATCACAAAAGGTTAGTCTGCAGGTACAGCAGGTAATTGGGAAAGCTAATAGAATGTTATCATTTATTGCGAGGGGAATTGATTACAAAAGTAAGGAGGTTATGTTTCAGTTGTACAAGGCACAGGTGAGACCACATCTGGAGTACTGTGTACAGTACTGGTCCCCTTAGTTAAAGAAAGATTAGAAGCAGTTCAGAGAAGGTTAACTAGGAAAGGGCGGGTTGTTTTATGAGGAAAGGCTGGACAGGTTAGGCTCATATCCACTGGAGTTTAGAAGAGTAAGAGGCGACTTAATTGAAACCTTTAAGACCCTGAGGGGTCTTGACAGGGTGGATGTGAAGAGGATGTTTCCTCTTGTGGGAGAATCTAGAACTAGGGGTCACTGTTTAAAAATAAGAGGTCACTCATTTAAGACAGAGATGAGAAATATTTTCTCTCAGGGGGTCATGAGTCTTTGGAACTCTCTTCCTCAAAAGGTGGTGGAAGCAGAGTCTTTGAATATTTTTAAGGCAGAGCTAGATAGATTTTTGATTAACAAGCGGGTGAAAGGTTATCGGGGGTAGGCAGGAATTTGGGGTTGAGGTTACATTCAGATCAGATCTCACTCCACCCCGTCCACATTGGCCTGAGGTTTGGTTCCCCTCCTGCAGCCCACAATCCGATTTCCCTGCCTCTAGCCCATGATCCGGTTCCCCTGCCCTCCAGCCCATGATCCGGTTCCCTTTCCCCATAGCCGATATCTGATTCCTCTCTCCCAACCTGAGATATGACACCCCCCCCCACCCGCTGACAACCCCTCCTCCACCAGGTTGTTGCTGCAATCAGATCGGCCATAGTTAGGAACAAATTTAGCTCTGTCTAGAACTCGTGCAGTGAGAGCGCAGTCAATGCATGAACTAGTGACTTGTTCCAGAGTTAAGGATGACTCTCTGTGAAGAGATGTAACTTTATTCATTTACAGGATGTGGCTAGGCCAGCATTTATTGGTCATCCCTAATTGACCTTAAGAAGGTGAGTGAGCTGCCATCTTGAATTGCTGAAGTCCATGTGGTGTAGGTACATCCACTGTGCTGTTAGGGAGTGAGTTCTAGGATTTTGACCCAGAGACATGTGAAATGATGTAAGGGAGAAAGCTCATGAGGACCATAATCACCAGTGTAGACCAAGATGGGCTGAATGGCCTTTTCATTACTCTAACTCTATGAATAATTGCCTTCCTTAATAACAAAGTGCATAACTTTTCTTTTTTTAATTATTCATTTACAGGATGCATGTGTCACTGGCTGGGCCAGCATTTATTGCCCATCCCTAACTGCCCTTGAGAAGGTGATGGTGAGCTGCCTTCTTGAACCGCTGCAGTCCCTGTGGTGTAGGGGCTGCTGGGAAGGGAGTTCTAGGATTTTGACCTCGCGACAGTGAAGGAACGGTGATATAGTTCCAAGTCAGATGGTGCATGGCTTGGAGGTGAACTTGCAGGTGGCAATGCTCCTATGTGATTTAACAGGGCCGCCATCTCAAAAAAACAGCCAAATTAGATCCCAACACTGCTTGAACACTGTGACAGATGACCTGCTTCTAACTTTTGATCTCCTCTGGATAAATGGTTGAAGTTATTGCTCTGCATTGCCGCTGTGTTCCCCTGTAGTCGCTGCCTGATCATAGGAAAGATTGAGTTAAGAGAAAGAGGTAGGAAAAATGTTAACTTGGACGCACCAGTCTTGATGAGAGTTAAGGGACCGTCTGCCCTTACTAAGCAATACCAGCCGCTGTTGCGAAAATGCACATGAGACGACTGCCCAGGATCGACAGTGTCATTGTAAAGAGTTAGCTTTGTTAATGTGCTCTCTGATGCTTGGGCAGCAGGGGTGGGCCTTTCTGCACAGCCATCTGGATGGTGGTGTCCATATGAATTGAATGTCAGTGGTTCCGAGAATGCCCATGTTATGATCTAGAATGAAAGGACGCTGGAAGTAGATGCAATAGTAAGCCTCAAAAGGGAATTGGATAGATACATGAGATGGGGGGAGATTAGCAAAGCTAAGGGAGGAAGAGCAGGGGAGAGGTGGGGACTCATTGGATAGCGCATTCAAAGACATGACGGACTGAATGGCCTCCTCCTGTGCTGTGTCATTCCATGATGCCAAATAACAGTGGGCTAATGCTATGCAAATAGACTTCTTGAACAAACCATAGCATTGGCCGAGTTAAAGAAACTTTGTTTATCGTGTCTGGCTCTCATGTAGCCTTTTTCTTAGGGTTTATTATCTATTGTGTGCTTATTGCTCTACCCTTTGCCTCTGTAAGGAGCTGGGGAATGGCTCCGCTGAAGCTCACCCACCATCCCCCTCCCCACCCCCAACATTCCCCCACCCCATATCTGACTGATATGCCAGAGGCACTTTCAATCATCAAGTCTTTCAGACACGAATGTTATCTCCGTTTACAACACCGGGTGAACCGTAGAAATTTTACTTGGGCAAAAAAAAAATGTTCAACCATTTCCCACCTCCTCCCCTCCCCTCAACCCCCTCCACACCCCCTCCCCCACCCCCCACCACCACACCCCCCCACCCCCTTCTGCTCCACAACAAAGTAAGAAATTGGATCCATATGTGAGCGAGGCTTCAGCCAAGGAATGTGAGAGAGATCTAGGCAGAGATTCATTCTGGAACAGAAAATGAGGTGAAGGTTTCTACCGTAATTAAGGCCGGGGGAAATACTGAAGGCAACCTTTATTTCACCATTGAAAATTGCAATTTTTCAGCATACGTCAACCACTTTTCTCTTCTCGTTGGCCTCATTAACCAGCAGGGTCAGCCATGTCTGTTCCGTCTCACAAAGGAAGCCACTCAGTAACCGTGGCAATGAAGGAAAGGTACATTACAGCACCTCAATGGAGTCAGGTTGCAGACAAGGGGAAGGGGAGAGGGGGTTGGGGGAGGGAGCTGGCGAGAGAACGGGGAGGGGAACAGATCCCTGCTCTGACCTGATGCCAATACCATAGCCAAGCAGCCTCCAATGTTAAATGTAGCCTCATCTTTCAGCAGTGCCCGTAAGGGAAGACCCTTCTTTCTGTGCTCTGGGGAGTACAACAGCTCTATTACACGGAGGGGATGTTTAACCTGTACCTGTAGACACAGGAGCACTTTATAATCCATTCCATCCATGCTATACCAACACCCACGCAGCAATTTTCATCTTCAATTTTGAATAATTAAAAAAACACACTTGATATGACCTGCCATTTTTTAATATTAAGGGCACTTTCACATCCATGGAGGAATATTAGGCAGCAGAAATAGCAGGTTAGACCTATGTTCATTGGAGTTTAGAAGAGTGACAGGTGATCTCATTGAAACATATAAGATTCTGAGGGGGCCTGACAGGGTAGATGCTGAGAGGACAGTAGCAACGTGGATGCAAAATTGGCTGAAAAATAGGAAGCAGAGAGTAATGGTCAATGGATATTTTTCGGGCTGGAGGAGGGTTTGTAGTGGAGTTTCCCCAGGGGCCAGTATTGGGGCCCTTACTTTTCCTGATATATATTAATGGTCTAGATCTTGGTGTGCAGGGGACAATTTCAAAGTTTGCGGATGACACCAAGCTTGGGAGTGTTGTGAACTGCGAGGAGGATGGTGTGGAACTTCAAAAGGACATAGACAAGTTGGTGGAGTGGACAGGTAGGTGGCAGGACAGGTGGAGAGAGCAGTTAATAAAGCATATAATATGCTGGGCTTTATTAATAGGGGCATAGAGTACAGGATGTTCAAAATCATGAGGGGGCTGGACAGAGCAGATAGGGAGAAACTGTTCCCGCTCATAAAAGGATCAAGAATGAGAGGGCATTTGCAGGGGTACGGGGAAAAGGCAGGGCAATGGCACTAGGTCATAATGCTCATTTAGAGAGCTGGTGCAGACACGATGGGCCGAATGGCCACCTTCAGTGCTGTTAAAATTCTGTGATTCTAGTGAGGGAATCTAGAACAAAGGGGCAGAGATTCAGAATATGGGGTCTCCCATTTAAGACCGGGATGTGGAGGAATGTCCTCTCTCAGAGGGTTGTTAGTGTTTGGAATTTTCTTCCTCCGTGAGTAATGGAGGCTGGGTCATTGAATATATTCAAGGCTGAGTTAGACAGGTTCTTATTGACAAGAGAGTCAAAGGTTACAGGGGACAGGCAGGCAAGTGGAGTTGAGGCCACAATCAAAACAGTCATGATCTTATTGAATGGCAGAGCAGGCTTGATGGGCTGAATGGCCTACCCCTGCTCCTATTCCTTATGTTCTTATTAAGATCTTAAATCGGCCATAATCAAAGAAGATTCAATCCAGTATCTAATACCATCGTACCTGAAATTATCATTTTTCATTCAATAACAAACTCAAAGCAAATCTTTTCTTTGTGCCAGACCAGTTTTTATCTGGAAAGCCAAAATATTGTTGATTTATTACTTATGACAAATCCCTGGATCAACTTGAAAAGGAAAAATTTGCAGGGCTATGGGGAAGCAGTAGGGGGGAGGGTTGGGTCGAGCTGAATAACTCTATTCAAAGGGCCAGTATGGACATGAATGATGGAATGGCCTCGCACTGCGCTGTTTCATTCTAACCTTTTATTACCAGAATCAGACAAAATGAAAGAATCCTTAAAGTTTTATGGGTAAATTGTACTGATGTGAAGGTGCCAGTAGATTCTCATGTCTGAAGGGAGTGTGGGTCACACAGTCTGTGCCACATTACAGCAATTTGAGCTGGAATTCTCATTCTGGTAGAATAAGATGATGGATTTACCTTTGCAATGAATGCAACTGTTTTTTCCATTTAGGGGGAAGAGCTGATTGTCACTGGATCAAAACCCTGGAACTCCTAACCCCACAGCATTATTGCAGTAATTAAGATGTTCCGCAACTATCCCAAAGCTCTCCGTTCTTCACCCTCTGTAAACTTGAGTTCATCCAAAATTCCACTGTCCATATCCTCACCTTGCACCAAGTCCATTCAGTTCACCTATTACCCCTGTGCTCACTGACCTGCATTGACTCCTGGTCCAGCAACACCTTGATTTTAAAGTTTTCATTCTTGTTTTCAAATCCCTCCATGTCTTCATTCTCCCTATCTCTATTACTTGCAGCAGCTCTACATCCCTCTGGGATCTCTGCACTTGTTGGATCCTAGCCACCAGTTCGTTGGGACTTATGGATCCTGGTTGCCTGCTTGTGGTGGGATGGCCGAGTTGGTACAATAGACAGAGTTGATCAGCAGACACTTCTTCGGTGGAACACTTTCTGTTTATTTACAAAGGTACGCAGCAGCTACACTTGTGTACTTTCAACTCAAACCCTACCTCCATACTACTGACTACAGAGGTAACCCGCGCTACTCCTCTATTGGTTACATAAGGTCATGTGATCTTCCTTTATAACATCCTTCTTAAAGGTATCCTACACATTACATAAAACCATAATCACAACAGCCCTCCTCCAATTCTGGCCTCTTGCACATCTCGATTTCCTTAACCCCACCATTGGTGGCCATGCCTTCAGCTGCATAGGCCCTAAGCCCTGGAGTTCCCTTCCTAAACTTCTTGCCCTCTTGCTCGCTCTCTTCCTTTAAGATGCTCCTTAAAATCTACCTCAGGCTTTTGTACTTCCATCCTAATGTGACCCAGTGTCAAATTTTGTTTGATAATGCTCCTGTGGAGTGCTTTGGGATATTTTCCTACATAACTGCGGCTACGTAAGTACAAGTTGTTAATGTTCCTGATGTTCGAGGAGTTTTGTTGCTGCAATATTACTGATTATTTCCCCATCACAGCAAGGGAACTGAAAACAAACAGAGCTTGTCTGGGTCTGGATAGACCATACAGCCAAGACCAGCCAGTAAGTTGGAAAATTAAGAGAAAATTGTGATTGTGTGGCTGGGAGGTGAGTTATTTGTGTCAATAAATTGCACCACTTTTACCATGCACCTCTCGAAGTCACACACTATCTTGGTTTGGACATATAGTCCTTCATTGTCATTGGGTGAAATTCCTGGAACTCCCACAACAATTATGGGAGCAGCTTCATCATATGGACTGCAGCGGTTCACCACCGTCCTCCCAAGGATGGACAACAAATCCTGACTTTGTCAGGGCCTTCCTGAAGCTCTTTACAGCTAATGAAGTTCTGTTGAAGTGTAGTCACTGTTATGGTGCAGGAAACATGACAGCCAAGGGTGTAGGAATTATCTGGAGAAAACAATTGCAGGGATACACAGAGTAGTGTAGGCATGGACATTTTTTTTTTATTCATGGGATGTGGGCACTGCTGGCTGGGCCAACATTTATTGCCCACCAACTGCCCTTGACAACTGAGTTGATTGCTAGGCCATGTTGGAGGGCATTTAAGAGTCAACCACAGGACAGCAGATTTCCTTCCCTAAAGGGCATTAGTGAACCAGATGAGTTTTCATGACAATCGGCAGCAGTTATCGTTAGACTTTTAACTCCAGGTTTTTTATTTGATCAAATTTATCAGCCGCTACTGGGTATTTGAACCCAGGTCCCTGAAGCATTACCCCTGGGTATCTGGAGTACTAGGATGGTGACAATACCACTATGCCACCAGCTCCCCTCATAAGGACAGAAGGACCAAATGCCCTCCTTCTGTGCTGTAGCCGTTCTATGATTCAGTCTGAACACAGTAAGATTCCACAAACAGCAATGTGATCATGAGTAGATAGTCCGGTTTCTTCAGTAATGTTGGTTGTGGGATGGGTCTATATCCATTACTCTATCAAGCGATGCATTCCAAATGCTAACCACTCGTTGCATAAGAAAGCTTTTCCCCATGTCACTTCTGCTGCTTTTGCCAATTACCTTAAATCCCAGCCCTCTGGTTATTGACTCTTCCAGCCATTGCAAACGGTTTATTTTGATTTACTCTATCTGAACCTTCATGGTGTAAACAGCTCTATCAAATCTTGTTTTTGCCTTCCCTGCTCTAAGGAGATCAGGTGTTGTTACTTCTTCTTCCATCCCTAAAGCCACGATGTTGTGAAACTCACTGGAGATATTTGATTCCAGTGAGCTGGGCTAAATTTTATTGCTGGCAATTGCACAATCACACCCACCCACATTCCTCCTCACATTACTCTAGTGAGTCTTCATAGGGTTCTTGCACCTATCACATGCGATAGGTGTTGTATAACTTTTCAATAAGTTGTTTGGGGCTCTTGTGTTTAAACATTACAATTATCTCAACTGTCATCTGTAACAGTATTTCATAATTATACACAGACTGTAAACTGAAAAACTTTGTATAATTACTATTGACAGATATACTCTTCAAACCTGAGGGAATGTCAATGTTCTTCATTGCGTGGGTTGTAAGTGTCGAGGACTAGGAATTGTTTTTCCCATTCCTCAGGGTATAGATTTTCATTCATATAGCATCTATCATCTCACCCTCAGGGCCTTTACAGTCAATGAAGCGTAGTCAGCATTATATTGCAGGAAATGAGGCAGCCAATTGTGCAAAGCATGGTCCCACAAACAGCAATGTGATAATGATCAGATCATCCATTTTAGTGATGTTGCTTAAAGGATAAATATTGTCCAGGGCACCAGGGAGAACGCTCCTGCTCTTCTTCAAAACAGTGCAGCACTGAGGGAGTGCTGCACTGCTGAGGATGCCATCTTCCAGAAGAGTTGTTAAACCAAGGCCCCACCTGCCCTCCCAGGTTGATGTAAGAGATCTCACAGAACTATTTCAAAGGAGAGCAGGGGGGTTATCCCCATTACCCTGGCCAATATTATCCCTCAGATGACATAACTAACAATCAGATTATCTAGTCACTGTTGCATTGCTGTTTGTGGGAGCTTGCTGTGCCTAAATTAACTACCACACTCGTGTGTACTTCATTGGCTGTAAGGGGCATTGTGACATCCTGAGGTTGTGAAAGGCGCTATTTAAATGTGAACATTTTGTTTCCTCTTTAGCCGTATGGTGGATTCCAACAGGAGGCCCCAGATCACCTGCAGATTACAGGACTTACTTTACCCCTTCTCAAGATGACAATATTGGTACTGAAGAATGGAATGCTTCCCACTTCAGTGACAAGCACCAGGTGCAGAATGAATGAATATAGAATCAGCTTCTCTCTACTCTGCCCCACCGTGGGGCTAGGATAAAGATAGGACTCCATTTATCTGAATGTTCATTGTCAATGGGAAGCGACATAGGTAAATGTGATTGTCTTAAAAATCTACCTGATTCCCTCATGTCCTTTGTGGGAAATCTGGCGTCCTTACACAATCGGCATATATGTGACTCCAGCCCCGCATCAACCTAGTTTTCTCCTAACTCTGTCCTCTGAAGTGGCTGAGCAAGACGCTCAGTTGTATCCATCAGGAAAACAGGGGCTCGACAATAAATGCAAGACCTGTCAGAGACACCCACAACCCGAGAATGAATTTTAAAGAAAGAGTCATTCTCTGCAATTAGCAGCTATCATTCATTCGGATCAGGAATTTATGACCATTTGGGAATAAGAGCAACAGTTTTCATTTCTACAGCACCTTTAATTTTAAGACATCCCGCGGTGTTTCGTGGCAGGGTTCATCAACACGATTTGGTGCCAAGTCACATAAAGAGATAATTGGGCAGGTGACCAAAAAGCTGGTCAAAGAGGTGGGTTTTAAGGAGCAATTTGAAGGAAGCGAGAGAAATACTGGACAGGTTTAGTGAGAAAATTCAAGAGCTTAGGGCCTAGGCAGCTGAATGCATGACCCCCAGTTGTGGAGCAATTAAAACCAGAGAAATGCAAGCGGCCAAATGGGACGAGCATGGATGCCTTGGTGCTTTGAGGGGTTTGAACCGGAAGACATTTTAGGTCAGTGAGCACAGGGATGTTGGGTGAACAAGACTTGACACAAGTCAGGATGAAGGCAGCAAAGCATTGAATGGCTTCAAGCTTATGGAGGGTGATAGGAGGGAGATCACCGAGCTGAGCAACTGTGGGAAAACCCTCTAACTCAGCGCTAGGGTCTAACCGGGAAACCTGACACAGAGAAGCCACAGAGCGACTGGTGTGGGAAGCGGGGAACCTCACACCAATGGGGATCACTGTAATGAATTTGGGGCTGAGTCACATTGAAAAGGGCACAATTCCGAATGGTTTACTCTCCAGTTGTCTCTGCCTCAAAACCTGAACATATAGTTCCCCAAATGGAAAAGTGTTCCAATCTCCAGCAGCTAACACACCTCACCTTGACAAGAGATAATGATTTTAAATAAAACCTGAATAACTCACTACTCCATTGTGTAAATATTAATATTAATGCCAAGAAAAATGCTTTAATGTATTACTGCATTCAGACCACACAAGGTGGGATATTAAATTTATAGACTACACTAAATCATAGTTTACACTTGCAGCTTATATATTGGCTGTAATATTACAGCTCCCACCTGCTGCATTCCTACCAAACACATCTCTATTTCAAACCCTTTCTACTGACTCTGCATCACTGTTAAATAAGGCTTGTTCTAAACCCTTTCAAGCTGACATCTGTATCTTATACTGTAACAGTGATATAATGATATCTTTGTACCCACTCTGGTATAAAGATTCCCGAAAACTTGATACCCCGAGTGTTTTCTTTCGACTTTTGTTGCCTGGAGACCAAATGATTTTTTAACTCCTGTAAATGAATTTTCAAGGCCCTGTCTCAGGATTTTGACAATTGGAAATGGTTTAAAGTTCCTTGCTGCAACATTTCTTTCAGGAATAAAGGAAAATTAATCTGAAGGACGGATCAAGTGAAACATTAATGCGCCAATGCAGCAGCTACTTGAAGCACTAAAACCAAACGTTAAACTCCAACTGAGAGCTAGTAAAAGGGATTAAAAGCAGCCCCAAATTACGCTTTGTGCCTGTAAGGGGAATCCACGTCGCATTAAGGGAGCAGACCAATTGCCAAGGAAGAATTTGCGTTTCTAAAGCACCTATCATGACCTCAGGACATCCCAAAATGCTGTCACCGTACTCATGTAAAGAAACGCAACAGCCAATTTACTCGCAGCAAGCTCTCACAAATAAGAATGTGATAATGACCAGATAATCTGTCTGTAGGGATTAATATTGGCCAGGACCCTCAGGACAACTGCCTTTTCTGCTCTGCTTTGAAATAGTGTTAAGTGGGCTTGTAAGGCCGCTGCAGAGGGGGGTCCTCGTTTTAATATCTCTCCCCAAAGACAGTGCCACTGAAAGCAAAGCACTCCTTCACTGCCACACTGGAGCAGCAATCTTCAGAGGAGTGTTTGAGCGCACTCCTCAAGAGTCAAGAGTGCTACCCACCGAGCCACAGATGGCAGCTACATCAATGCTATCAAAGCATATCCCACAGAGGGATCCAGTTCCAATACCTGGTCTGAACAGGTTGGTCACTCTCAAGAGAGCCACAAACTGGTCCAACCCAAATGGCCTCAGCTCACAGACATTGATGCCAGAAATGCGGGGGTCTACATTTCAGGAAGGGATTGGCCAGCAGCACATCTCTTTTCTCTTGAAAAAAGAAGGCTGAGGGGTGACCTAATAGCGATCTTTAAAATTATGAAAGGTTTCGATAGACTGGATACAGAGAGAATGCTTCATCTGAAGTGGAAGAGCAAAACTAGAGGCCATCAATATAGTCACCAAGAAATCCAACAGGGAATTCAGAAGAAACCTCTTTACTCAGAGGGTGGCGAGAATGTGGAACTTGCTACCACAGGGAATGGTTGAAGTGAATAGTATAGATGCATTTAAAGGGTGGCTAGACAAGCATCTAAGGGAGAAGGAGACAGAGGGTTACGCTGATAGAGTTAGATGAGAAAAAATGGGAAGAGGCTCGAGTGGAGCATGAACAGCATGGACTGAGTTGGGCCAAATGGCCTGTTTCTGTGCCTTATATCTAATGTAATCCTACTGAGGTTGAAGAGAAGTGGGGTTGGGGGTGGAGAATCAGCCAAGCTTGCTATTGATTGCTATTGGTCAACTCCCCCACTGGAAAGTGGAAATGGTTAGTCATCCAGTGAAAAGCGAAAGGACTTTGGTGTGAGGCTATCCAGGGTTAGGTAGCTTACTGATACTGCCCGCTTGACTCCAAGATGAAGGATGCCCAGTAGAAAAAGGTACCAGAGGCCTGTTGATGCCTATGGGGCCCACGCACCAACAGAAAGAGAGGAGGAGAGGGGAGACACCTGGAGGAAAAGAATGAATGAAAAGAATAAGAAAACAAATCTTCTGCTGTGAGTAACTTGAACCAGGAAGTATCTTAAAGTATATATTTCTAGTGTGAATTTCACATTGTCCACCCACTATTTACAGAGTATTCCTATCACCCACAGACCTGTAGCAGCAAGTAGAGAATACACCACAACAATTAGGGCCTCCGCTTGCTTAACCTCAACAATACAAATGCGCACACACACACGTGTCTCTTACATTGCATACATGTGCCTGACACAAAACACGCACCTGTCTCATACACAGTACGCACATGTCAAACATACAAAACATATGTGTCTCATACACAATGCACATGCGTATCATACACAACACACACTTGTCTCACACACAACACAGACTTGTCTGACACATAACACACACGTGTCTCAGACACAATACACATGTATCTCATACACAATACACACATGTCTCACACACAACAGACTTATGTCTCACATACACCAGGCACCTGTCTCACACACAACACACATCTGTCTGACACACAACATACACTTGTCCGACACACAACACAAACATATCTGACACATAACACATGTGTCTCAGACACAGTGCACGTGTCTCATACATGTATCTCATACACAATACACGTATCTCACATACAATACGTGCATGTCTCACACACACCATGCACCTGTATCACACACAACACACATGCATCTGACACACACGTGTCTCACACAACACACATATCTGACAACACATACGTGTCTCACACATAGCACACACCTATCACAAATAACACATACATGTCACATATGACACACATATGTCTTAAACCTCTCACATACCCAATATCAACCTAAAAACACACATCCACAAACAGCTCTTCATCATGCAACACTGTCCATCCAAAGAAAGAAAGAATTTGATTCAAATATAACATCTTTCATTGGAACAAATGAATAGAAGGAGGCCATTCAGCTCCTTGAGATTGTTCTGCCATTCAATTAGATCATAACTTATCTGTATCAACTTGTCATGACCTCGGAATATCATAAAGTGCATTACAGCCAATGAAATGTTCTATAAAGTGTAAGCGCTGTTGTACTGTAGGAAACACGGCAGCCAATTTGTGCACAGCAAGCTCCTACAAATAGCAGCAGCATAAATGACCAGATAATCTGTCTTAGTTATGTTGGCT
The DNA here is from genome assembly GCF_964194155.1 of Cetorhinus maximus. Classification (NCBI taxonomy): domain Eukaryota; kingdom Metazoa; phylum Chordata; class Chondrichthyes; order Lamniformes; family Cetorhinidae; genus Cetorhinus; species Cetorhinus maximus. Next base: position 116,607,401 of record NC_135890.1, read on the forward strand.
GAGGCTTAAATATTAGCGAGGAGACTGGGGAAAACTTTCCTGCCTTGTCCAATAGAGTGCCATGGAGTCTTTTATGTTCACCTGAAAGGGCAGACGCCCGGCCTTGAGTTAACTCTTCATTCAAAAGTGCAGCACTCCCTCAGCCCTGGAACATGAGCTTAAATGCTAGAGCAGGGTCTGAACCTACAACTTTCCAAATCAGAGGTTAGAGAGTTACCATTGAACCAATCTGCACGAGATAGCAAGTGCAACAGAAAAATGCTGGAAATACTCATCAGATCTGGCAGCACCTTTGGAGAGAGAAACAGAGTTAATGTTTCAGGTCAATGCTCTTTCATCAGAACTGGAAGAAGTGAGATGTAAGGAGGACAAGCTCCAACGGTGGCCTAACTGAATTTAAATACCCTTCACCAATCCACATTTGATGTGGAAGGTACATTCGTCAAATATCTGACAGAGGCAATACCAAAGCATGGGAAATGGTGAGTGACTCCATCAATGTGACACTTAATGGCACTTTCCTCCAAGGATCTAGGCTGTGGACCTCCTGTGAATGTTTAATATCGTTGGTGTGGTCAGTCCAGATGAAGACCACATCCTTCAAACTCACTCAAACCGCATTATTGAGAAGATCGTGCCAGTTTAAAGTGCGGCACCAGTGAAGACGTCTCGCTGCTGATGCACAAATTTCTCCCAACACAACATTTGGAATTGTCTACTTAACTCACTATTCATTAAACCTGGGCCATTAAAGCCTGTTTAATCTGAATCCCGTATTTCCACTGGAGCCAGTGCAGCAGACTGGAGTTAAATGGGATGATTTGTGAGATTGGCACACTGGAGAGTGACTGTTTAAATATATATTTATTCTCTTTCATGACAAGCACGTGGAAAATAGTTGAATGGAAAATATTTTTTTTTCATCAAAAATATGTTTACTTTCATTAGGAATTGTTTCACGAAATGCAATAATTTTTGTTTAGTTTGCCATGATCTTTCTCACTGTATATAATACACTAAAAACTCTGTCATAAATTACTGTCATTAGACAGGACATACTCAATCTCCTAGCCATATAGACTTGGGATCATTGTTATACTGCAAGTGCTGCTTCAGGACTAATTACTGCTTCAAGTGAATTGGGAGTGGAGTGAGTTCATGTGATTGAATGTAAATACACAGAGTTCCATTTGTCATCAGCTCAATGTCTGAGGTTTAAGGTTTGGGAGTCACAGATTATGTAAAATAGGCGGTTGAGAGCTCATAATTGATTTTAAGGTAGTTTATTAAGAATCAACAGTTTATATATGACATGTAAGCTAAATAGATAGGAAAAGCATATGATCTGTGACAGGCGAGAGTGGTTTACTGATTCTGGAGGATAAACAGAGGGAGGGTGCAGATTGTGTTTATCTCTATCGCTTGTGGTGGCAGACTTCTGATCAGTAGCTGAAATGTTAGGAAGATCTTGACCTGGCCTTCCTCCATCTTCCCTGATCTTCCTCCAACTGAAGATCAGGCAGCTGCCTATGAGGACTGCCCCCTGCCTCCGAGCACCCATTAATATACTATATTTCTAGGGAATTGTTGTTTAACCTATGTCAATCGCTTGTTCGAATAGCTCTGGCCAATGATCGCCAGGTACCCAAGGTGTCACCTCCCCACTGTCCATCGCTTTAGCTCAAGGTCTTCTTTTTGTTTATTCCGTGCTGGGAGCCACTTGTTAACCTTTACTAGACACTTGTATAGATAAGACGGTACAAGGCACCATCCCTACTGGCTTAGGAACATCAACATGGAAGCTTGAACCAGGAGATCTCGACATTTCTAGAGGCTGTTTACATGTTTCTCCAGAGAGAAAACAGGAATGACTTTTGTGCCGCTATACCGAGTAACTCTGTAAGAGTTGTAGGATATTCTGAAATATACCATTCCTTACACATGTAAGCAGGGATGTAACAGGTTTTTACTAACATAGAAACAAGCCAACAAGAAAAGGACCTTTAAACTTTGGTTTGAATCATTTCCCCCTTATATTAACACATCCTGGGACTATCTCCTTGAAAAGACTTGACCCCGAAGGTAAAGTTGGGAAGTGCGATCAGTTCAGTGATGTCACAGCTCAGTTGTGTTACACATTTTGTACCCTTGATTCCCAATACCACAGAATGTCAGACATAGCTCAATAGCAGCACTCTCGGTCAGATAGACAAGGGTTCAAGACTCACTTCAAACACTTGAGCATTTAATCCAGGCTAGCTGTTCAGGAATGCCGCAGTGTCAGGGGTGCTGGTTTTTTGAGATGAAGGGATGAACCGATGCCCTGTCTTCCCTCTCACATGGTGAAAGATCCTATGGCACTATTTCAACGAAGGACAGGGGAGTTACAAAAGCAGAAAGTGTTGGAAAACCTCAGCAGGTCTGGCAGCATCCGTGGAGATGTCCAATGTGACTCGTCTTCAGAACTGGAGTTAGCCCAGGCATACTGACCAATATCCATTCTGCAACCAACGTCACCAAGCATAGATTTCCAGAGAAGAGTCATATTGGACTCGAAACTTTAACTCCCTACAGACGCTGCCACACCTGCTGAGTTTCTCCAGCATTTTCTGCTTTTATTTCAGGTCTCCAGCATCTGCAGCATTTTGCTTTTACCAAAAATAGATTAACTGGTCACAATCATATTACTGTTTGCCAGATCTTTCTCTGCACAGATTGGCTGCTGTATTTTCTACATTACAACAGTGGATACACTTCAAAAGTATTTCATTGGCTGTAAAGCGCTTTGAGACATTGCAAGGATGCGACAGCTGTATAAACGCAAGCTCTTTCTTAATTATTGGGCCACCATTTATTCCATTCACCACATAATTATGGGACCATACAACACAGAAGGAGGCCATTCAGCCCATTGTGTTTGTGTTGGCTCTTTGAAAGAGCGATCCAACTCTCTCCATTTCACTCTCCCTGCTCCTTCTCCATAGCCCTTCAACTGTTCCTCTTCCCCACAGGAAGAAACAATCTCTCTGGCTGGAATATTGCTCCTGGGTCGGGTATTGGATTGAAACCTTTAAGATCCTGAGGGGTCTTGACAGGTTGGAAGTGGAGAGGACGTTTCATCTTGTGGGAGAATCTAGAACTAGGCGCCACTGTTTAAAAATAAGGGGCTGCCCATTTAGGGCAGGGATGAGGAGAAATGTTTTTCTCTCAGAGGGTCGTGAGTCTTTGGAACTCTCTTCCTCAAAAGGCGGTGGAAACAGAGTCTTTTAATATTTTTAAGGCAGAGGTAGATTGATTCTTGATTAACAAAGGGGCAAAAGGTTATCGGGGGTAGGCAGGAATGTAGGGTGAGGTTACAATCAGATCAGCCATGATCTCATTGAATGGCGGAGCAGGCTTGAAGGGCCAAGTGGCCTATTTCTGCTCCTAATTTGTATGATCGTATTTGGTAGGAGTCGGGAAATCTCCTGATTCGTCACGCTGCCTCAGGAGAAACTCCCCAAATAGTGGAATCCTCACTCCTGGGAGTGCGGGCGCAGGACGGCATTGGTCCCAACCCCTCTGGATGCAGATCGGAGGAGGCCACAGGGGCTGCTGAGTTCCAGGGCGGGCTGATTAAAAGGCTCACCTGGGACTTCATCCCAGGTGTTTTGTTAAATATTAGGCCCTCTAGCCCTTCATGTTCACATCCCTTCATTCCCCCCACCACTCCCCAAGCCCCATGCATGCCAACTGAAGCTAACCCATTCCTTCCACCCACCCCAATGGCCTCTTATAGCCCCCTTGCCAACCTAATACCAACTCATACCAACCCACCTACTGTTTGCCCTTACATCTTCCATGTCAACTAACCCAGTGTCCACCATGGACAGACCTCAGGAGCCATGTTGAGATTAAAGAAAAGGTCTAATTATCTATTACAGGTGTTACAGTAGTAAAAATAACACTCCCATTCATGAAAGCCAATTTGAAACACTTAAATACCCTCAAGTGCTTAATCCCTTGTTAAAAACTAATGGATTTGTATTCATAACTCCACATCAAAGACAGCTAATCCTTTCATAACTTCTTTGAGCTGTCAAACAAACTGAACTTAAGACACAATGCTGAGATAATTGTAGGTTTGGTAAGTGGCCAGGCATTAATAATGCCATAATGATAGCCCTTGGAGTAATGTCAATAACCGGCAATTGTAACTGCACAACAGATTTTTTTTTGAACCCTCATCAATACAGGCAGCCTATTTTTTAACTACATTTATTTAACTTTTTAGTAAATTTTATTTCATTCTTTAAAATGTTGTGGATATAAATCGTTTCACAGTTTGTGGGGTTTTTTTTATCTCCCACTGGCAGAGGCAGGCTGTTTTTATTGTTTTTAAGGGCTGGGGATTTATATACCTTGACAGTTCTACAGACCTTCCCCACACTGCAAGAGCATTTACAACTACTTTAAAAATGTACAACTCCCACATTGTAGGTGAAGGACCTTGAAAATAGGGTCTGTTTGGACTCAGCACTGAGTTCAAATGGCCCTGCTGAGTTCAGGGGCAGAACTTTTCTACCATCGGGGGTGGGGGGCAGGGGGGGGGGGGGGGGGGTTGTCCGTGCTACCAATTAAGGCCCGCCCAGCGTGAGGCACACCCGGAAGCGCTGAGTGCTTCCTGTGTGGGTGGGGTGGGTGGGTGATTCCCTGAGTCGGGGCCTGCGCACAAAAGAGCACAGAAATCCCCCTGAGGCACAGAAGTGCCTCAGGAAGATTAGTTTAAGGTTTAAACATTTAAATAAAGAAAAGAAAATATTTTAAGACATGTCCCCTCATGTGACAGTATCACATGAGCTGGGACGCGTCAATGAATCTTTTCAAATTTTTAAATTTAATTAATAAAGCCTTCATGAAGCCTCATCCCGCCTGTGGATGAGGTTTCATGAAAAATATGAAGGCCGCCTGGGCTCTTCAACTGTCCGCCAGCCTTAAGGTTGGACAGTCAGCATTCCTAACAACTTTAATTACTTTCTTAATGGCCTTAATAGACCTTTGACAGTTCGGCGGGTGTGCAGCTGATTTGGCCGCGCGCCCGCCGAACTGACAATCTAAATGATGCGCGGTGACGTCAGGGCGCACGCCTGACATCACCGCGCGTCATTATATGCGTCGGCAAGTGGCTTCGCCCCCGCTCGCCAACCCGAAAATTCTTCCCCAGGTTTCCCTCATGTGTAATTCATGACCCGCCCCCTTTCCACTACTGGCGAAAATGGGACCTTTGGGAATGGGGGCGGGATTTCCAAATTCGAGTCTTGCCCACCATTTTTGAAAGTCTCCCTGACTCTTCAAAAATCTGTATCGACTCATCAAAATCTTTTATAATTTTAAAGGTCTCCAATAGGTCGCCACTCAGCCTTCTTATTTCAAGAGAAAAGAGACCCAGCTTGTTCCTCCTTTGCTCTCACATTTCTGGCGCCATCTTTGTAAAACTTCTCTGCACCCTCCCCAGTGCGTCTATGGATCCTTTTTGTAATGTGGTAACTAGAGCAGTCCGCTAAGCATGGTCTAACCAAAACATCGTGCAGGCTTGGCATAATTTCCCTGCTTTTCAAGTCTAGATTTAGAAATAAAATCCTAGTGCTTGGTTTCTTATGAACTTGCTAACCCGTGTCTTGGATGTTATAAATGGATAAGGGACACATAGGGGAGAATTTTCAGGCGGGCGTGTTGACGATCACCGCCCTCGATTATGTGCGTGAAAGAGCGCCGAATTCTCCCTGAGGCACGGAGCTGCCTCAGGGAAATTATTTTCATAATCAAAAAGTGAATAAAAGATTTTAAAAATTATTCGGACATGTCCCCTCATGTGACAGTGTCACATCTGGGACATGTCTATGAATTTCATTAAAATTTTTTATTAAAGCTTAAAAAGCTTCATGAAGCCTCATCTCGCCCGTGGATGAGGTTCCATGAAAAATGCGAAGGCCGCCTGGGCTCTTCACCTGCCCCCCCGCCAGCCTTAAGGTAATTGTTTCAATTACTATTTAAACGGCCTTAATAGGCCTTTAACAGTTCGGCGGGCACACAGCTGACTCCGATGCGTGCCCGCCGAACTAAAGATCGGAATGACGCGCGGTGATGTCGGGACGCACGCCCAATATCACCGCGCATCTTTTTATGCATCGGCGAGTGGGCCCCGCCCCCCACAAGCCAACCTGAAGATTCAGGCCATAGATACTTTACCACTTCCAAAATAATCGGGAACTGCAGTATCCAATTAGAGTGCTGTAACAGCATCAAACCGAACCCATTCAATTCACTGCAAAGTAGAGTTTATGCATATGACTCACAATTGTTTTTCATAGCAATCCTCAAACTGGTTGCAGCAGCATTTAAAATAGCTTTAGCTATGTGAATGTTCCGGAAATGTTTCAGACAGTCAAATCTCGAACTTTACATGTTTGGACAAGTCGACTGAATAATCGTACCACTCAAGACTATTTGCACAATTATTTGAAGCACACATACACAAAAAAACACGATTGCGCATGCGCACACACACAGATACACACGTACACACATGCACACACACACACATGCACACACACACACACACATGCACACACACAGATACACACACACACATATACACACACACACATGCACACACACACACGCATGCAAACACACACATGCGCACATACACATACACGTACACACACATACGCACACACACATACACACACACATGCACACACACACACGTGCAAACACACATACATGTACACATACACACACACATACACACACACACGCACACACATACACACATGCACACACACACATACACACACACGCGCAAACACGTACACGTACACACATACACATACACGCATACACATACATACAGACACATACACACGCATACACACAGACACATACACGCGCACACATACACATACACACACACACATACACACACACACACTCACACCTTGCCAAACCAAAAATGTGTGTGTGTGCATGTGTATGTGTGTATATTTGTGTGTGGGTATGAGTGTATATGTGTGTGTGTGTGTGTGTGTGTATGTGTGTGTTATGTGTGTGTGTGTGTCCCAACACCAATGCAATAATGGATAATGTACCATTCGCCTCTCCCTGCATGTTAACTTTCTGAGATTCATGTACAAGGCCCCTCAAGTCCATCTGCGATACCAGCATCTACTAGCCTCTCACCTTATAAAAAAAGTCCTGCTTTTCCATTATTCCCACCATAATGAATAATTTCACATTTCTCTACATCATCCTTTATCTGCTATCTTCTTGCCTAGTTATTTAACTGGTTTATATCCCTTTGCATGTCTCTTTGTGACATCCTCACAGCTCACTATCCCATTTAGCTTTCTATCATCAGCAAACTTGGACATGTTACACTCGGTCTCCACTTCTCAGTCATTCATACAGAATGTAAGTAGCTGAGGCCCAAGCACTGATCCTTGTGGCACCATGGTAGTTGCAACCTGCCAAACCAAAAATGACCTATTTATTCCTACTCTGTTTTCCGTCCATTAGCCAATCCTCAATCCATGCTAATATATTGCCCCTAATCCCAGAGTCCTAACCTTGTGTAACAATGGGCGGGGATGCTCCGGCCCCGACACTGGCGGACATCATTGGAGGTGGGATGGGAAAATTTGGAGAGCTGCAACAACTGTCCAAATTTTCCTGTCCCACCCGTGACGATGCCTGCTGGTGTTGGGGCAGGAAAATTCGGCTTAATCTCTTGTGTGGCACCTGTCAAATGCCTCCTGAGCATCCAGATACACCACATCCACTGGTTCCCCCTTATCTATCCTGTTTGTTAGACCCTTAGAAAATTTTAATTTGTCAAACACTATTTTCCTTTCATAAAACTGTGTTGATTTTGCCTAATGATACTGCAATTTTCCAAATTACCTGTTACCACATCCTTAATAATAGATTTTAGCATTCTGCCAGCTGCTGATCTGAAGCTTATTGGCCTATAGTTCCTGACTTTCTCTCTCCCTCCCTTCTGAAACAGCTGAGTTACATTTGCTGTCTCCCAATCCATGGGATTCATTCTAGAATCTGGAGAATCAAAACCAATGCATCCACCATTTCTGCAGACGCTTCTATTAAAACCATGCTCTGTAGGGGATTTCTTGGGTTTTAGTCCCAATAATTTCCCAAGCAACGTTTCTTTAATATTATTAGGTTCCTCATTAGGCCCTTGATTTCCCCTATTTTCTGATATGTTCTTCATGTCTTCTACCGGAGACAGATGCAGAATATTTATTTAATGGATCTGTTGTTTCCTCTCCATTATAATTTCTCCTGTCTCAGCCTCTCAAGGTCTCATGTTTAATTTTACCGTTGAATACTTGTAGAAGCTCTTGCAGTCTGTTTTTATATTTATTGCTAGTTTAGTCTCATTCTATTTTCTCCCTCCTCATCAGGCTCCTGGAGACCGATGTTCCTGGTAGAGCTGGTGGGATTACAGCTACAGCAGCTCCCATCAGATTGACCCATTGGTTTCCTCCCTCTCCTGCTGCATTCCCCTCAGCAGCGCTCCCTGAAGATTTCTGACAGCCCTTGACCATGGGGCCGTGCCTCTTCAGACTCCCCGGGCTGCCCACCATCCCTGATTGGGCAGCGATCGCAGAGGCAGATGCTCGATTGGCCACTTTCCTGAGGGTCGAACCGGAAGGCACAGAGCTGGGAGGAATGGGGCTGCCACCCAATAATGGTGCCCAGGAGCTGAAAATTTTTCAAGTCCAGAAAATTCTACCCAAGAGTGCTGCCACCAAGAGCAAATTGGAGCTTCCACTATTTAACTGTCCACCCATACACCAAACAACACCTTTCCCCCACCCTCCCTGCAAGGTACAGATAATCTGGTGGCTGATTGAGACACACTCATTAGCACACACTCCACTAAAGTGGTTCATTCTGGGCCATTGTTGACAAAGCACACAGGCCATTATACCCAACCCCTTCATATCATACCTTTTATTTTGACAATACTTTCACACATGATTATTCCTCGGCGCTTCCAGATGGTTCCGTGTTATAGAACTGACTCCAGGTCATTAGCCTGGTTTTGTTCCTGCCGCCAACTGTTTATATTTAAGAAAGCAACGTTTACAATTCCAGCTCAGTTTATTACCAGAATGAGCATAGTAACATATTAGCAGGTAGGCTTTTATGAAAATTAAACATTGGATTTTCTTGTTTTGGTGTGTGGTAATTTTAATTAAGGATCTGTCAGCAATGCTCACCTATCCTGTGGGGACATGTCTGGGAAATAAGTGTGTTGCAAGGTTAAATTTCTGTTTCAGAAACGCTGGGTGGAATTTTATGCCAGCAGGATTTTACAGTCCTGCCAAAGTCAATGGACTTCTGAATGGCTCACCGCATTTCACTGCCCCCCCCCGCTACCACATCGGGGCCATAAAATTCCTGTCTCATCACAAACAGCAAATGCCTTTTCCAATTTATTATCATTTCTTATTATTCCTCTTCCTGAAAGTTCTGACTTTGAGACTGCATCATGGACATTGGTTACCGTCTGGCACGACACTTAAGTGGCTGCCCGTCCAATGTTAGCGCAGTGGTTATATTACCAGGTATAGTAATGCTGGGGCCAACACCAATAATCCAAAGTGTGGGGGCTCAAGTCCCATCATAGTAATTTGAGGAATTGAATGTATTTCTTTTTTAAATGCAAGAAAATGGGGGAGGTGGTGGTGTAGTAGTATTGTCAATGGACTAGGAATCCAGAGACCCAGGGTTCAAATCCCATCCATGGCAAATGGTGAAATTTGAATTCAATAAAAATCTGGATGGTGATGAAGCCATTGTTCATTGTAGTAAAAACCCATCTGGTTCACTAATGCCCTTTAGGCAAGGAAATCTGCCTACCTTGCCTGGCCTACATGTGACTCCAGACCCACAGCAATGTGGTTAACTCTTAAATGCCTGGAACCTACACCACATGGACTGCAGCAGTTCAAGAAGGTGGCTCAGCACCAGCTTCTCAAGGGCAACTAGGGATGGGCAATAAATGCTGGCCCGGCTAGTGAAGCCCACATTCCGTGAATGAATTAAAAATAAAGTCAAAGTTATCATGAAGCTATTGGGTTGCCATAAAAACCAGACTGAATCCCTCATGTCCTTTAGGGAGGGAGACTTGTCATCCTTACCCGAGTCCAGTCACGACATCAACATGATTGATGTGGGGTGCTGATATGCTTTTATCACCCTTACTGGATTTTAATGAAGCTAATCCTTGTTAAACTGCGGCTAATTTTTAAAACTTCCTTCACGGGATGTGGGTGTCGCTGGCAAGGCCAGCATTTGTTGCCCATCCCTCATTACCCTTGAACTGAGTGGCTCGCTCAGCCATTTCAATTGAGAGTCAACCGCATTGCAGTGGAATTGGAGTCACATGTAGGCCAGACCAGGTAAGGATGGCAGATTTCCCTCCCTAAAGGACATTAGTGAACCGGACGGGGGTTTATTTTATGGCAATCGACTGGTTTCATGGTCACCATCACTGAGATTAACTTTCAATTCGCGATTGTTTTTAAAAATTATTCGCATTTAAACTCCACCAGCTGCTGGGGTGGGAGTTGAACCCATGACCCCAGAGAATTAGCCTGGGTCACTAGGCCCAGTGACATTACAACTACACCACTGTCAAGTAATTGAGTTACATACATGGAGAACATGTACAGCGATGTTTACACAATGCAAATATAAAGCCAACATCATAAGAAGGGTCATGAGTGTTTGCAGCAAAATTCACTCAGAACTTCGATGACTATCTCAGATAAATAAATCGTTGGCCACCACATTCTGTAAGAGTCTGATCTGGCCTGTAGCATGTGCCAAAAGGATAACAAACACCACATGTTAGCTCTCAGTAAAATAGCATAAGCTTGAGTTGAAGGATATAAAAACACAAAGCCAATTTTGCAGGAGTAATCCAATCGAGGGGTTTCAGGTGGCATTATAAAGTGTGAGGTGGGGGGGGGGAATTCCAGCAGCTAATGTCTGTCATCTGAACCCCAAATTGGGATTACTGCCCGATACACAGGATCATTAAAAAGAGGCATGAGGGAAGATGTTTTTCTGTTCAGATGTTCCTATTATTGTGACGGTCCATTTCGTTCATGTGGAAGTTTTCACATGTCATTGGAATTAGAAAGCCAATGTAGTGTGATGTAAACAAAGGGGATTAATGAGTGGATGACATAAGGCTTCAATGTATTGGCTAATGTGACAGGATCTGCAGGGTTCGGTTTTAGCATTAAACTATAATAAGAAAGACTTGCAGTTGTATAGCATCTTTCCCCATCTCAGCACATTCCAAGCACTTAACAGCCAATGAAACACTTATGAAGTTCAGTTACTGTTGTAGGAAATGTGACTGCAAATTTACACACAGCGACCTCTCACAAACAGCGTTGGGACAATGAGCGGATAATCTGTTTTCATGATGTTAGGTTAGGATTCATTGTTGGGCAGGGCATCAGGGAAAATTGCCCAGCTCTTCTTTGAAGTAGTGCCATGAGGCCTTTTGCCTCTGCCTCAAATGACAGACAGGAGTTTGATCTTATATGAAAGACAGCATCTGTGACAGGGCAGCACTCTCTCAGTACTGCACTGAATTGTCAGCCTGGATTAATGTGATCAAATCCCTGGAGTGGGACTGTGAACCCACCACCTGCTAACTTCAGAAGCAAGACTGTTCCACACTGAGTCACCTTCAAATATATATTTAAAATGGAAGAATTTGAAAGGATATGGGGAACTGTCAGGCATTTGGGACAAGAGTAGGCAGAGCCAGGTGAAAAGCAGGAGCCATCACAGATGCGATGGACCGAACGGACTCCTGTGCTAAAATTTCCCCGATTGAAGTATCAAGCTGCAGGACATTGCTTTTGCTAAGACTAGGGCAATGCCAGTAGTGCAGTATAACTCATTTCTATCCCTTTGCATTCCTCTTAATGAGGACACCCACTGCCAGGCTATATTGGTGAACGCAATATTCACATTGAATGTATCCTTGCAGTTGAAACTTATTCTTTTATCAAAAAAATGTGCTGCAGTGAAGCTGTTGAGTGCTGTCCTCTCATTTCCACGTGCAGAGGGGACTGGCTGATTCCGAGGTAATTATAGGGAATTAAGTTTGATATCAAGTGTGTGGTTTTGGGTTACTGAAGTGTCAGGTCCATTCTTTCTTAAACCATTAGAGAGATTTATGATAAAGCAATTAGTACCTGCTGAAATATTTTTATGGCACATCGATGGATGCACGGTAATCCCCCCTGCTTCTTGAACCAAGACAGTGAATGAGGAACAAATTATAGACATATCTGCAAGTTGTCATTGTAAATACTTTTCAAACTGTACGCACCTAACAGCAATTAGCACTAATACCTCAGGAAGCTCAAGGGTATTCCAAAAATGGCAAGCGGAAGGTCAGTCAAGGTGATCATTGCAACATCTTGTCATCTTTTAAAATCCATCCAGAAAGCCTCCACTGCAAAAAAAATTTGCTGACTTTTATAAATATGGAAAAGAGAAGCCTGAGGGCTAACCTGATAGAGACCTTTAAAAGAACGAAGGAGTTTAATAGGGTAGACACAGAGAAGATGTTCCCACTTGTGGGAGAGACCAAAACTAGGGGTCATCAATAGGAACATAGGCCTGAATTGTACCTTTGGCGGCCGGGTGCAATTGGGGGAAATAGGCTGCCCCTGCCCCTGATGACAGAGGACCATTAGGCTTCACACGCTCCTGCATCACACCCGCTCTCTGAACCAGGCACCAGCGCAGATACCAGCACCTCGGGTGGGCATTAGGTCTTTGGCTAGAATGTTGGTGCACAGTGGTGAGGGCACTTCACACTCGCTTGAGGAGCAGGCAGAGACAGAGAGTGCCCAGGGGGCCGGCAGTCGGAGGGGATGCTGGGGACCAGGATGATGCTGAGTCGAAGGCAGATGATGAGTCTCTGGAGTCGCCCATTAGGCAGCAGATGCTGGATGTCCAGTGGGGTGTGGGGGAGGATCTGGCGGAGATCCATGAGGGTCTGCATGCCATGGTCTCTGTTGTGGAGGAGTCCATGCAGAGCATACATACCGCATTGACCCTCATGGCCGAATCTGCCTCCTGTGGTCACATACTATCTGGACGTTCATCGAGTGAAATCCCTTCCTGTTAACAAAGGCACCGGGCTGACCCGCTGGCGCCTCGATGGCTACATATGTGCAGTCAGTTGCAACCTGGATGCAGGGGAACCCAGCAATCGCTGCGAAGCCTCTGGCTCACTCAGCCTGGCTGGCCTCGTCCATGCGGCAATGAATAAATGTCATTACCCACCTGAACAGAGTTTCTGTCACCAGCCTGACGCAACTGTGAACAGCTGATTGGGAGACTCCACACAGATCCCCCGTTGACTCCTGGAAAGACCTGGATGCATAGAAGTTGAGGGCCACTGTGACCTTCAGAGCCACTGGCATGAGGTGTCCACCCACACAGTCGTAGCTGATCTCAGGCCCAATTATCTGACAGATGAAGGTGATGCTCTCCTGAAGAGGCGGAGCCTCCTGCGGCATTGCATCTCGGACATGTTGAGGTAGCTGCATCGCCGCCTGTAAACCCTGGCAGCAGGATAGTAGCGTCTTCTGCGCCCTCTTCTGCCTTGGACTACCTGCTGGCCCTGCTCCCCCTTGTGCCAGCGCCTCTCCTCCCAAGTGTAAGATCAGCATAGATGGATTTCTGGAGGCTAATGACATCAAGGGATATGGAGATAGCGCAGGAAAGTGTTAGCGAGGTAGAAGGTCAACCACGAAATAGTTGAATAGTGGAGCAGGCTCAATGGGCTGAATGGCCTACTCATTTTCCTATGGGCAGAATTTTACACCTCGCGCGGCAGGCATGCGCCCGACCTGATCGGGCATGAAATAGCGTCCCGCGTGCGTGCAATCTTCAGGTTGGCGGGCACGCGCAGGTGTCAGAGCCACGCCCGCCATCAATTAAGAGGCCACTTTTTTTTTATTCGTTGATGGGATGTGGGTGTCGCTGGCCAGGTGAAACAAGAACAGAAAATGCTGGGAAAACTCAGCGGGTTTGCCAACATCGGTAGAGCAAGAAACAGAGTTAACGTTTCAAGTCCGATATGACTTTTTCTTCGGAACTCACTTCGGAATCCATAAGATTCCTGCCCTGGCAAGTTAGGTTAAAATGACCCCTCCCCAGCCCAGAGCCCGTAATGTTGGTCTTTTTTTTAACAAGCGGAGGTCATTGGGAATCTGTTTAGAGAACTTGAAGTGCCAAGACAAGCCCCTAAATCATGGTTGGAAAGCCCGATTGGCTTTGCGAGCCCTGATGTTTATACATCAATCCTGCCTCTGGCTGCAGGATGAATCTTCAATGTATGGTTAAAGATTAAAGGGAACAGGGGAATAATTGCCCCTCCACTCGCCTCCACCCACTACCCCACGTCAATGAGCTTGTTCAACCATGTACTGTTATCTTAATCATAGAATAATAATCAAGAATAATAATCATAGTCCGATGATGCGGTGCAGGAGGCCATTGGGCCCATTGTTCCTTTGCCAGCCCTTTAAAGGGACAGTTGCTGATGGAATGCTTGCTGTTTGCCTCCTTTTCTCGGCTGATGGTACGGGCTTGTGCTGAGACACCATTCCATGGGGCCTGGTGGTCTTTTGCAGCGCCATTGCCTAAGTAGCCATTATTGGCGAGCGGGATCCGACAGTGGGCTCATCGACCATGGAGCCCATCTTAGCTAAGCTCAGCTGTGACACCCAGGCACACATTTTCAGCAGAGGTCTCTGGGCAGCAACGAGGAGAGGGAACTCTGGCTATTCTACCCCATCCCCCCACCATCCGCACACAACCCCCTGCCCCCAGCCCCCCACCGTCACTAGCTAAGAGGTGTTTTGGGCTTTAGATGTCCCAGATGACATTGGTTAAATCGCTATAGGTCAGGGGTCAAAGCTGGAATGCTCCAGTCTGATTACAGCACTGGCCAATTTCTTTATCTACTAAATCACTGGCAGAAATGTTGACCTTGTTTTTTTTAATCTGTCAAAATGAAAAATTGTTCATTTCTCCTAATATACGATAGCGAAACAGAACCAGACTCCACTGAACTGCCGATTGAAAATCGACAGCGCAAAATATGTAAACAGTGAAAAATATGAAGTTGTGCAGTACAAATAAATTCAGAAGATGTTTCCACTTGTGGGGGAACCTAAAACTGAGGGCCATGAATATAGAATAGGCACTAATAAATCCAACTGGGAATTCAGGAGACATTTCTTTACCCAGAGAGTGATATAAGAGTGTGGAATCACTGCCACAGGTTTAGGGCAACAGCATAGATGCATTTAAGGGGAAGCTAGATAAGCAATGAGGGAGAAAGGAATGGAGGATATGTTGATGGGATTGGATGGAACAGGATGGGGGAGGTTCATATGGAGCATAAACACCCGCATGGTCCAGTTGAGCTGAGCTGAAGTATAAACTGAACAAAGAGGCAGAAAGAGAGAGCAGCAAAGAGACTAGCAAAAAGTTGCTGCTCAAATCCACAGGCAGAGTCTCGCCCAAGAACAGCCTGTCAACCATATGTGATCCACACACTTCACATTCTGACCCACAAAACCCCAGCCCAGATCCTTATATGTTAGTCTCAGTTACTTGTTGCTATGGGCTGTTGTTAGTCCAGAGGTTGGTTTAAGGCTGTTCTCAGCTCTCTTGCCTAGAACCAAATGCTCTGAAATTCCCTCCCTGAGCCTTGCCACCTCTCTATCTCTACAACCTTCCTTAAAACCTACACTTTTGACCATATGGCTCTTAAGAAGTGTCCTGGGATGCTTTACTCTGTGAAGTCACTGCATAAATGCAAGTTGTTGGTATTGGTCAATAAATCCTACATTTGACCAATAAGATTTTTTACACTGGAAATTTCCTCAGGGCCTCTCTGCTCCTCCACTGTGACTTTGGCGGAAATCCCCACTGGGGAAATTCATGGGAATGTTGATTTTGTTGGGAAAATTCAGCACAGATTGACTCCCTTTAGAGAGCTTTGTTAAAAGGAGGCCCATGTCCAAGGCCATGCCCCAGTTCATCGACGCGCACTCCCAGCTAGTGAGGCTCCTCACTGGGAGTCTGACCCTGGACACCTGTGGCTCACAGGGCGCCATGGTAGCTAACAAAGACAATAAGCTTGGGCCCTCCTGCTGTGGGATCTTGCTGTGCACAAAGTGGCTGCCTCGCTTCCAACATTACGACAGTGACTGCACTTCAAGGGTCCGTTGTTGGCTGTAAAGCACTTTGGGATGTCCTGAAGTCATGAGGAGCACTATATAAATGTAAGTTTATTCTTTCCTTTCTCTTTTAATCTAATGAATTGGAGTGTGTGGCGTTCCCTGAGATCTCTTTTGTTCCTGGAGTCTGTACATGCTGCAGTGTGTACGCGTACATGGTGATTTGAAAATCACATGACACAGTTAAGCTGCAGCAATATGCACTCATCATGCAGGTCAAAGGTTATCCAGCCTCAAGTTAGACCAAAGTGTGACCACTGAACAGAACAATCGAATATTTGCATCTCATGCACATTTGTTCAGTGGTTTTACCGTTGCACTAACCAGACCCCTACCCCCAGCACCCACCCCTCCCCTCCATGGCTCACTGTCCTAGGGTGTATTTTTTTTTACATGATATACCAATTCCATATTACATTATACATAGAAGGTCCAGCACAAAACAGGCCATTTAGTCCAACTGGTCTGTCCTGGTGTTTATACAGCCTCCTCTCACCTTACTTCATCTCAATCATCAACATATCCGTCTATTCCTTTCTCCCTCATGTGTTAATCTAGCTTCCCCTTAAATGCATCTATTCGCCTCAATTATTCCCCGTGGTAGTGAGTTCCACGTTCTCATCACGCTCTGGGTACAGAAGTTTCTCCGGAATTTCCTATTTGGTTTATTTGTGACTATCTTATACTTACGGCCCCTAGTTCTGGTCTCCTCCACAAGTGGAAGCATCTTCTCCATGGGCGGAATTCTTATGGTCCCATCACAACAGGGGCAAGACCGCAACATGTGGCCAGCTGTTCAAAAGCCCATTAACTTCAGCGGGACCGTAAAATCCCGCTGGCGTAAAATTGCGCCCCATATCTATCGTATCAAACCCCTTCATATTAGAACCATAGAACTATAGAAAAGTTACAGCACAGAAGGAGGCCATTAGGCCCATCTTGTCCATGCCAGCCCGAAGACACCCAGCTGCCCTTTCTAATCCCACCTTCCTGCACCTGGCCCATAGCCCTGCAGCTTACAGCACTTTAGGTGCAGATCCAGGTACTTTTTAAAAGAGTTTAAAGTTTCTGCCTCTACCACCAACTTGGGCAGCGAATTCCAGACACCCACTACCCTCTGCATAAAAAAGTTCTTCCTCATGTCCCCCCTACACTTTCTGCCACTTATCTTTATTCTATGTCCCCTGGTTCTAGAATTCTCCATCAAGGGAAACAATTTTATCCTGTCCACTCTATCTATTCCCCTCATAATTTTGTACACCTCAATCAAGTCACCTCTCAGCCTTCTTTGTTCTAAGGAAAATAACCCCAACCTATCCAACCTCTCCTCGTAGCTACACTTTTCTAACCCTGGCAACATTCTTGTAAACCTCCTCTGCATTCTCTCCAGAGCTATTACGTCCTTCCTCTAATGTGGTGACCACAAACTGCACATAATACTCCAGTTGTGGCCTCACCAGTGTTTTATACAATTCCAACATTATATCCTTACTTTTACATTCTATACCTCTTAAAGAGGTATTCTTAAAGACCTCTATCAGGCCTTGCCTTTTTGAGAGAAACAGGCCCCAGCTATGGTTGCCAATCCTCCAGGATTGGCCTGAAGTCTCCAGGAATTGAAGATCAATCTCCAGGGCACTGCCGTGTGAAACCCTGGAGAAAAATCATCGGGGCATTCAAAAGGATTGTGTAATATTGATCCTTTTCTTTGAGTTTTTCTCTTTACCAGATACAAAAATATTGAAAATGGGGGAAGAACGGCTGCTTGGCTGACAGTCAAACATCATCCAATTGGGTAATGAGTCTTCTTGCTTTCCAACTGGTGCAGGAAGGCAAAGCCTCACATGGATGGATGTGTTGGCCGACTAATGGCTGGAGCGTGGAGGGCAAGTCATGTGATGAAACCTCCAGGGATACGTTTAATCACAGTTGGCAACCCTAGTCCCAGCCCATGTTTGACCTTTCCTGGATACTTATAATGCACATACTTTGAATGTGCAAGATATCAATTTAAAATTGCTTCAGAGGCACAGAGAATGCTCTCCAGTTTATTTTTTAAAATTTTCACTGGATTCTCTTCTTCGACACGTGGAATGGGATTGTTGTGTTTGATGTACCTGTGTGGGCGGGACTTTCTGTCACCTGAATCAGCAGGAAGTCCTGCCTCTCTCCAGGGTCCTGACCTTCATCCCTGCAAAATGACTGGTTCATTGTGAGAGGTTACTGGCTGTCAATCATCACTGACACAGGATCTGACCTCGTTCGACCTTCCAGTACAGAGGGTTTCATAAGATGATTGATTAGGCTGGGATGTGCTACTTTGAAACCTGAAAGAAAAGCTCAAACGTTTTAAAAATAAATAAACTTTGGAAACTGAGCGAAATGGTTTTTTTTTTTGCTGTTTCTGTCAATTGGTACTTATGGTATTTTTTTTAAAAAACTGTTTGATTTAGCAGAATTCTCACTTCCGATCTTTGGTAGAATTTGACAGCACAGAAGGAGATTGCTAGGCCCATCATACCTGCCCTCTGAAATAGCTCTCGGCTCAGTTGCATTCCATACATCCTTTTAAATAGGCCACCGTTTCTCATGGCCCTCTCCATTTTATGGGAGGTGCATGGAAAAGAGAGTGCAGGTATGCAGGGGGGTGGGGAGAGCACAAGGGCACATGAAAAGGCCCTGCGAATGGGCAGCATCTGAGCCTGCGGCTGAAGGTGACAGCATTTGGTTGTTTTTATGTTTGGTTTGTTCAAGCTGACAGGACGACTGAGGAGAGAGTCGGAGGCCATCTTGCCTTTAATCCAGGAGCCGGGACCGACCGACTTCCAGCTCACGGCCTACCCCCTTCTCCCGCTGCACATCCCAGGTGGACGATTGGCCACGGAAACCCCTGCACGAAGCTAATTGGCCGGCACTCCTGCCAGCCGGCCGCTCACAGGCCGGACAACGCTTGATTCCACTTGATGTAATGGCGAGGGCAGGAGCAAGTGGGCTGCCCGCTTTCCTTTCTGCCTCTCTTACCCCGCCGTTAAGTGTAAAATTCAACTCCACGCTTCAGGCTTTACACATAGTCGCAAGGTCCAAATCTGGACAGGGAACAGGACATGGTGATTATGCTCGGCACCTCAAGTTGGGGTCCTGGCTTTGCTCATTGAACTATGGCTAATTGAATTAATTGAAAACCAGCCACGACACATGGAGACAAAATGGGAAATTTCCTAAGTCAAAGCAGATATCTCGCAAGGACATAAAAGATCCCACAACATTATTTTGACAAAGAGAAGGAGGGTCCTTCCTGGGATCCCTGGGCAATCGTTACCAGTAAACACAAGCTTTCTGGTAATTTATCTCATTGCTGTTAGTGGGAGCTAGCCACGTTTGCCTACGTTACTTCAAAAGCACCTCATTGGCTGTAAGTTGCTTTGGGTCATGAAAGGTGCTACATAAATGCAAGTTCTTTCTTTATCTTTAAAAATAAAGGTTTTGGATATACATTTTAGAAACTTCAGAGCATCTTGATTGAAACAGAACAGCTGGGAGTGAATTACTGCCAGATGGGGCAAAAAGCTTGGCCACTGATTCACTTGATCACTGTTGCCCATAACAAAAATGGGTGCACTTCATTAATAATCCACTGGCTGAGGAATACTGCGGGGCATCTGACAACGTGAAAGCAATGTTATAGAGGCAAGGCCTTATCTTCTTCCACCCCCTGTTTGTCTTGACCACTGTGCCAAAAATAAAAAAAAGAAGTTTTTAAAAAGAATAAAAGTCGAGTGCAAATGATTGTTGCGAGATTTTGAGGCAATTTCAAATGTTAAAGCAGCTCATAGTGAATCTGGATACTTGGCAGTAGTAGCCACTTGGTAGCTGTTGGTAGCCACTTATCTCTGAGTCAGTGCACTGAATTTTGCTGCCATCAAAGAATTCCTGCCGTCGGGACCAAACGCAGGAGCTGACCCTATGGTGGAGGGCAGCAGGACCCCGGGGTGGCACTTTGCTGGTGGCGGCCATTTAACAGGCCACTGCCAGGGCCGCCATCTAATTGATGTCAAGGGGCTCTGGAAGATGGGGTAAGTTTCTTTCAGCAAGTCAGGCCCTGGTCATCGGGGGAGAATCACGTTTCAGCAATGGTACCTTGGCTGTCGGCGAGGCCATTGCAGCTGAGAGGCCCGTCTGTGGAGAGCCACACCGCCTCACCCTTCGGAGAACCTGCTGGAGGCTGGTAGGGTTTACTACACAGTCTCCCTGTCCAGTGGCAGGCCCTTCTGACATGAGCAGAGGTGGGAAGAGGCTGATAATTGGGTGCTTAAATGGCTCAATTGGGCACTTGGTGGGCGGCCGTTTTGTCTTGAGTTTGGGGTCTAGATGGGGTTTCTCTAGGGTTTGTCTGTTATCCTAAGAATGTTACCATAGAGTATTATTCATCAAAACCATTCTTGTTTATTTACAGATCTATATACATCTCAGTACTGAACATCAGGTTGTACTTCTACCTCCCACCAGCAATCAGTCTCTTAGTCATGTGACACTGCACCATAGTTACTTCAGTATCAGCTGCTCCTTTACTCTACATCTCCCCTCAAGTGTTTACCTCAACTATCTACATCCTCCTACATCTGCCCCACCAAAGTCTCAAACTTCACAGGGTGAGTCTCTTTGGTGCCTTGACCAATCCCCCTGATCTGGTCCTGATTTCGTTTCGAGGTTGAGGATGAACTGCACTCTCTTGTTTTCCAATAGGAGTGTCTTCCACCTGGGTTGTTGTAGAGTTTCTACTCATTTCTGGTTCCTTGTCTCCTTATGTCCAAGGTTCCATTGGTTTCCTTCCCAATGATATCAAGGCTCTTTTGTTCCTTCTGATATTTCCCTGGTCCATCTCAATTCTATAAGATCTCGGGTGTAGAGCTCTTTCTATGGAAATGCCTTCTTTCTGGTTATCATGTATCCACACCCCCTCCCCAGGCTGTGGCACTTTCTTGCCTCGTGTTCTGTGCCCATCTATCTGCTGCCCTTGTCCTTCTAGATGGTAGTGGTTGTTGGTTTGGAAGATGCTGCCTAAGGAGTTTTGGTGGGTTCTTGCTGTGAATTTTGTAGATGGTACACACTGTTGAGTTGGTGGTGGAGGGAGTGATTGTTTGTGGAGTGGGTGCCAATCAAGCAGGCTGCTTTGTTCTGGATGATGTTGAGCTTCTCGAGCATTGTTGGAGCTGCACTCATCCAGGCAAGTGGAGAATACTCCATCACACTCCTGACTTGTGCCTTGTAGATGGTGAACAGGCTTCGGTGAGTTAGGAGGTGAATTACTTACCGCAGGATTTCTAGCCTTTGTAGCCTCTGGCCTGCACTTGTAGCCACTGTATTTATATGGCTAATCTATTTCAGTTTCTGGTCAATGTTAACCCCCAGGATGTTGATAGTGGGGGAGTCAGTGATGGTAATGCCATTGAATATCAAAGGGCAATGGCTAGATTCTCTCTTGTTGGAGATGGTCATTGCCTGACACTTGTGTGGTGTGAATGTTACTTACCACTTGTCAACCCAGGCCTGGAAATTATCCAGGTCTTGCTGCATTTGGACATGGGCTGCTTCAGTATCTGAGGAGTCACGAATAATGCTGAACATTGTGAAATCATCAGTGAACATCCCCACTTCAGGCCTTATGATGAAGCAGCTGAAGATGGTTGGGCCGAGGTCAGAAGCATTTTGCTGGTCCACGTTCCAGCACCACTGGTGACTTGGTCTCAACAGCTGTCATAACGGCTTGTTGATTTCCACCAAGTTTGATAGGATCTTGCCTGCTTGACTGACCAAGGAATCTTTGTAATTCTGTGATGTTTTTAGGGTGTGGAAACTGTCAGTGGGTTGGACATTTTTCCCAAAGCTTGCACAATGTGCCCCAAGAATTTTATCATAAGCTTTGCAAATTCACATTTGTCATTTAATGCCAAACCTGTTTCTTGTAGAAATTTGAGGACCGCTCTCACTCGATGGTCATGTCCCCTTGATGAACCGCAGATGAGAATGTTGTCCATACGGCATAATGCTCCTTCCATGCCTTCCAGGGTCTGAGACATTGTTCTTTGGAATATGTCAGGTGCAGAAGCAATTCCGAATGGTAACCTGTTACAACAAACCTGACCAAATGGGGTGGTAAAGGTAGTTAACAATCTGGATTCTTTGTCCAGAGGCAACTGCCAAGAACCACTGTTAGCATCCAATTTTGTGAAGAAGGTGCTTTTTGCTAATTTGGTGAGACTTTAATCCACAGATGCTATCAGGTAGATCTCGCGCTGCACTGAAGCTTAATTGAGACATGCCCACACAGATTCTTACTGAACCATTAGTCTGTGTTACTGTGACCATTCCAGAACACCACCTTGTCAGCACAGAGAGATGACACCTTGTTGTAACATGTGTTCAATCTCGCTCTTGACGTTGTCTAAGTGTGGGTGAGGGACCTTCCTCACTGTGAAAAGACATACAAGCTTAGCGTCCGCCCTTAGGGTTACATAGTATTCTGTTTTCAGCTTTCCCAAGCCTGAAAATAGGGGTGGAAATTCGTTGCTGCTCACCAGCAATTTCATCAACCTTGTAAATCAGCCTCATCCAGAAGCATGCTTTTCTGCTCGATAATAATGACGCCTGGTTCTGTATTATGTACAGGGGTTCAATTATTTCTTCATTCTTGTATCATAATCTTGCCAAGTGTTGGCCTATTAATTTTTGTGCAGTCCCTCTTGGACCTTGCAACTGGCTGAGGGAATGGCTGTAATAAGATATTTTTAAGCCATTTTTACTTCATCAGATAATACTGAAACACCTGCACCAGCATCTACCTTGAGTTCTGTAGGGTGACCATCAACGTCTAATTTAATGCCCCAGAAATTACTTGCTGTATCGTTAACTTCTCCTAGGAAGGTTTTTTTTGTGGTTCTTCCACTTCCTGGATTTTACTTGGTTTCATTATCTCTTTCTTCGTATGAGCTATAGGAACTTTGGACCTGTAGACTAATTTTAAATGTCCTAACTCCCCACAGCTGAAGCACACTGCTCTCCCTACTGGGCATTCTCCCTGTTTGTGCAGGGTTTTCCCACCATACCAAGGACATCTCAAGATGGCGGTTGGTGTGCTTTTTCCTGATTTTGAGGGCTTTTACTTCACTGCGCTTTCTCTTTTTTGCCTGACACATTGAATGGCTTCACTCATGTTTTTCCAGGAGACACCACTTTGCCCACGAACAACCACCCTGGTTAGCTTCCAAAGCTCGGTCTGTCACATTATTTGTACCGCCTTTGTGCAAGTTAAATCTTCCCTCATTTGCAAAAGATCTGATGAGGTTTCATCTAAGACACCAATGACTATATAATCGCGTATTAATTCATCTCCAAGGATCCAATAGTTGTAATTCTGCATGATCCTGTACAGGTCATTTATAAATGAATCCATGGATTCTCCCGGTTTTTGCTTCCTCTTATTAAATTTTGCTCGCTCAATGCTCAACGATTTTTGAACACTGAAATATGAATTGAATGCCTGGAGGACTTCCTCATATGAGTTCAAAGCCTCATCGACACCCTGTCTTGCAATAACATAGTCTGCTATGGCTCTTACTGTATAAAGTAAAGTACTGACCTAATCCTTTTGGTCCTTCTTATGCAAACCTGAAGCTGTTCTATAGCTGGAGGATCTCTTCTTCAATTGTCCCAGTGTTGAAGCCCAGTGCTTTGGAATGGTTCTGGCTGTGGCAATGTAGACTCCATGCTCACCCTAAGCTCTGGATTTGTTGCTGCTTCAATAGTTTGTCTTATAGATTGTGATTTATACTCACTGTTGTCTGGACTCTGGGTCTGTGCACCTGTTTACATCTGCAGCATCCACGAAGCTCTGTTCTCAGGTGAGTCTTTAGTCTTTTTCTTCTTGCCCTTTCCCCGAGGATTTGTAGGTCTGTCAGGTCTGCATTATCCTCTTGGAGTTTTTCTGGATCTTTAAACTCTGTCCGCTGCCACCATGTTTAGACTTGGGTTCGGGATCTAGATGGGATTTCTTTAGGATTTGCATGTTATCCTAAAAATGCTACTATAGACTGTTGTTTGTAAAAACCACTCTTGTTCATTTACAGATCCATATACATCTCAATACTCTACACAAGGTTGTACTTCTACCTCCCACCAGATCTCAGTCATGTGACATTGCATCATAGTTACATCAGCAGTTACATCAGTATCAGCTGCTCCTTTACTCCACAGTGGCCATGTCACCAAGGTTCCTGCCACTGGCAATATGCCATGGTAGCAGGAAGACATGGAGGTGCCCACCTGATGCCTTTCCCTGCCATGCTACCAGCCTTCCTGCCTCCCAGCCTGTCACCGTAGGGCAGGTAAAATTCATTCCAGAATGTTTTAGGGTCAAGTCCAACTTCAGAGACTTGAGGAAAAAAATCAATATCGATTTCATTAACTGCAGATCATAACTGCTGCTCCCATTTTCCCAGATAGCAGGGGCTGGTAACGGTTCTGCTGTCGTCATACACACCTCCTCTAGGCCCTTCTTTACTGTTCCCTTACCACCTCCTATTACCTTGTACCATCATCCCTTTCGATCACTCCCACTCTGCTCAATCACAGACTTCCCCTTTCATTCTTTCCCTGCTCCTTCCCCAATCTCCATACTTGCTTAAAAACTGTCAAATCTCTCATTCTGTCCAGTTCCGACCACCTGAAACATTCACTGTTTCTCTCCTCACAGATGCTGCCTGACCTGCTGAGCATTTCCAGCACTTTCTGTTATTATTTCAGATTTCCAGCATCCCGCAGTATTTTGCTTTAGTTCAGGTAACAACTGGGAGTAAAGCAGATAATTATGCTGATCCTGACTAAGGTTGAGGGGAATATTATCCACATACAGTTGAGGGTATGGGTAAATCTTATGGGATTTTTCTTGATTACCTGCGAGAACAAGAGAATATTAAAATGGAATTGACCTGTCATTTCCAGGAATTAGACTGAGAACAGGAGGAGGCCAATCAATCCTTTGGGCCAGTTTCACCATTCATTTAGATCATGGCTGATCCGTATTTCAACTCCTGATGTCCCTCCTGAGCAGCCTAGTTCTAATTTCATTCATCCCTTGGACAAGACATTAAACCGAGGCCCTGTCTGCCCTCTCAGCTTGATGTAAAATATCCCATTGAACAATCAGAGCAAAAGCAGGGGAGTTCTCCTAACTAATATTTATCCCTCAATCAACATCAGTAAAAAAAAAATTACCTGGTCATTTATCTCATTACTATTTGTAGGAGTTTGCTGTATGAAAATTGGCTGCCACACTTCCTACATTACCAAAGTGACTGTACTACTGTTTAGAAGTATTGGCGGTTAAGCATCATGAGATGTCCTGAGGTCATGAAAGATGCTATATAAATGCAGGTCTTTCTTTTTAAACACTTTTAAGGTTTAAGGTTGTTCTGGACTTTATCACCAGAGGTAATAGTTCCTCTTTACTTAACCTGACAAAACGTTTAATCAGCAATAACACTTCAATTTGATCACCGCTTAATCTTTCATTCTTAAGGGAATACTGGCCTAGTCTATGGTATCTGTCCTCATAATTGAAGGAATGGGATACGGTCTATGCTAACTCAATCGTTGGTGAGAGGACTTGGTAAGTCAAATGCCCTCTTCCTATTCCATAGACCCTTATGTTTCTGAACCAGGTCAACTGTTCCCCCTTAATTTGACGAAAGTGACAGATATTTCAGATGCAATATTAACAATATGACATGGATGGTTTGACCACCCTGTCTTATAGAATCATAGAATGGTTACCGCACAGGAGGCCATTTCACCACTCAAGTCCGTGCAGGCTCTCCTCAAGAGTAATTTAGTTAATCCCACTCCAATCTCCTTTCGCTGTCGCACTACAAATGTTTGCCCTTCAAGGGGCTTATCCAATTCGCTTTTGAAAGCAACGCTTGAATCTGTCTCCACAATCCTATTAGGCAGCACATTCCAGGTCGTAACCACTCACTATGTAAAAAAGTTTTTCCTCATGTCTCCTTTGCTTCTTTTGCTATACACCTTCAATCTGTGTCCTCTGTTTCTTAACCCTTCCAACAATGGGAACAGTAACTATCTGCTCTGCCTAGGCCCCTCATGATTTTGAACAGCTCTATCAAATTTCCTCTCAACCTCGTGGTTACTCAATGTCCTGTTACTGTGGATGAATTGCTAGATCACCAGACAGGTCCTACCGAAGGAGCAGAGACAAGGGGAGATAGACAACAGGAGGGAGAAATGGATGGTGCTTTCATTATTAAAATACATTTTGTAGAAGGTATGAAAGAGAAAGACCACATCTTTCGCATACATCTTCTAACTAAAAGGTCACAGGTTCAACTCACAGACAAATCAAACTCCTTGCACAAACATGGGCTTCAAAGACAAGTTGGTGACTCAAGACTGATCCACAGTTAAATATGTGAAAGCTGCAATAAAAAGCTTGTTCATTCAATTTGTGGCAATGGCTTTTCAGTCCATAGCTATGAGTAAGCCAAAGACATTTAAAGATTGTCAGCTCTGCTCCTTGAAAATGTTATGTGGGCATGACTGCACTGATCTCAAGGGAATTAATAATGGAAGCCAAATCACCTGTCACAATTAGGTTCATTTAGTTTTAAAAGATAAAAAATATCTGGGAACATTTCAGAAGGTGAAATTGTTTCTTTAAGAATGATTACATGATGAAACCTGTCTATTAGGGCAGCATTTTCTTGTTGGCTATAATATGAGGTGGCTACTCTTTAAAGATGGAGGGGTCAATTTTGTGATAATTTGCTGCTCATTCACTTGGTATAAGAGGAATCTGGAGCCAGTCTTTCCCTAACACAGATTTATTCACAAAACCCAGAGATTACAGGCACAGACTCCCTTTTCCTTCCCTGAACGCCCTTGCACCACCACCAGTTGGAAACCAGTCCTTATATATACTTAAAAATAATGCCCAAGCCTTTCTTCAATTAAGTAACAGCTGCTCTAACTTATAACTAGAGCATGAGCTTCATTACGATAGGATTGCAACATTCACAATTTTGAATGAAGGGTGTGGTCAGTGCGTGGTGGGCCAAAGTGGGCTCGAAACCCTATCCCTCTTCAGAGTGAAGCTCAGGAGGTTTTAACTCCCGGGCCTCATCAGTGTCCTGCTCAAATCTGATCAGCAGCACTCGCAGGATTTCAGTTGAAGGCTGAAGGTATGAAGGAAGCTCCTGGCACGAAAGCAGGTGATTGGGAAAGATGGACTAGATGGACTGAATGGCCTGCATCATTTGTAACATAAAAAAATAGAGGGACACTAGGTTACCAGCAAGAAAGCGGAGATTGAGGGGCTGGAGGTGACAATTTTTTTTGTCGAAGGATGCTAGAGAGAAACTAGAATAAACTGGGAGAAAAGTGAAAAGAATAGGTTAGACACTAAATCACATCCTTTGCAAGGCAGCTACAGAGCCTATTTGTAAGAGGTTGTATTCTCTGGTAGGGCTGTGGGGGCTTATGTGTTTGACAAAGGGGAGTCCGAATACAGATTGGGTGGCTGCTTTACAGAATGCCCCTGCCCTGCCCCCAATAAATGCGCAAACATGACCCTGGGCTTCCAGTGGCCTGGCATTTTAATTCTCCATCTTGTTCTCATACTGACCTCTCTGTCCTTGGCATCCTGCAGTGTTCCAATTGGTTTGAGGCAAGTTCAAGGAACAGCACCTCCTCTTTGGATTAGGCATTTTACAGCCTTCTAGGTCCAACATTGAGTTTAATAATTTCACACCGTAATCTCTGTGCACATTTGTTTCATTTTCTTTGCATGCTTCGTCCTTAGTTTTTCTTGTTTTTGCATTTGGACAGCAGCAGTTCATCGTTCTGCCCTTTCCACCTCCTCTAGAAACCTCTATTGTTTCTTTATTTGTCCCATCACCTTTGGCCCTGCATGACTGACTCTTTTCTCATTTATCTCTCCTGCCTTCCCTTTTGTTCTTCTTCCCACCTCCCTCATTTCACCTGCTTAAAACGTGTGGCATCTTTAACTTTTCCCAGTTCTGACGAAAGGTCATTGATCTGAAAAGTGAGCTCTGTTTCTCTCCCCACAGAGCGATCCTGGGACTCTGGTGTCTGTCCTTCCAGAAGCAGCCATGGCCTCCCGGGTGGCGCTGCTGAGCGTAGCAGCTGATGGCCTCTGATTGGCCAGCAGTTCTTAGTAGGCAGCAGCTCTGCCCCCCAGGGTCTTGATTCCAGGGTAAGGCCTGGCCATTTCCTGATTGGCGTGTGGTTAGGTGGGCCTTCCCGAAAAGAGGCAGCATGGGTCTCTCGCCGGCTCTCCAGCCGGCAGGCTAAACACCTGACTGCTGAGTATTTCCAGCATTTTCCGTCTTCATTTCAGATTTCCAACATCTGCAATATTTTGCTCTTGTTCTAAGGTTGAGCGTCTTGCTAACCCTCCCTCAGGTTTTTTTTTGAAAAATATATTTTATTCATAAAATATCTGGAAGAACATTACAAAACATTTCTAAATGGCCATCACAAAAAGTACAATCAGATTCAACTTTTACACAAGGATCACGAGGTGCTTCAATACAATCAATGAATATTATAATCATTTCAACATGGTCATTACAGTCAGTCAGACAGTGCAATGGTATTGGTGTTATCAACATACATCATGTTGCACTCTGAGGTGCTTCAATACAATTATAATACAATTAGTATTCAATGCAGACATTCGTTGTGAGCCGTACAGCCCGAGGGGTCCATACAATTCCCAGCCCCTCGGTGCACTATGGCAGAAAGGTATTTGACAGTGACCTTTCCCCATTGTGCCTTTGCGGTGGCTGCCCCAAGCTTTAGTGCGTCCCTCAGCACGTAGTCCTGGACCTTGGAATGTGCCAGTCTGCAACACTCGGTCGGGGACAACTTTTTGCGCTCAAAGACCAACAAGTTCCGGGCAGACCAAAGAGCGTCTTTCACCGAGTTGATGATCCTCCAGCTGCAGCTGATGTTTGTCATGGTGTGTGTCCCTGGGAACAGCCCGTAGAGCACAGAGTCCTGTGTCGCAAAACTGCTCAGGATGAACCTCGACAGAAACCACTGCATCTCTCTCCAGACCTTCTTTGCAAAGGCACATTCCACAAGGAGGTGAACAACAGTCTCGTCCCCACCACAGCCACCTCGAGGGCAACGTGCCAAGGGGGTGAGACTCCTGGCGTGTTGGAAGGATCTGACGGGGAGGGCCTTTCTCACCAGCAGCCAAGCTACATCTTGGTGCTTGTTGGAAAGTTCTGGCGATGAGGCATTCTGCCAAATGACTTTGACAGTCTGCTCGGGGAACCATCCCACAGGATCCACCATTTCCTTTTCCCGCAGGGCCTTTAGGACATTAAGTACCGACCACTGCCTGATGAACTTGTGGTCAAAGGTGTTTCTCTGCATAAATTTTTCCACGAGGGACAGGTGGTACGGCACGGTCCAACTACTTGGAGTGTTCCGCGGCAGCGTGGCCAGACCCATCCTTCGTAACCCTCCCTCAGGCATGTTGCACAGTGGGAGCAATAGGGTACACTGGTGAATTGTAGAAAGTTAGGTTGCTGAGCCGCACACAGCTTCTATCCTGAATGGTTAATTGTGACTGTGTCGAAAGTGTGCCCAGATGGTGCCAGACTACCCCTTTACCATCCTTAAAACCTATGATCAAACTCCTGGCTACCTGTCCTAATATCTCCCTGTCCAGTTTCAAATTCTGACTGACTTATACTCTCATGAAGCCCATTAGGATGTTTTACTAAATATACCACATAAATGAATCTTGTTGATATTGTTGTTATTCTAACATTGAAAGGTTTCAATAAAGCCAATAAATCCTCTTCCTTCCCCATCCTCTGCCACAGAAGACATTGAATCCTTACTGGGGGTACAGCTCTGGGTCCCCCACACCCAACCGGTGTTGTGGGGTGGGGTTGGTTGGCGTGATGATGTGGGTATGTTTCATGTATAGTCCTGGATAGTGAGCTATTGAACTATGTGGGGAAGGGGGGCATTATAAATGCAAATTGGTGTAGTTTCCATACAGATTGATGGTGAGATCTACGGGCCGAATCTTGTTGAGGTGTCGGGGGTTTAGCCTGCCGGCTGGAGAGACCCCCCCTGCTGCCTCTTTTCGGGAAGGCCCACCGAGCCGCACGCCAATCAGGAAACAGTGAGGCCTTCCCCTAGAATCAAGACCCTGGGGGTGGGGCTCCTGCCTACCAAGAACTGCTGGCCAATCAGTGGCCACCAGCTCTTGCGCTCAGCAGCGCCACCTGGGAGGCCATGGCTGCTGCCAGAAGGACAGGCACCGGAATCACAGGATTGCAGGGCAACTCAGGGACAGGGGTTGGCAGCAAGGGCAGGGGCTGTTGCTCTCAGCAGGTTCCCCCTTCCCCCTTCCAGATGTCCAGTCCCTGGGATAGGCACTGAATGCCTTTGATCGAGTGCCCACCATGCCCGCACCCCCCCATCCCCTACCCCCCCACCACCGGAGGTGATAAGCTGGCCGCACAGTTTTATCCACCGTGCATGCCACATGGTGACAGGCTGCCTGCAGCTGGATTAATACCAGCAGTGGTGGGATGAGGCCTTTAGGTGGTCATTAATTGGCCACTTAAAGGCCTCAATTGGCAGCGGGAGGGAAGGTCGACCATGGGCCTTCCAACCCAGAACTTAATTCTGGCGGAGGGAGGCAGATGGCAGGGTTCGGGTCCACCACCATCCCACCTAAATAAATACCCTTCCCACCTCCATGCTCGCCCCCAAAGGGAGCAGCAGATTCCGCACTCCAAATCAACTCTCCCGGGTTAAGTGTGTAGGTTTTACTAAATTATTGTGCCAAAGTCCTTCCTCCTAATAAATCTCAGATCCTTTTGGATTGATTTGGGTTGACCTATCATGATCAGGCATTCCTCTACTAGCACAATGAGAGGCTGTGTGTTTGATGGTGAGGTTCATAGCTGCGCAGTTCGGGGATGTGACTGTTTGTTCAAAGGAGTCTCTGATTCAAAATGGAAACAGGTGGGAATAGCCCACAGATGCCTTCCCCGTGTGCATGGTGTGAATGGACCTTACTGAGCAGCTAAAGTCACCTGGGCCTCAGCCTGCTACTGGTGCACATGCTGCTTCCTATTTCCCACCCACATGGCTCAGACTCGATCCTCGTCAATTTCTCTTCCTGTCAGCCACTCATTGTACAAGATGTAAGTGAGATAACTTGACTTTGTTAGGGATGAAGATCTGAAGCAATGAGCAATGACCATATGGTGTTATCCGACCAGCAGTTCGAATAAAAAATAAAGACTTGCCTTTTAAAATTTTATTTAGCAAATGCAAATCCCTGAAGCCAAGTGACAGCCTCCTCATTTGCTGAGTTAAGTCCACCACTTAATCTGTAGAGGGGACACTCCTCAGTAATGTGCAGCATTGTTTGTGTCTTTCCACAAGTGCATAAACAGTTTTGTACTGAGGCCCCAGCAGTGAAGGGTGGCTGCACAGGGGCCCTGGCCTGTCCGGAACCTGTTTAGCGAGGACCACACTCGTCATAGTTGCTCAAAGCCTGCCAGGCGACAGATGGGGTTTCTCACAAGGAACTTGTCAGTGACTTCCCATGTTTCCCATTCCTGGATCCAAAGGATGTCTGCTGGTAAATCTTGCTCAGGAAGGATGCTCCATGTGGGGCGCTGAGATAGAAGGCGGGCTGAACTGGTTACCCTGGGGCGGTAGGTGAGGTGCAGCACAGATGTTTTCAACCAGCATGTGGGTTTTCATCAGTCGACAGATGTGTGGGGGCAAATGTTTGTGAGGACAGGAAGCCAGACAAGGGTGTTGAGCGGAGAGTTCCGGTTATGATGCGCATTGTTGCTTTCAACTGAGTGTCAAAAAGATGCGTGTGTGTGATGCCCTGTGCCAGACAGGTGCACAGTACCCTGCTGCAGAGTACGCCTGGGCAAGTGCTGAGGTCTGGAGCGTTGTGGCAGCAATGCCCCATGTAGATCCAGCACGTTTGGTCAGTAAATTGCTATTGGTTTTGACTTTTGCTGCTGTTTTCTTCAGATGGATGGCATGGATAGAAGATTGGCTAGCCAACAGGAAACAAAGAATAGGCATAAATGGGTCTTTTTCTCATTGGCAGCATGTATCGAATGGTGTGCCACAGGGATTAGTGCTGGGTCCTCAACTTTTTACACTTGATATAAATGACTTGGATGAAGGGACCGAAGGTATGGTTGCTAAATTTACTGATGACACAAAGATAGGTAGGAGAGTAAGTTGTGAAGAGGACTTAAGGAGATTATAAAGGGACGTAGATAGGTTAAGTGAGCGGGCAAAGATCTGGCAAATGGAGTATAATGTGGGCAAATGTGAAATTGTCCACTTTGGCAGGAAGAATAAAAAAGAAGCAAATTATCTGAATGGTGAGAGATTGCAGAGCTCAGAGGTTCAGAGGGATCTAGGTATCCAAGTGCGTGAATCACAAAAGGAAAGTTAATAGAATGTTATCGTTTAGTGTTAGGAATTAAATACAAAAGTAGGGAGATTATGCTTCAGTTGTGCAGGGCATTGGTGAGACCACATCTGGAGCACTGTGTACAGTATTGGTATCATTATTTAAGGAATGATGTCAATGCATTATGTTGTAGGCTGGCCAAGTTGTACTATTAATGATAGAGTTGATCTGCAGACACTTCCTGGGTGGAAACATTAATTTTATTTACAATATACTCAGCAGTAACTACATGTGTGCTTTCAACTCCAACTCTGTCTCTACACTGACTGTTGAGGTAGCCCGCACTTTTTAAAATATTCATTCATGGGATGTGGGCTTTGCTGGCTGGTCCAGTATTTTTGCCCAACACTAGTTGCCCTTAACAAGGTGGTGGTGAGCTGCCTTCTTGAACTGCTGCAGCCCATGTGGTGTAGGTACACCCTCAATGCTGTTAGGGAGGGAGTTCCAATATTTTGACCCAGCGACAGTGAATGAACGGAAATATAATTCCAAGTCAGAATGGTGAGTGGCTTGGAGGGGAACTTCCAGGTGGTGGTGTTCCCATCTATCTGCTGCCCTTGTTCTTATGGATGGCAGTGATCGTGGGTTTGGAAGGTGCTGTCGAAGGAGCCTTGGCGAATTCCTGCAGTGCATCTTGTAGATGGTTCACACTGCTGCCACTGTGCATCGATGGTGGAGGAAGTGAATGTGTGTGGATGTGGTGCCAATCAAGCGGGCTGCTTTGTCCGGAACGGTGTCAAGCTTCTTGAGTGTTGTGGGAGCTGCACTCATCTAGGCAAGTGGGGAGTATTCCATCACACTCCTGACTTGTGCCTTGTAGATGGTGGACAGGCTTTGGGGAGTCAGGAGATGAGTTATTTGTCGCACTATTCCTAGCCTCTGGCCTACTCTTGTAGCCACAGTATTTATATGGCTAGTCCAGTTCAGTTTCTGGTCAATGGTAACCCCCAGGATGCTGATAGTGGGGGATTCCGTGATGGTAATGCCATTGAACATCAAGTATGGTGAGTGATGGTTGTGAGCTACAAGGACAAATAGCCACCTGGACATGATTAGTGGCAACAATGGAAACGTGGCTTTAAACATGGTGAAGACTGTTGACGTAACATGGGTACAACAGGTTCAGAAAAGGTACAGAAGGGAAAAGGAAGGTGGGGTAGATGATCATTGCCTGACACTTGTGTGGCATGAATGTTACTTGCCACTTGTCAGCCCAAGCCTGGATATTGTCCAGGTCTTGCTGCATTTGGACATGGACTGCTTCAGTATCTGACGAGTCGTGAATTGTGCAATCATCAGTGAACATCCCCAATTCTGACCTTATGATGGAAGGAAGGTCATTGATGAAGCAGCTGAAGATGGTTGGGCCGAGGACACTACCCTGATGAACTCCTGCAGTGATGTCCTGGAAATGAGATGACTGACCTCCAACAACCACAACCATCTTCCTTTGTGCTAGGTATGACTCCAACCAGCGGAGAGTTTTCCCCCTGATTCCCATTGACTCCAGTTTTTCTAGGGCTCCTTGATGCCACACTCTGTCAAATGCTGCCATGATGTCAAGGGCAGTCACTCTCACCTCACCTCAGGAGTTCAGCTCTTTTATCCATGTTTGATCCAAGGCTGTAATGAGGTCAGGAGCTGAGTGGCCTTGGCAGAACCCAAGCTGAGCGTCAGTGAGCAGGTTATTGTTAAGCAAGTGCCACTTGACAGCACTGTTGATGACCCCTTCCATTACTTTACTGATGATGGAGAAGAGACTGATGGGACGGTAATTGGCCAGGTTGGATTTGTTATGCTTTTTGTGTACAGGACATATCCTAGCAATTTTCCACATAGCCGGGTAGATGCCAGTGTTGTAGCTGTACTGGAACAGCTTGGCAAGGGGCATGGCAAGTTCTGGAGCACAGGTCTTCAGTATTATTGCCGGAATATTGTCAGGGCCCATAGCCCTTGCAGTATCCAATGCCTTCAGCTGTTTCTTGATATCACGTGGAGTGAATCAAATTGGATGAAGACTGGCATCTGTGATGCTGGGGACCTACGGAGGAGGCTGAGATGGATCTTCTGGCTGAAGATTGTAGCAAATACTTCAGCCTCATCTTTGGCACTGACGTGCTGAGTTCCTCCACCATTGAGGATGGGGATATTTGTGGAGCCTCCTCCTCCAGTGAGTTGTTTAGTTGTCCACCATCATTCACGACTGGATGTGGCAGGAATGCAGAGCTTAGATCTGATCCATTGGTTGTGGGATTGCTTAGCTCTGTCTATCACTTGCTGCTAATGCTGTTTGGCACGCAAGTAGTCCTGTGTTATAGCTTCACCAGATTGACACCTCATTTTAAGGTATGCCTGGTGCTGCTCCTGGCATGCCCTCCTGCACTCTTCATTGAACCAGGGTTGATCCTCTGGCTTGATGGTAATGGTAGAGTGGGGGATATGCCGGGCCATGAGGTTACAGATTGTGTTTGAGTACAATTCTGCTGTTGTTGATGGCTCACAGTGCCTCATGAATGCCCAGTCTTGAGTTGCTAGATCTGTTTGAAATCTATCCCATTTAGCACAGTGGTAGTGCCACACAACACGATAGAGGGTATCCTCAATGTGAAGGCGGGACTTCATCTACACAATGGCTGTGCGGTGGTCACTCCTACCGATACTGTAATGGACAGATGCATCTGCGGCAGGCAGGTTGGTGAGGATGAGGTCAAGTATATTTTTCCCTCTTGTTGGTTCCCTCACCACCTGCCGCTGCTCCCCTATTGGTTACTACACATCATGTGATCTTCCCTAACAAGTATTGTTCCTGAAGGTGCTTTACACATTAAATAAAACCACAATTACTACACATTAGAAGCAGTTCAGAGAACGTTTACTAGACTACTACCAGGAAAGGGTGGGTAGTCTTGTGAGGAAAGGATGGACAGGCTAGGCTTGATCTGCTGGAGTTTAGAAGATAAGAGGTGACTTGACTAAAACATAAAAGATCCTGAGGGGTCCTGACAGGGTGGACGTGGAAAGGTCGTTTCATCATGTGGGAGAATCTAGAATTAGGGGTCACTGCTTAAAAATAAGGGGTCACCCATTTAAGTCAGAGAATAGGAGAAATGTTTTCTCTCAGGGGTTGTGAGTCTTTGGATCTCTCTTCCTCAAAAGGCAGTGGAAACAGAGTCTTTGAATATTTTTAAGGCAGAGCTATATAGATTCTTGATTAACAAGGGGGTGAAAGTTTATCAGGGGTAGGCACAAATGTGGATTTGAGGTTAGATTCAGATCAGCCATGATCTTATCGAATGACGGGGCAGGCTCGAGGGGCCAAGTGGCCTACTCCTGCTCCTAATTTGTATGGTTGTATGTTCCCAGAATGTCAAGGTCTCAGTCTTGCACTTAAATAGAGCTTTTCATGAACACCGAACATCTCAAAGTGCTTTACAGCCAATGAAGTGCTTTTTGAAGTGTTGTCACTGTTGTAATGTAGAAAACAAAGTAGCCAAAATGCACTCAGCAAACTCCCACAAACAGAAATGTGATAGTGACCAGATAATCTGTTTTGTAGATTGAGAGACAAATATAGGTCAGGACTCCAGAGGTAACTACCCTGCTCTCCTTCAAAATAGTGCCATGTGATCTTTTACATCCAACCATGCAGGCAGAAATGCAGGGAAAAATATCCGAGGACATTTAAGGCAGTGTTATGAGGCAGCAGTTGGTAAAGCTGAGCTATTTAAAAATCCCAGAGGGAAACTTTAAACAACTGTCATAACCTGTTTTTATGTGGTATGCTTGAGATGCAACTCTAAATTCAGGAACCAGGCCACCAGTTCTCGAGGTTTTATATTAAACTAAATGAAACATTTTATTAAGTTACAACACATTAAACGCATACACATGGCTACAAATTGCTACTATCATAACTTTTAACAAATTCCCAGACTAATCTCCATTAAGGCAACAGCAACCCATAGGCTTTCAGCAGACACCAGGCAAAGCATTTTCACCTTACAAATTCAAAATGAGGTCCCTTTCACTTTGGTTCCTGTGGAGGCAGTTGGAGGCTTACAGCTACTTTGATCTTACTTTGCCTCTGTCCCACACACACAAAAGCTGCTGAAGCTATACCTAGCACAGCTCATTGAATGTAAATTCTCATTGTATCACCAGCCCCTTTGAACTCTGCCTCTTCTAACAATAAAACCCACTTTCATAGTACCAATTTTATTAGTAATATAAACATATTGCTTGGTCTCTGCTAGCTAGGTGCCAGATTTCACTCGCCTTCTTGAATGCTCTATTCAAAAAAAATGCAAATACATTCTACCTCTCTTACATCTCAAAACTAGTACACATTAAAGCACCCAGACTAGCTGGCTTTAATTCAATTAAGACACACCCACAGACTAAACTTCTATTTTTAAAAGAAAAATATTTTCCAATAATATTATATACATTAATAGCTTCATGACAGACAGGAACCATGTATTTAATTATAGGAATTGCTTCACACACATAGTTTAAAGGTAAAGCCTCATATTCAGTAGACTGCAATTGGTTGCTGTGTTGTCCATAATTGACACCATTAGGGCAATTTTAATGTCATGGTCATGTGATGCAATTCTTTTCTTGTGATTGGATAATGGATACCGGCCGTTATGCTGTGTGAGGATGTGGGTACATTGCGACAACAGTCATGTAACATTACATGTATGTTGTGATTGGATGATGCTTCTACTGGACATGATAGCCCAGTCTGTGAAGAGATGGTGGCGAAGTGGTAATGTCACTGGACTAGTAATCCAGATGTCCAGGTTAATACACTGGGCACACACGTTCAAATCCCACCAAGGCAGTTGGTGGAATTTAAATTCAATTAATAAATCTGGGATTATAAAACTAGTCTCAGTAATGATGACCATGCCAACTATCATCAATTGTTGTAAAAACCCAATCTGGGTCAGAGGGAAGGAAATCTGTCATCCTTACCTGGTTCTGGCCTTCATGTGACTCCAGACCCACAGCAATGAGGTTGACTCTTAACTGCTCTCTGAAATGGGCACTTAGTTCAAGGGCAATGAACGATGGGCAACAAATGCTGGCCTTTGCTGTGACGCCCACATCCCATGAAAGAATAAAGAAAAGTCCCAAAGCAACATCGATGAACAGTAAAGATTCCCATTTGTTCACTTGATGGATAAATAGGCCTACAGCAGAGGGAAAGCCTGAAACTCAACTTCCCAAGACATTGAGGTTGGGCAATGCCAGAATTCGGCGCTTGCATAAGAATCACCTGATGGAGGTTGAACACAATATTAACGTGAGGAGGTTGTTTGTCTTAGGTTTTGAAATCAAGATTGGAAGAACCTGTATCTTTCCTGGGAATAAAAACCAGTTGAGGATGAGATCATTGATCCCCTTTGAAAACTTCCACCAATTGACCTGACAGATGTCTTCAGAAATACAAAGGTTTATGATAAGGTAAAAAAAAGTGTCAGATTGTTTCCACTGGTATGTAAGACGTCTTACATGTTAATGTACATTAACAACAGGTCACAAATTTAAGATAATTATAGAGGTAATAGGGATATTTGCACAAAAATTTGTTACACTGAGGACAGTTGAACCAATATCCAAAAAAATCATTTATAAGGGAATTAGTTAGTACCATGGAACAGGGGAACATTAAAGGGCATGGGGAGCAAATATGCGAAGAAGATTCAAATGGATGCAGAGAAACGCCACAACGGACCTGATGAGCTGAATGTTGTTTTCATGCTGAAACAGTCTACAATCCCATTTCCACGAACTCTATTTGGGTGCTTGTTCCCATCTCTCACAACAAATTGTTGTTTTAAATCATAGATTCATGGAATGTTATAGAGAGGCCATTGGACCCATCCCACCTGTCCCAGCTCTTTTCCAATAGTGCCATGCTACCACTTCTTATCCTGAAGTTTTTCCTTTTCTTCAAGTGAGGTGAGGTGAGAGTGGCTGCCCTTGACATCAAGGCCGCATTTGACCTAGTGTGGCATCAAGGAGCCCTAGCAAAACTGGAGTCAATGGGACTCGGGGGAAAACTCTCCGCTGGTTGGAGCCATACCTAGCACAAAGGAAGATGGTTGTGGTTGTTTGAGGTCAGTCATCTCAGCTCCAGGACATCACTGCAGGAGTTCCTCAGGGTAGTGTCCCGACCCAACCACCTTCAGCGGCTTCATCAATCAACTTTCTTCTATCATGAGGTCAGAATTGGGGATGTTTACTGATAATTGCACAATGTTCAGCACCATTCGCGACTCATCAGATACTGAAGCAGTCCATGTCCAGTCCAGCAAGACCTGGACGATATTCAGGCTTGGGCTGACAAGTGGCAAGTAACATTCACGCCACTCAAGTGACAGGCAGTGACCATCTCCAACAAGAGAGAATCCAACCATTGCCCCTTAACATTCAATGGCATTACCATCACTGAATCCTCCACTACCAACATCCTGGGGCTTACCACTGATCAGAAATTGAACTGGACCAGCCATATACACACTATGGCTACAAGAGCAGGTTGGAAACTAGGAATCCTGTGGTGAGTAACTCACCTCCTGGGTCCCCAAAGCCTGTTCAACATCTACAAGGCACAAGTCAGGAGTGTGATGGAATACTCTCCCATTGCCTGGATGAGTGCAGCTCCAACAACACTCAAGAAGCTTGACACCATCCAGGACAAAGCAGCCTGCATGATTGGCACCCCTTCCACAAATATTCACTCCTGCCACCACTGACTCATAATCACAGCAGTGTGTACCATTTACAAGATGCACTGCAGCAACACCCCAAGGCTCCTTTATCAGCACCTTCTAAACCCACGACTGCTACCAACTAGAAGGACAAGGGTAGCAGACACATGGGAACACCAACCTATAAGTTCCCCTCAAAGCCACTCACCAACCTGCCTTGGAAATATATCGTCGTTCCTTCACTGTCACTGGGTCAAAATCTTGGAACTCCCTTCCCAATAGCACCATGGGTGTACCCACACCACATGGACTGCAGCAGTTCAAGAAGGCAGCTCAACACCACCTTCTCAAGGGCAATTAGGGATGGGCAATAAATGCTGGCCCAGCCAGCGATGTCCATATCCCATGAATGAATGTTTTCAAAGCCCAGCTCCCCTTTGACAGTGAATATTCAATCTGCTTCCAACGCCCTTTCAAGCAGCATATCCCCAGATCTCAATCCAATAAGTGAGGCAATCAAAGCTTTGTTTTGTAATATGTCAGCCTTCAATTTAATTATGACTTTACCTCTGTGAGTGTTGCCACAGATTTCCCCTCCGGTTGATTGGACTTGACAAGTAGATGGAAAAGCTAAGGTTTCATCCTTATTGAGCCTAATTATGCCCCTTGGATGTCAAGGGGAAAATTACTGGAGCTTGCTTTCTCCAACACAAGGGTCTCTGCTTTCTCATTCAGGCTAAAGAGGATCTGCCCCTGTCTGGGGAGAGTTGTCAATTGTAGAGTTAATGGTAATCATGTTCCCTTGCATGCATTTATACGGAATGGGTGGGTCCCACTGAGTTGTGGAACGGGTTCAGAGCGACCACAACTCCTGAAAGCAGGAAGCCAAGATGGAGCCTTATGTGTGGGCTTGACACAACACAAAGGATTCATTGTCAGCTTTTGTTTTCTTTTGTTGTTGTAAAGAAACCACATTATGCTCCTAATTATCGTGCCCCTTTCTGTTGACAACAACAGATATCCATTTCAAATACTCTTAAACTAGACAAATTTAGATGTTTGTCTGTGGAGCCAAAAGAAAATGTATTCGGTAAAGCGGCGATGAGACGGAGAAATGAAGTACAACAGCAGGTTTCAAGTTCTCCGGTTCTTTACTTCGAAGAAGGAATGTAGCCCAAAGGCCATGACTGTCATTCCTTCCCTTCCTTGACTGAAGTACACGAGCTCTGAGGGTGGTAATGTTTAATGGCTCTTGGCTAATTCAGACACAGCACTTTTAACTGAAGACAATAAAAGGTCTGGCTATGCTGAAAGACTCTGGCAAACGGACTGGTATGAATACAACACATATTTGCCCCACGCCACCCAACTTACGGTACTGATGGGATGACTTATGGCAGCATTAAACAACAACAACTTGCATTAATATAGCACCTTTAACTTAGTCAAAACATCTCAAGGCACTTCACAGGAGTGCTAGTTAAAAGAATTTGACCCCGAGTTACATAAGAAGATGTTAGTACAAGTGAGCAAAACCTTGACCAAAAAGGTAGGCCTTAATCTTAAAGGAAGAGAGAGAGTTGGAGAAGTTGAAAGGTTTGTGGAGAGAATTCCCGGGTTTGGAGTCTAGACAATTGAAGGCAGGGCTGCCAATGGTTAAATAGAGGGTATTGCACAAGAGGTCAGAATTGTAGGGGCACAGAGATCTCAGTAGGTTGAAGGACTGGAGGAGATAGGGATAGGACAAGGTCATGGAAGAGTTGGAAAACCACAATGAGAATTTTAAAATCGAGATGTGGCCACGTCCAGAGCCAATGTGGGTCAGTAAGCACAGGGGTGATGGGTAACAAGATGTTGTGCGAATTAGGATACAGGCCAGAGTCAGTTCATGTTTCAGGTATAAAGCCTTTCTGGGATGACTCAAGTTTGTACCTGAAACATTACAACAACAACAACTTATATTTGTGTAGCACCTTTATCGTAATAAAATGTTCCAAGGCACTTCACAGGAACATTATAACCAAAAGATGACACTGAGCCACATAAGGAGGTATTAGGACAGTTGACCATAAGCTTTATCAAAGAAGTAGTTTTAAGGGATGTCTTAAATGAGGAATGCGAGGTAGAGAGGCAGAGAGGTTAGGGAGGAAATTCCAGAGCTTAGGGCCTTGCAGCTGAAGGCGTGGGCACCAATGGTGGAGTGATTAAAATTGTGGATGTTCAAAAGACCAGAGTTAGAGGAGTGCAGGTACCTCGGAGAGTTCTGGGGTTGGAGGCGATTACAGAGATAGGGAGGGGCGAGGCCAAGGAGAGATTTGGAAACAAGATGAGAATTTTAAAATCAAGACGTTGCTTGACCGAGATGCAGTGTTGGGCAGCGAGCACAAGGGTGATACAGGAACGGGACTTGGTGTGAGTTAAGACATGGACAGCAGTGCTTAGGATGACCTCGAGTTTAGCGGCTTTGTGTTTTCTCCACTATGTTCAGTGTCTCCAGCGTGTTCCGATTTGTATTTTTGGACGTTCCAGCCATTTTACCAAGCTATTGCCCCTATTTTGGGTAACTTTGACTTTGTGTGATCGTTTAAATGGGTTATACATCTTTCCGTGTTCTTATATTTCCACTGAAGTCAGAGGGCTCGGTTTTTGTTTTGGGATCAGGACAATGTCGGGATTAAACCCGGGGCCAGGCCCCGCACCGTGTTGGGAATAGTCACCTGACTCAAAGGAGTGACCGATTAATGGCCGGAGGGCATGCTTGCTGTCCAATTAAGGTGCAGGTAAGGCAGAGATTGGGCACCCTCCCAGCACCTTTTACAATCTTTTAAACAGGAAATGGACACAGCTAATTGGGCCACCCTTGTGTGTGTGGGCGCGGAGGGGGGTGGTGGTGCGGGGTGGGGGGGAACCCCTCCACAGGGCAGCTGTGGTCACGTGGGTATGGCTGCTGCAGAGGTCAAACTGATCCCGGAGGAGTGGTCCCCACACCTGTTCACCTCAGCGAGGCTGCCCCCAGCCATGTGCTAGGCTCCAGAAGCTGTGAGGGGCCCACAGGCCAACTGGAAAATTCCACTGGGTATCTGCTCATTGGCCTTAGTAGGCCTTTTAATTAGGCCAGCAAGCTACCCTCCATTTGGGCCCACCAGATTAGATCCCTTAAAAATAGCCCGGAGACGGACACTGGCCAACCAGCACGCCAGCTAGTGCTGGGAAATTCCGGGCCCATCCGCCTCTGCTTCCGCCTTTAGGACACTTCTAAAATCCAGCCCAAAGTTTCCATTGGCCAATACTTATCCCTCAACCAACACTGTTAGACCATAAGACCATAAGACATAGGAGCAGAAATTAGGCCAATCGGCCCATCGAGTCTGCTCCGCCATTCAATCATGGCTGATAAGTTTCTCAACCCCATTCTCCCACCTTCTCCCTGTAACCTTTGATCCCCTTACCAATGAAGAACCTGTCTATCTCGGTCTTAAATACACTCAATGACCTGGCCTCCACAGCCTTCTGTTCCGAGAGATTGTCTGGTCATTATCACGTTGCTGTTCTTTAGACTTGCCTTTTGCAAACAGGCTACCGCCTTTGCCTCCATGACAACAGTGATGACACTTCAAATGTACTTCTTGGTGGCAGAGTGCTCTGGAAGGGCCTGAGGTCGTGACAGGTGCAATGCAAATGCAAGTTCTTTCCCTCTTCCTTTTGTTCGGTCGGTCATCAGGTTATTTCTCACACATGGGGCAGGATTTTAAGGTCCCCCGTGCGGGCGCGATCGATGGGCCCGGGGGCAGCCGGGGAACAGGCCACCGTCTGCGATCGGTCCCCCCGACTGCGATTTCACCCCGGCTGGCCAATTAACGGGCAGCCGGCGTGAAACACGCCGCTGAAATGCTCAGCGCTGCCAGGGTGCGGGCGGGAGGAGAGCGGGCGCTGACGTCAGCATGGGCACGGTGGGGGGAGCGCGGAATGAAAGCTCCCTGGAGGCAGAGAGCTGCCTCAGGGAGCTGAAGAATTGAAAACCAATCAATAACTACTTTAAAACCTGGAAAAAAAATGTCCAGGCATCAGAATTAGTCACCTGAACATAGACACGATGAAAATTCTGTCCCCATACAATTTTATTTTTTTAAATTTAATAAAGGAAACCTCATCCCGTCCTTGGATGAGGTTTCATCAAAAATCCGCCTGGCAGATTC
This sequence comes from Cetorhinus maximus, assembly GCF_964194155.1. Taxonomy (NCBI): domain Eukaryota; kingdom Metazoa; phylum Chordata; class Chondrichthyes; order Lamniformes; family Cetorhinidae; genus Cetorhinus; species Cetorhinus maximus. Next base: position 116,651,259 of record NC_135890.1, read on the forward strand.
ACCCATCCACCAACCGGAAGGTCGGACGGATCGCGAAAAATCGGGGACAATTGGAACTTTAATGGGCTTAAACGCCCTCTTTGTTGTCAGTGGGTGCACTCCTGACTTTTGCACCCGCCCGCCGACCAAAATATCACACGGGCGCGGCACGATATCGGGACGCTTGCCCGACATCATCACGCGCTATTTCACGCTCGAGTGGGTCGGGCGCGCACCCGCACGCCGAGCTAAAAATTCGGCCCATGAAAAGATATTGGGTGGGATTTTCAGGCCCCGCCCACCGCCGGGATTGTCCGGTCCCGCTGAAAGTCAATGGACTTTTGGCTCGGCTGCTGCATCCCTCATGGTGGGTCCCACCACAGTGGGTGGGAGGGGGTGGGGGCGTGGGGGGGATCGGAAAATCCCAGCCATTGGCTCCATTCGCCCAACATCCTATTTTTAACTGCCTGGGCCCTAAGCTCTGCAATTTCCTCCCAAAAAAACCTCTTCACCCCCTCCACCTCCCTCTCCTCCTTTAAGCTGCTCCTTAAAACCTACCTCTTTGACCAAGATTTTCGTCAGCTGTCCGAAGTACCTCCTTATGTGGCCTGGTGTCAAATTTTGTTTGCTAATGCTCCTGTCACGCGCCTTGGGAAAGTTCCATGTTAAAGGTGCTATATGAATGCAAGTTCTTGTTCTTGACAGGTGTTTTTTTTGGCATTCATTGTTTTGCCCTGTCGGCTCCTAGTTAGCATCTCAGATTTACAGCGTTTTCCCTCACGAGCGCGTTCACAATGTTGCAGCTACGAGGCCACCAGCTGAACCTTGTGGGTTGAAAGGGCTTTGTATAGGGACTTTGTTCTGTCCCTATGCAGGCAGCATCCTCTATTGTTCTGTGTAACTTTGAGCACACGGCAACAAAGCCTTAAGTATTTAAGGACCAATATCAGTGCCTGATCCCCACCTTTCAGTCAGATTGACAAGTACATTAGGTTTTCCAAGCCTTCTAATTATCTTTGAGAGTCAGACTCTACACAAAGCTGCCAGTTTGCCAAAAGCATCCTTCGGTTCAAAGAGAATTTCTTTGAAAAAACACTGCCCATATTTGTTTAAAATGTTCCAGCTTGTTTTGGGTTTCTTAAAAACCAGACGATCACAGGAAAGTAAATCCCAGCCTTTACGTAAGGGTATCTGATCACCTTACGAGTCTAGATAAACAATCTTTGTTTAATTTAATTTAAGATTCAACTGTGATTGGATACGCTGAAACCCTCCCTATTCTCTTGAAATGGACAAACTAGCCGTCCAGGTTGGCACCTGCTTTGAGAATGGTGAACAAAGTTCCTCTGAGGTTTTAACTGGTAAAGGTGGAATGTACAATAACTTGCATTCTTGTAGCATCTCAAACAGAGCAAGACATCCCAAGACACTTCACAGGAGAATAATCAGACAAACTTTGACACCGAATCGCATAAGAGGTTTTGGGAAAGGTGACCGTTTCTGGGTTGAAGGGATAGGGTGGAATTTTGTCGACGCCAAAGCGGTCCCATCGCTGTGGCCAATACAGCCGACCCCTTTCTGGAGGGCAACGGGTCCCTGAGGCAGCATTTTACCAGCAGCAGCCAATTGAGGACGGCGGCAATACTCAATCCCCAACATTAACATAACCCCAAGGATAGAAAGAATGGAGGGTTAAAATGGGGCCGGGTGTAAATCAGGTGTCTGACCAGCGAGTTAGTTTACAATCTTGGCAGGGTTTGGAAGAGAGCTGTGAATCATTCCTGCCAGGAGAGAAGCACATTCAGGAGAGGAGAATGGGAGAAAGAATCAAACACAACCAATTTCTCTAACAATATCTTACTAATAGATTTGAAGCAACATCACTAACATGACATTTTTGAAAGGAGGCCAATTGTTTTTCAATTCTTCCAATAGCATGTACAGACCGATTTAATTCAGGTCCAGTAGATTTTTATTATCAAGAGTAATTTAAATGGAGGAGCTGAAATTAATGCAATAACTTGTTTCAAATTTGCAAATTGTACTGTCGAGGTTTTAATTCCCTCAATTTGCGATTAGTTTCCATCTATGATGTTCCTCTCTTTCTCCTGAATCCTCCTCATGCTCATGCGATCCTCCCTAAACAACAGAGTTCATCGGAAAGTCTTGGCTCTTTTTACGATTCCAATGCCATTCAGGTTTGCCAAAAACTGGGACCTGTTGCTTTTTCTTTCTTTTACAAGGTGTGGGTGTCACTGACCAAGCCAGCATTTATTGTCCATCCCTAATTGCCCTTGAGAAGGTGGTGGTGAGCTGCCTTCTTGAACCGCTGCAGTCCATGTGGTGTAGGTACACCCACAGTGCTGTTAGGAAGGAAGTTCCAGGATTTTGACCCAGCGACAGTGAAGGAACAGTGATATATTTCCAAGTCAAGATGGCAAGTGGCTTGGAGGGCAATTTCCAGGTGGTGGTGTTCCCATTTATCTGCTTTCCTTGTCCTTCTAGATGGTAATGGTCATACGTTTAGAAGGTGCTGCCTAAGGAACCTTGGTGAATTACTGCAATGCATCTTTTAGATGGTACACACTGCTGCTACTGTGCGTCGGTGATGGCAGGAGTGAATATTTGTGGATGGGGTGCAAATAAAGCGGACTGCTTTGTCCTGGATGATGTCAAGCTTCTTGAATGTTGTTGGAGCTGCACTCATCCAGGCAAGTGGAGAGTATTCCATCACATTCCTGACTTGTGCCTTGTAGATGGTGGACAGGCTTTGGGGAGTCAGGAGATGAGTTACTCACTGCAGAATTCCTAGCCTCTGACCTGCTCTTGTAGCCACTGTATTTATATGGCTGGTCCAGTTCAGTTTCTGGTCAATGGTAATCCCCAGGATGTTGATAGTGGGGGATTCAGTGATGATAATGCCATTGAATTAAAGGGGCGATGGTTACATTCTTTCGTTTTGGAGATGGTCATTGCCTGGCACTTGTGTGGCATGAATGTTACTTGCCACTTGTCAGCCCAAACCTGAAATATACACATAGTAACAGCCACAAGTTACGTTAGGACAGTTTATGTTAAACTTCTATAGAACCTTGTTTAGATCATACTCAGAGGACTGGCAACAGTTCAGGTCACCATATTTTAAAAAGGACATAGTGACACTGGAGAAGGTGAAAAGAAGATTTACGAGAATGGTACCAGAACTAACAGGTTGTAGCTATCAGGAAGGATTGAATGGACTGGGGTTCTTTGCTCGAGAAAAGAGAAGAGTGAGGGGTGGCCTAATAGAGGCCTTTAAGATTACGAAAGGCTTAGGGTAGACAGAGCAAAGATGCTTCTACTTGTGGGTGAGGACAGTGATAGAGGCTATAGTTATAAGATAGTCACTAATAAATCCAATAAGGGATTCAAGAGGAGCTTTTTTTTGCAGAAATTTTGGAATATGGAACTCGCTACTGCATGGATAACATAGATAGGGTGGGGTAGTATCTGCATACGGCATCACAATTATAAGGGACCAATAGGTCTTCATGGGTCTTCCCGTGTCTGTTATTTTCATGCAATCATTTAACAGGACTGAGCTAAGACTTGAGGAAATGAAATCATCTGGTGACACTGACTGCTTAGGTTCCCACATGAAGAATGGTTCCCTGGATGAGGCACCAAAGGAATCATATCCCAGCAAGAACTAATGCAGGCAGGTTTACGTCAGTTCAGTGATTTCTAATTGACTGCTTTCTGAGGAGACTTCAGTACACCCCATGGGGAAGCACGAATCACTGACAGCAAATCCTGGATTTCCACATTTAATTGCTCAGCTTCAAAGGAGCAGTGAGGATGAATGCTGAGAGTTTTGCCATCATCACTATCCCAAAATCCAGGCCAATATTTCAGTGAGAGAGTGTGGTCAAATATATGGAAGAAGTCAATAGTAAAAACAGTTCGCATTGATTCATTTAAAAGCAAATTAGATAGGTTTCTTTCAGAAAGTGTCATTCTAGAATAGAGTATGTGAGTAATTTGAGAATTGAAATATGGTGAGTGGAGCATGCTGGAGAGGAACAGGTGATGTTATATCTACAGTTCCCAAAGTTCTCCACTACTGGAGATTTTCCTCACCTCATGTCTGGCTCTGTTGTAGACTTATTGATAGAGGTTGATTACAACGATTAATCAATGACTCAATTTTAATGATTATAATGTGATTAACAGAAAGGTAGAAGGTGAACTAGGTGGACCTTGGTCTTTGTACATTCAACAATTCCTATGTTTCTATGTGAAGGATGAAATGCATTATTAAAAAATTCAGAATGATAAATACACCAGAATCAATTCTTTCCACATTTTAAGGTGAAGTTTGTGGAGAATGCTATTGAGCAAAAACAACAGCTGCCATTTATATTGCATCTTTAACATAGTAATGTAATCCAGGAATTAATCCTGCCCAAAAGTTCAATGGCAGGTGTGGAGCTGCCTCTTTAACTGGGATGGTAGGTCTGACCTGAACTGTTCTCTTTCAGATACCAATCTGCTCAGCATTTTCTGTTTTTATTTCAATGTTGTTGTACACTGGTAGCAGTGTGTCCCACCTACAAGATAAACTGCATCAACTCGCCAAATTCCTTCCAAACCCACAACCTCTACCATCTAGAAGGACAAGAGCATGGGAACACCACCACCTACATGTTCCCCTCCAAGCCACACACACCATCCTGACTTGAAACTATACTGCCAACCCTTCATTGTCGCTAGGTCAAAAGGCAGTGTGGGTGTACCTACACCACATGGACAGCAGCGGCTCAAGAAGGCAGCACACCACCACCTTCTCAAGGATATAGGAATTACTAAAGGAGCACTGTAAGGTTCTAGGTGCAATTTCTCAGATAAAGCATTAAACTGAGGCCTCGAGTGACTGCTCAGGTGGGCATAAAGGATACCTGTGGACTATATAAAGAAAGACACGGGAATTCTGCTAATTTCAAAACCAATATTTATACCTCATCAAATTTCTCTAAAACTATTTAGCGGGTCATCTAATCCATCTTAGCGATGGGCAACAATTGCTGGCCTTACTAGCAACATCCAAATCCAGTGAACAAATTGTTAAAAAAAAACCTACAGTTAGCAACTAACTGTACAAACCCTGTCAAGCATTAGCTTCTGATGCCATGTGATCAAAAAGCAAAAGTCCCTCTTTAGTCATGATTGCTTTCGCCTGCCAGGCACACCACAACATTTCCACTCTGAGTGAGCCATTAGGCCACACAAGGTGAGTTTGGAGACAAAATGACCTGCCTATGTCTATTACAAATGATACATCTTTATTTTGGTACATTTGTTAAGACAGTACAGTAATCTAATCTTAGACCTTTGCCCTTTTAGGTGATGATGGTACCTTGATTGACTATTGCTGTGTAAATTTTGTGGAAGTATCCATTGTCCTCTACACACTGCCACCATGAATGTGGGCTTTTAGATATACTAGTCTGATTTTGTACTTTTCTCCAGTTGAGGTGGGTTTAATTGCTGCCAATTTAACCACTTACACAAATCAATTCTATAAAATGCAGAAGATGGAGTTATCAGCGGCCTTGCTGAACAGACTATCTGGACATGTACAGCAGTGATGGTAAATGATGTGAATAAGGCGGTGGAAGTCTGGTCTAGTTGGATGCAGGAATAGTTTCCTGATTCAGTGTCAGCAACGATAATGGTGTCGCCTTCAGAGCCCAGCTTTATTGGCTGTACAATACTTCCCGAGGTTGTGAGTGGTGCTACATAAATGTAAGTTCTTTCTTTCTAAAGGGGGGCAGTGAAGTGTAAAAATACGGAGAGGTTGAAAATATGTGTAAATTTCATCATGTTAATTCTCTCTTTGGAAAGATGCAACTTTAGGCAAAAATTGACCCACTAGACGTTAAAGACACATGTTAAGGACACGTGACTCCTGAGTCTGGCTCTTTGAACCCCGATTCCACAGTTGGTTACACTCAGGATGCTCCTAGAGGGCGCACTTCACCAGCTTTGTGTGCTTTAGTCATGGAACAGACTGGAACTGGAGGGGTGGGGGGAGGGGGAGGAGGAGGGGGAGGGAGCGGAGGTGGAGGATGAGGGGGAGGGTGAGGGGAGGGCTTAGAAAGGAGTTGGAGAGGGAGCTGAAAAAGGGGCAGAGAGGGAGGACAGTGCAAAAGGGTTGGAGAGGGTTGGGAGAGATGGTGAAGGTGAGAGGGTGGGGGGTAGAGAAGGGAAGGGAGAGGATGGGGTGGGGACGATGGGACTCAGGAGGTGTTTGTGAGGGGGAAGGGGTGATGGGGAGGGGATTGGAAAGGAAAAGGCGAGGGATGGAGTGGAGGAGGTTTTGGAGAGGAACAATGAAAGTGGGATGGGGAGGCAGAGTAGAGACACGGAGAGGGAGGGGAATGGAGAGTGTAGGGAGAGTAGGTGGAGTGGAAATAAGAAAGGAGGCGAAGAGAGAAGGGGAGGAAGAGAGAGCTTTCCATTTTCATAATGTTCAAGAAAACAATTAAAAAATCAAAATGACCTTGATGTGTAGTCCTTTGAGGATAACTGGAATATTCAGAATATATTTCATGGATCAAAGGCTCTTTTATCCTTCCCCCAGGCCCTTGTTATTAGTATTTTCTCTTATCCTAGGATGTTTCCATGTGGTGGGTATCCTGGGGAGTTAGCCAAGACAGGCAGTGATGATCTGTGTATGTGGAGGATTGTCTTGTACGATTGACAGAAGGGGATAGCGCATTGACTGGTATTGTATACACACACAACTTGCATTTATATAGCATGTCTATCACAGTAAAATGTCCCCAGTTGCCTCAGAGAAGCATTATCAAACAAAATGCAACACCAAACCACATAAGGAATTATTTGGACAGGGGGCCAAAATCTTGGTCAAAGAGGTAGGTTTTAAGGAGCACCTTAAAGGTGGAGAGAGAGGTGGAGAGGTTTAGAAAGGGGATTCCAGATCTTGGGGCCCTAGGCAGCTGAAAGTACAGCCTTCAGTGGTGGAGTGATTAAGATAAGGGATGCAGCAGAGACCAGAATTAGAGGAGTGTATTGGTGAAGGTGACAGAGATTAGGAGGGGGTCGACCGTGGAGGGATTTGATGAGGAGGATGAGAATTTTAAAATCAAGGCTTTGGCAGAAAGGGAGTCAATGTGGATCAGAGTGTGCAGGGGTGATAAGTGACATGGTGCGAGTTAGGATATGGGCAGCAGAGTTTTGGATGAGCTCAGGTTTATGGAGAGTGGAAGATGAAAGGCTGGACAAGAGAATGCTGGAATAGTTCAGTTTAGGTGTAATAAAGACATGGGTGAGCATTTCAGCAGCAGATGGACTGAGGCAGGGGTGGAGATGGGCAATGTTATGGAGGTGTAATAGGCAGTCTTAGTGATGGTGCAGACATGTGGTCAGTAGCTCATCTCGGGGTTAAATATGACACCAAGGTTATGAATAGCCTAGTTCAGCCTTCGGGAGGCGCCAAAGAGAGGGATGGAGTTGGCGGCAAAGCAGCAAAGTTTGTGTCAAGCACCAGAGACCATGGCTTCAGACTTCACAATGAAAAAGGGAGGAACTCACATTTATATAGAGCTTTTCATGGCCACTTGATATCCCACTTTTGATGTGCAGTCACTGTTGTAATGTAGGAAACACAGTAGCCAATTTGCACACAGCAAGCTCCCACAAACAGCAATGTGATAATGGCCAGATAATCAGGTACTGTGATGTTGATTGAGGGATAAATATTGACCAGGAAGCCGGGAATAACTCCTCCTGCTTTTCTTTGAAATAGTGCCTTGGGATCTTCTGCATCCTCCTGAACAGAGAGATGGGGCTGCAGTTTAACGTTTCATCCAAATGACAGTGCAGCTCTCCCTCAGTGCTGCACTGGAGTTTCAGCCTTGCCTTTTGAGCTTAGTATTTAGTTGGGGGATACTTCTGCTCATCCAGTACTGGTTGTCAGATAAGCTATGTGAAAAATCAGAGCTTGTAGGTCTGAGCGAGGTGATGGTGAGGTAGAGCTGGATGTCGGCAGGGTACATGAGGAACCTGGCCCCTGTGTTTTTGGATGATGTAGCTCAAGGGGCAGCATGTAGCTGGGAAATATAAGGGGAGCAATGATAGATCTTTGAATAACCCCAGAGGTAATTATGTGAGAGAGTGCGAAGAGAATCCATTGCAGGTGATTCTCTGGTTAAGACAGGACAGATAGGTTTGCTACCAGGTGAGGGATCACTCAGCTGGTACCCAGCTGGATGACAGTGTCGAGGTGAATTGGAGGGAATTGGCTTGGGCAACCATTTTAAAGGCTGAAGACAGGTTGGGAAGGATGCTGGCGATAGTCTACCCTAGTAACAGTTACTTAAGATTTATTCACAAACACACACTCACCCTGACCCCAAACTAAATTACATCCACACACACGGAAGCTCGCAGAATGGAGGAGGAAAGATTAACCCTTCAGGCAGACGCCTGGTCTGGTGGTTCAAATGACTTCAGCTATTCAAAATATTTTGACAGAAGGATCCCTTCCAATACATTAACCAATCCTTTGCTTTCAGGCCTTGATAAACCTACAAAGCATTTCCAGAACTTTCCACGTCTTTTTGGTAAATTTCTTCTTGTTTAACACATTATTTGAAGATTTCCATTTGAACATGATCTTGTATTCACTCCCTCCCACAACTGATTTGCTCGCAGTGTTAACCCTGAACCAACAACAACAACTTACATTTATATAGCACCTTTAATGTAGTAAAACATCACTTGAAGCTTCACTGGAGCATTATAAAACAAAATATGACACCGAAATATGCAAGGAAATATTGGCCAGACTTTTATGCCCTTCCCCCCAACTCTACCACCTCCCCTCCACCCGCCCTCCTCTGGAGGTGAGTTCAGAGGTTGGGTGGGGGGAGGATGGAGGGCAGCCTTCCTGCCCAGAGGCCCATTGAAACCCTAAAGTAGCCTCTTTAAGGGACCACTCAGTGGCCTCATCCTGCCCACCACTGCAATTCTACCAGCACCTTATGGGGAATTCACCATGTAGGACAAGCAAACAGCAAAACCCAGGAAGACACCACCCTCTGCCTTTTCTATCAACATCCCTTTGTCGGTGGCCCTCTCTGTTAACCCCATACTGTCCACACTTACATCTCGTTGATCCCTGGTGAAGGCCCCCCAGTGTAGTACCGGCAGTGACCACCATTCCCAGTGGCGCTGCCGGTACTGGAAAGCTGCCAGCCTCTGGTTGGCTGACAGCTCTCGGGGGCGGGAGCTCCACCCTGACACAAGCCTCATTCGATGGGAGGCCCAACGCTGCTCAAATAAGTGCCCGACTGTTATAAAATTCCTACGGGCCTCCCAAAAATGATCGCCATGGGGTCCCTACTGGTTTTCCAGCCGGAGGACAAGAACCCGCACCTCGAACATTAAATTCCATCCATTTGGTCAGATGGCCAAAAGCTTGGTCAGAGAGGTCAGGTTTAAGGAGTGTCTTAAAGGAGAAAAGTGAGGTAGAGGGGCGGAGAGGTGTGGGGAGGGAATTCCAGAGCTTAGGGCCCAGGCAAGTGAAGATGCAGCCACCAATGGAGTGATTATAATTGGGTTGTAAAGAGGCCAGTATTAGAGGAGCGCAGCTATCTCAGAGGGCGGTGGGCTGAAGGAGATTACAGAGATAGGGAGGGGTGAAACTGAAAACAAGGGTGAGAATCTGCTGAACCTCTGTGTAACACAACTATCACCTTTATTAGCCCCTTTAAGAGTCCAAGGTTTAACTCCTTTACCCAGAGAGTGCTGGGAACATGGCTTGTACTGCCACATGGAGTAGTCGAGGTGAATCATGTGGATGTCTTTTAAGGGTTAAGGGAACCTAGATAAGAACGAGGGAGAATAGGAATAGAAGGATATGTTGATAGGGCGAAATAAAGCTCGTGAGGGGCATGGACCATTTGCAAATGGCCTGTTTCTGGGCTGTAATATCCTGTTTAATCCAATATAACTCTTGCTGCCTCCTTTCCTTAAAAAAACAAAGAAGATTGAAGAGCGATGGTAATTGAACATGCCACCTGAATATTTCAAGGGTTTTGCAAGGCTCTAATGTCTACTGGACATCTCAGTAATGGGATGTCAGGAACACGGCGGCTTGTGCTGATAAGAAACCAGCATTCCCGTCCCGAGCCATCAAAATGATAGAACAAGTAAAATAAAGATGAAAAATGGAAGGGGAAGTAGCTTGAGCTTCATTCCTGATTTTTCCCCGAAGTTCAGGCCTGCCGACAAGAGCCTGTTTTCAATTAAGCCCCTGCCCTCGCAGGGATTGTGATAGCTCCATTGACAAATCAGCCAGAGGGAGACAGCCAGCCAGCACAAGCTGCCCGACATCGCCACCCCCCTCCCCCCCCCACCCCCCCAATCCTGGCCTCATCCAGGCCACAGCAGCCTCATCTATTCCAACTCCCACTTTGTGTCCTCATCCCAAATGACTCCGAGAATGACTGCAAGCCACGCTCTCAAGCAAAAAGGCCATGTGTGTGCAATCGTTCCTAAGGCTGGCTGCTGGGGATTTGGACGCTGTCGGCTCGATGGGCAACACTCTCTCCTCTAGAGTCGGAGCACCGCGGGTTCAAGTCCAGCTCCGGGTGTTGGAGGAAAAAGAGCTGAGCTGACACTCCTGGTGCAGTACCGAGGGAGCACTGCACTGTTGGAGGCGCTGCCTTTTTGATGAGGCCTTACAACAAGGCACCCCCCTCTACACGTAAGTAATCCTGCGGTGCTGTTTTGAGTTTTCCCTAATGTCCTGCCCAATGTTTATCCCTCAACCAACAACACTGAAACAGGTGGTCATTGTCACATTGCTGTTTGTGGGATCTTGCTGTGCAAAAAATGGCTGCCAAATTTCCTACATTAAAACAGTGACTGTACTTCAATAACTACTTCATTGGCTCTAGAATGTTCTTTGAGATGTCCCCAGGTCTTAAAAGGCACCCTCTGAATGGCCCATTGTCGAGTGAATCATCCCAGTTCCCTGTGACCCCTGGAAGAGATGTCACCAGTAAAAGGCCACAGTCTAGCCACAGGTATTAATATGTCAGGAATGATGGCCTCGATTTCTCCATCAATAATGCAAAAACAGAGATTAGGTTATTGATTTTGGTGTGGGTGGTGTGCAGAGAATACAACGTGCATCAGGATACGAGATTTAACGTCATAGTCGTGTGAGTGGGTCTAATCAGCAGTGAAATCAAAAAGTGTCACATGTTCACACGTGAGAGAAAAGACTGCAAAACACTGGGGCAGTCTTGAGGTGTGACGTGAATTGGGTGGTGTCACACCGAGCGCCTGCCTCATTCCCCGCAGCAGAAAAAAAAACTGGGCAGAATGGAAACCAAACCGTCGATTCCCAACTTCGCGCTTGGAGCTTTATCTACTTCCCCACCACTCCCAGGCCAATTTCTACCCCACTGACTGCGGCTATTTTTCTGTTTTGCAACGGACTCTCTTTATCTTTTCTCCTCCCCTTGTCCCTGAGATTATTGCCTGGTCTCTGAGTGGAGGATTCGGCAGCAATGCCACATCCGAAGCTCTGCCCATGCCTGTTCAACCAACAGCCAGGGGTTTGAGGTTGGAAAGACTGGACTGTAAAACGGGTAATGCAAGGCTGCACAGGGAGCTTAGCTTTGCACTTGTTAACAGATGCTGGGTTGTGATGTTGCTCCTCTCCTGTACCTGGTGTGTGACCACACACATAGCATCTCCGTTAGAGTCAACAGCATTGTCATTGAGGTGAGTGCAATGCTGCAACTATGGCCCAGTGTTCTGGCCAATATTCATTGCTCAACCAACACCTGAAAACAGATGAAAACAGATTCTGGTGAAGAGTCATACGGACTCGAAGCGTTGGCTGTATTCCTCTCCGCAGATGCTGTCAGGCCGGCTGTGTTTTTCCAGGTATTTTTGTTTTTGTTTCGGATTTTCGGCATTCGCAGTTTTTTGCTTTTACCTGAAAACAGATGGTTGTTTGTGGGAGCTCACTATGTGTAAATTGGTTGCCACATTTCCTTACATTACAGTAGTGTCTACACTCCAAAGGTATGTCACTGGTTATGAGAATGCCTCCAGGGATGAGGGACTTCAGTTTTCGGAGTAGATTGGAGAAGCTGAGGCTATTCTCCTTGGAGAAGAGAAGGTTGAGAGGAGATTTGGTACAAATTCGATTCAAAATCATTAGGGGGCTTGATAGGGAGGAACTGTTCCCATTGGCAGAAGGATCGAGAGCCAGAAGACAACAATTTAAGGCGAATGACGAAAGAACCAAAGGTGACATGAGGAAAAACTTTTTTTACTCAGTGAGTAGTTAGGATCTGGAATAAGACCTAAGATATTGGAGCAGGAGTAGGCTGATCAGTCCATCGAGCCTGATCCGCCATTCAGCTGATCAGATTGTGCCCTTAACTCCATTTTCCCAGCTGTCCCCATAACCCTTGACTCCCTTATTCATCAAAAATGTATCTACCTCGGCCCTGAATATATTCACTGACCTAGCCTCTACTGCTCTCTATGGAAGATAATTCCAAAGACTGACTACTCTCTGAGAGGAGAAATTCCTCCTCATCTCCTTCTTAAATGGGAGACTCATCATTTTTAAACGGTACCCCAAGTCTAGACCCCTCTTGAGAAGCAACTTTTTCTCAGTACCTACTCTCTCGAACCCCCTCAGAATCTTATTTGTTTCAATAAGATAACATCTCACTCTTCTAAATTCCAATGAGCAGAGATCCAACCTGCTCAACCCTTCCTCGTAATTTCATCCCAGAAATCAGCCCAGTGAATTTTCTCTGTACTGCTTCCAATGTGAGTATATCCCTCCTAAAGTAAGGAGACCAAAACTGTACATAGTACTCCAGGTGCGGTCTCACCAATCCTGTACAGTTGTAGCAAGACTTCCCTACTTTTATACATCAACCCCTTTGCAATAAAGGCCAACATTCCATTTTCCTCCCTAATTGCTTGCTGTATCTGCATGCTATATTTTTGTAATTCATGAACAAGGACACCAAGATGCCTCTGTGCTGTCACATTGTGCAATCTCGCTCCACTTAAATTATATTCTGCTTTTCTATTCTTCCTGCCAAAGTGGACAAGCTCACGTTTCCCCACATTATACTCCATCTGCCAATTTTTTACCCACTCATTTAACCTATCTATATACCTTTGAAGACTCTTTGTATCCTTCTCACAATTTGTTTTCTTACCTATTTTTGTATGATCAGCAAATTTGGCTACAATATAGTCAGTCCTTCATCTCAGTCATTAATACAGATTATACATAGTCGAGGCCCTGTGGCACTCCATTAGTTACAGTTTGCCAAACTGAAAATGACCCATTTATTCCGACTCTCTGTTTTCTGTTAGTTAGCCAATCCTCTATCCATGCTAATATATCACCCCGAACACCATGAGCTCTTACGTTGTGCAGTAATCGTTTATGTGGCACCTTATCAAATACCATTTGGAAATCCAAATACACTACATCTACTGGTTCCCCTTTATCCATCCTGCTTGTTACACCCCTAAAGAACTCCAATAAATTAGTTGAACATGATTTCCCTTTCACAAAACTATGTTGACTCTGCCTGATTTTATTGTGAGTTTCTAAATGCTCTGCTACTCCCTCCTTAATAATAGATTCTAGCATTTTCCCAAAGACAGATGTTAAATTAACTGGCCTAGACTTTCCTGTTTTCTGTCCCCTTCCTTTCTTGAATAGTGGTGTTGCATTTGCAATCCACTGGGACATGTCCAGAATCTAGTGAATTTTGGATGATTACAACCAATGCATCCACTATCTCTTGTTACAATCTCCAAAGAGGCTATTAACTTTTAACAAGAAATGCAACCTTCCAGTGAATAGCTGAAAGGATGATATGACATGACAAGATTTCACGTTTTAAGACTTTTACTGTATAAAACTAAAAGCAACATTAATTAAACACTATTTTTGCAGGAAAATTACACTTTTAACTACTGAACAAAACCTTCATATGAACATACGAAATAGGAGCAGAAGTAGGCCATTCAGCCCCTCAAGCCTGCTCTGCCATTCAATAAGATCATGGTTGACCTGTTTGTGTTTCGAATTCCATTTTCCCATCTACCCCCAATAACCTTTGATTCCCTTGGCTAACAAGAATCTATCTACCTCCGCCTTAAAAATATTCAATGACCCTGCCTCCACTGCCTTCTGAGACAGGGAGTTTCAGAGTCACACAACCTTATGGAAGAAAGAACAATCTCCTCATCTCTGTCCTAAAAAGACATTTTTACATTTAACACAACCAAGAAACCCACTTTACAGGTTACTTTACAGTGTCCCTTAAGTAGACATTCAATTTTCCCCAGAACCAGTCCAAAGTGATCCTTCATTTCCAAGGGTTTACTTCAGTTCTTTCCTTTCCTGACCTGTTAACTTTGAACCCCAGAACTGTCCTTCACCATATGAGCTTTCCTGGAGATTCTGTCACTAGTTCAAGCTAGATGAATCCTCTAGGCTTATTTTAAGTTGCTGAGTTTTTCCAGCTCTTTTTATTTTAACTCCTCAAGGATTTGCTCTTTTCAATCCAAGTTGAACTCCCACCTGCATTCCTGTGTGGTGAACCATAGGGACCTGGCTGTCTCTAGCTGCTCTCTCTCCCTCGGATAGAGACCTGGCTGCCTCTAGCTCCTCTCTCTCCCTCAGATCTGGGAGCACTGCCTGTATATTTGAGTTCGCAGGGATATCTTAGAAAACCTTCTCCTCTCAAAGTCTATCTCCATGGCAATGTGAATCACATGGCCCTTGTATCCAGGTAGAAATGCTAATTAGCTATCCATTAGACTCCACTCTATTATATCTTGGAATCAAGTAACCTGCTTAAAGTATAGCCGTTTACAACCTGATATTCTCAACACCTCCCTGGAACTTGAAGATTATCAATCTATCCACTGTTAGCACAGATGCTTCTGCCATTGTTCACAAGGATGAACACCTTGCACCTTCTTCCCAGTGAAGCAACCTGGACCCCTTTTTAATCTTTAACAATCAAACCACCCAGGTTTACTCTCAGCAGAATTCAGAACAGGTCACACGACCTCCCTTCATTTTACCCTAAATTAAAGACAGTCCCAAAACATAGGAATCTTATAAAACCTCATAATTGTAACATTCTGCAGCCGCTCCCTTTAAGACCCTAGAATGCAGAACAGAGTGCAGGCTATCAGGTCTGGGGGACTTGTCAGCCTTTAGTCTCATTCGTTTTCTTAATACATTTTCTCTAGTGATTGTGATTGTTTTAAGTTACTCCTTCCCTCTTTCCCCCTGCTATTATGCTATTCTTGGGATGTGTTTTGTGTCTACTGTGAAGTCTCTGCCATTTCCTTCTTTCCATTATTAATTCCCCAGTCTCACCCTCTAAGAGATCAATGCATACTTGAACTATACTCTTGGTTTTTATATACTTGTACTTTGTGCTTGTCTTTTTTACATTTCTTGCTAGTTTTCTCTCATTCTCCAATTCCTCTTTCTTTATTATGTTTTTAATCATCCTTTGCTAGTTTCCATATTTTTTCCCAATCTTCTGGCCTTACCACTAATCTTTGCAGCATTGTACATATTTATTTTCAATTTGATACATTCCTTAACTTCCTTTGTTAGCCACTGATGGTTCATGCTTCTCATAGAGCCCATCTTTCTCAATAGAATATATCTTTGTTGAGTTATGAAATTTACGAAATATCTCCTTATATGCCTGCAACTGTTCCACCATTGTCTTACCTTTTAACTATTTTCCCATTCCACTTTAGCCAACTTTGTCTTCATATTCTTATAATTGCCATTATTTAAGTTTAAGACACTAATTTCAGACCCAAATTTCTCACTCTCAAGTTGAATGTGAAATTCTATCATGTTATGATTCTTACTATAAGGCCATTAATTAATATTGCTGAAAAGCTTTTTGCCAAAGATTTACATATTGCACTCATAGGACAAATGAAAGAATGCCAAATTTCAAACAATCACAACAATTTATACGACAGGAGAAAAGGGGTGCTGATTGGTTGACAAGTCAACTCTGATTGGCCAAGGCATTGCCATAGAGAAAGCAACAGGGAACTGTAGGCTCCCCAAGTGCTTTGGTAATTCAAAACATGTGCAAGGATTGAACATATTCCTTTTGTTTGCAGACAACTGTCCCTGCATATGAATGGATGCCGCTTCTAGCAAGCGTAAATCAGACATGTTTTGAGCTTGACTGATTATCTTAAATTGGTTGTTTTTGTAGCTATTAGCGCACTCAGCAGTGTGAGGCCCAGGCAGTTATTACTCCTGGGCCCCCTCAACCACAGCCCGAAAAATTGGTGAGAAACAGCAGCTAGGGAGGGGGGTC